>NC_042622.1:93661882-94012521 GCF_901001135.1 Rhinatrema bivittatum | reverse complement strand
CAATAACAAATGAATTGTGCCAGAACTGCAAAGACTGTAAAAACTACAAAAATTATGTGAAAATTATATGAGGGACTTACTTTAGCTGAACGTCTATATGAAATAAACAGGATTGCACTGATCCTCCCAACCACTACGGTGGCAAAAAACGCTGTAAAAGGAAAAGGTGCGGTCCTGTTTATTTCATATAGACATTCAGCTAAAGTAAGTCCCTCATTAGAGCTTTGTTTCCCCCAGTCGTGGTTTTTTTTGTTTTATATCTATAGCTATATCTATCTGTTTATCTATCCAGCTGTCTATCTATCTATCTGTCTATATCTCTATCTATTTATCTATCTGTCTATCTATCTATCTATCTATCTATCTATTTATTTATCTATTTATCTATCTAGCTAGAGATTGTTCTCATCTACCATTACTTCTTCTGTATGATCTGATATTATTTGCTCTTTCCTCCTATTGTTGAAGTAAACTTACTTTCCTAAGTATCTGGAATCGTGAAGCAAAATCTGTGTGTGGCTCTTTGTGTAGGGGATAAGCTCCTGGGTTCAACACCCCCCCCTCCCCAGTTATAATCCCAGTAATTATGTGTGTTTATATTGGGTAAAGTAAACCGCTAAGGTAGTCCTGTGTGCATGCAGGTGATAAGCCCCTCGAGTTAAAGGGGCACTTAAAGAAGATAAGGCCATCGCGGAAAGATTAAATGATTTCTTTGCTTCGGTGTTTACTGAAGAGGATGTTGGGGAGGTACCCGTAATGGAGAAGGTTTTCATGGGTAATGATTCAGATGGACTGAATCAAATCACGGTGAACCTAGAAGATGTGGTAGGCCTGATTGACAAACTGAAGAGTAGTAAATCACCTGGACCGGATGGTATACACCCCAGAGTTCTGAAGGAACTAAAAAATGAAATTTCAGACCTATTAGTAAAAATTTGTAACTTATCATTAAAATCATCCATTGTACCTGAAGACTGGAGGATAGCAAATGTAACCCCAATATTTAAAAAGGGCTCCAGGGGCGATCCGGGAAACTACAGACCGGTTAGCCTGACTTCAGTGCCAGGAAAAATAGTGGAAAGTGTTCTAAACATCAAAATCACAGAACATATAGAAAGACATGGTTTAATGGAACAAAGTCAGCATGGCTTTACCCAGGGCAAGTCTTGCCTCACAAATCTGCTTCACTTTTTTGAAGGAGTTAATAAACATGTGGATAAAGGTGAACCGGTAGATATAGTATACTTGGATTTTCAGAAGGCGTTGACAAAGTTCCTCATGAGAGGCTTCTAGGAAAAGTAAAAAGTCATGGGATAGGTGGCGATGTCCTTTCGTGGATTGCAAACTGGCTAAAAGACAGGAAACAGAGAGTAGGATTAAATGGGCAATTTTCTCAGTGGAAGGGAGTGGACAGTGGAGTGCCTCAGGGATCTGTATTGGGACCCTTACTGTTCAATATATTTATAAATGATCTGGAAAGAAATACGACGAGTGAGATAATCAAATTTGCAGATGACACAAAATTGTTCAGAGTAGTTAAATCACAAGCAGATTGTGATAAATTGCAGGAAGACCTTGTGAGACTGGAAAATTGGGCATCAAATGGCAGATGAAATTTAATGTGGATAAGTGCAAGGTGATGCATATAGGGAAAAATAACCCATGCTATAATTACACGATGTTGGGTTCCATATTAGGTATGGCATTTTCTTATGTTCTTATGAGTAGCCCCCATTGTAGTCCTCCGTAAGATTAGCCCCCCCCCCCCCCCAGGTCACATCCCCCAGTGTGCATGGTCTGAACCCAGAACAGTGTGAAAATGGGAGCCTGCCTGGGATTTGGGTGGATATGAATGGGAGCTGCCTGGGGTGTGAGTGTGTGTGTGAGAGAGAGAGAGACAAAGAGAGAGGGAAAGAATGGTCACTGTCTGGGTTGTGTGTATGTGTTTGTGTGTGTGTGTGTTAGAGAGAGAAGAGAGAAAATGGGAGCTGCAGGTGGTTTCCAACCAGCCAGGAGCTGAAATGAAGATGAGGGCCTGGAGCTGGTGGTAGGATCCCAACCAAAGAAGAGCTGGAGACGCCTGCGGATTTGTCTGAGAGGTAGCGTATGTGTGTATGAGCTTGTGTGTGTGTGTATGAGCTTGTGTGTGCATATATGAAAGAGAGGAGAAAGTTCTGCATCCCACTTCCACTACTCCACGACAATCCCAGGGTGACTGGAAATCAAAAGTTCCTGCTATGGAAAGCGTGAATTTTAAAATTCTTTTTAGTTTTATTTTTCAGGTGTTATTTGCTGTGTCTGCTGTTTTGAAATATTTTATTGGTGTTTGGGACTTTAAAAAAAACTTGTATATGAGTTTTTAAATATTTGATCTTTTATTCATCAGCTTTTAAAAAATAATATTATTGATATTTTTTAATATTATGATTATGTGTTTATTTTATTTCTTGATTTTGTTGTTTGATGTTTGAGGAATAGTGATGGTTCCGTTTTCTCATTGATGCATTGCATAGAGAGCCTGGCTTCTTCTGGTTTCCAGTTCAGTTTTTGTCTGAACGTTTGTATTTCTACTTTATAGTTACTCTATTCTGTATTTGGTGAGGATCTGTTTATGTTCTGCTTGTGTGACTGAGGTGAGACATTTCCTAATAGGAAGTGTATTAGTGTATTCGGGCTTCAGAGGGTCAAGCCCACACCCAACACGCATTATCATAGGCCTAATACCATATGCATTCCAAATGTCTTTTTTTGCAGGGATTTCTGGTTGGCATCACAGCAGTGCATATAAATATAATGTAAGTGATATTTTTACCTCAGAATACTGTACTTTAATATTTTTCATGTAAAATATAAATGCATAACTCAACTGTGCGTGTGGAATAGGGCAGCGGCATGTGCAAGGCTTTAAGGTTTACCTAGGGCACCTATAACCCTTGCACCAGCCATGAGTTCGGGGGGGGGGGGGGGAGGGGGGGAATGATGTCAGTTTTTAAAGTTTGTATCACTGAAAGGAGTTGGGAGTTTTTTTTGGTGGGCCTGGGACAGAGAATGAATGAACGGGGGTGGGGGGCAGCACAGCAATTGTTCGCACAGGGCAACAAAAAAGCTAACACCGGCCCTGCTCCCATTCTGGTGCTTCTGGACCTGCTCCCACTCTGGTGCTTCTGAAACCTGCAACTTCTCTAGTACTTTCATCAATTCAGAGGCAATGTTTTGGAAAAATAGTTCTCAGAAAACCCTGCAGTATGTTGTGAGTGCACGTGATGCTAGTCAATAATGTTCCACCTTCCTCTTCGGTCACTGACACTGCTCACCACACACTCTCCAATGCTAAACTCCATGAAGACAAAATGATGCTTCCTCCTTTTATGGTGATTTGCTCCTCATGCCCTTGACTTGTCGATGGAATTGGCTGCCAACATCCATATGGTACCGCACCCTGCCAGCGAAGAAGTCTTGCCAGCGAAACTTGTTGGGCAGACTACCAATTGAGTGTCTAAGGATTTACTTATGATTTACTGTAATGGACTGTTTTCCTACATTGGACATTTTATCTGTGATTTGACATGTTTTGTTGCAATTTTTGACCATCTGGGATCTTCCTTTCTGTGCACCATTTTGTTGGTTTGAAGATGACTGCATCAACATTTCCCTGTTGATACCTCAGATTGTTGAGGAATCATTGAAAGATCGGTCTAACTGTGGTACCATCTAATGCTGCTGAATTATACATTTTATTGTCTAATACTGCGAGCAGTTAATGAAGGAAGACTTTTTAACCTAGAGTAGTGACTGTAATTAGTGATTAGTGACTGTTTAATAGAATTTTTTTCTCTTTTTACATCTTGTCAGCTGACGTTTTCCTTTTGAAATATTGTTATATTTGAGGTAATTTGCAAGGACTGTGGGTAGGTTTTGATGCTATTTTCTTTTCTTTTTTTTATGTGTCTTTGTATGTGTCCTTATATATTTTGATGTGTTGTATTTTGTGTTTGTGTGTTGCTTTTGGTCTCCCTTAAGTTTTTTTTTGTTTTTTATGATTTATATTGTTGACTATGCTGCTTGATTTGATTTTTAAGGTAGAGTGGTTTTCAATGTCTCCATTTACTTTATATAATCTTTGAATGTGTTACAGCTAGAATTTTAGATATATGTTTATTACATTGAATATTTTTTTATTTAAAAAGTATATTAATGTTTTATCTAAATATACATCCAATTTTGTGATTATTTTGATATTTTATAGATGTATTTTCTGAAACCATAGTTTAATGTTAGGTGTAATATTTCTGCATGGGGGTAACCTGTACAGAATGTCAGCTACAACCCTAAGCATTCTGCTGGGAAGACTGGATGAATCATTTGGGTCTTTACCATAATTTATTACGTTAATATGTTCATTTCATTTTAAATAAACAAAAAAAAAAAAAAAAAGAAATTTAAAAAAAAGTCTGCACATACTGCTATAGCTATTGCTGAACTTTACAGCTAGCAGACAGACCCAGCTGCTCATCACATTTTCTTTTCCTGACCTTCTGTGTTTCAAATGACTGTAGACTGGCTCTTTGTAGACCTCTGTGCCCTAATGAGATAGTGAGGCTTCAAATCCCACAATACTTTGGAGTTGGAATAGAGGGGGAATAATAAATCAGAACTAGTGGATAATGCACTAGGTTATCTGCTCATCCTATCATTTTAAAATGTTCACAACACTTCTCTCAGGTTTCCCTTACTCACTGGAAGACTATGCGAAGGAGTCAAGAGGTTTGAAGGAAGTTCCAATCCTAGATTTTATGACTAGTCTCACATGTTGGGAAAATAAATTTTGAAGTCATGGAACTAAATTCTTTGTGGCATGCTTTTGTTGACTAGGAATCAGGCATCTTGTATATAGAGGATGGACACATCTTGGTCAGCTCAGTGCCCAGGCTGTGTGTGGGGCACTTAATCTTGACGTCCTGCTTCCTTCTATGTCTTGCCCTCTTTTCTTAAATCTCTTCTCAAATGCTTTCTCTGTTAATGCTTTTCTCTTTATCTTGCTCTGCATTTCACCGGTCATCTTCTGTAAGAGCAGGAAAATGCCATCCCCACAGAGAATAGCTCCTCCCCTCCCCCCACCACACACTCTTCCAGAATGCCGATGGAGGTTTTGAAATGTCCACAGCTCATGTGCAAAGTGTTCTGATGCCAAAGCTGAGGAAGGAATGGAACCTCAGGCAAAGAAGTGGGCATTGGTTTGAGCTAAGAGCTGTAATAGGCTTGAAGCAGACCCCTGCAGGTCTTTTACCAGCGGCATCAACCTGTCACTAGAAGCACAGAGGTGTCTCTCATAGGAAGAAAAGTTCACAGTAAACTTTATTCTAAAAGACTAGCCTCCAAAGCTTTCTGTTCTGAAGTACAATGCACTTTAATTCTTCCCCCTTAAGGCTACATTTTTTTTAAATTTCACAAGTATAATAGCAAGGCAGGGAGGGTGCCTTTATTCTTGTCTCCCTTCAGTCTCTGTTGATCCTCCTTCCCAGACAGTATGTTTAGATGGCATTTGTATCCCTCACCAACCTGAGGGTTGAAGTAGTGCCTCCTTTAAAATGCACCCTCAGTGCTGCTCCCTCCTTCCCTGGGCCTAACTGCACCACCTCCACAGTTCAGCCAGACCTGATCTGCCCCGATAGAAGGGGATCTAAAATCAGATTCCCTTGGCTGCAGTATTATGGCCCTGGCCACATGGTTTGCCCTGAATGATGCCACTTTAGGTCTCTCCTCTAAATGTGGTGACCTCTGCTCAGGGCAAGAGATTTTCTCCTTCTCCCAAAATTTACTTGGGTTTGTTTCAACTGTAGAAACTTTAAGTCTACATTAGTTGAAGATATCAGGCCTGTGAGAAAAAAAGGATCCCTGGGGATTATGTGACATCACCACAATCTGACGAGGAGCCTGCGGATCCCTTCTAAGATCCTGCTGTCCTGCTATGCAGATCTATAACCTTCTGAACAGTAAGTCTGGAGAGAGGAATTGTAATAGGAAAAGCCTGAGAGGAATACGTTGGGAAGCAGAAAATCTGGTTTCATAATGTCTGCCCCAAGGCAGCTGTAACAGCAAAAAGTTATCTTTAGATCATTCAGTTGGCAGTTAAAATAAAATCATTCTGTTTCTTTTTTATTCAGATTTTGTTTGTATTCCGCATGAAAGGTTGTTTGGAGTTTATTAAAACTTCTTTGGTAGGGTAGCATTTCCCAAGAATTAAAGGTAAAAATTAAAAAAGGTCAAGCATAAAACCAAGTAAGTTAAGGACAGTTGTCAATATTTTACCAGCCAGGATTATACAAAAGATTTAAATCTACATTTTTAACATAATTATTTGAATTTATAAGAAACAAGTGTAGCAGTCACCTTGTATTGACCCTTTTTCTTCTGAGCTGAAATGTACAAAACCGTTTGGGTGGGGAGAACCTGCCCTCCTCAGGTTCTAACTTTTAAAATATGAGTTAAATGTAGTACCATGAAATGACCACTAATTGGCATTTTAAGGGAACGAGTCAGGATGTAAATGCATTTAATGTGCTTTGGGGGAAAAATGTGTATGTTCCCTTAAAGGTTTGGGTTCTGTTGTTGGTGGATACTAGAGAGTGGGCAGTATATAGGGGAAAGGTTTTGGCCGGTTTTCCTCTTTCCTTCCCTGCTCTCTCCTGCATTGGTTAGGGATTAGGGACATCCAGCCATGTAATCGGTGGGAGTACTCAGCCTGTGGGCTGGGAGGCCCGGGGACCTTTCAAGGGGAATAGGATCCTGCAGGGGCTCTTCCCCTCAAAGGGAAAGGCCCAAGGCCGAGAAGAAGTGGAGTGGAGTCAGTCCCCTTCATGGTTGGACCAGAACAGAGGATTACCACAGTGGCAAGGATCGGGTTCTTTCCTCCCAGAGGAACTACCCTACAGCCTAAAGGAGACATACAGGAGTGGATGAGGTAACCCAGTGGAGAACTGCCCTAGTGTTTTCTTAATGTGTGGGTCCAGGGAACCTAGCACAGATGAAAAGGAGAGGTTTCCTTATCCCTTAGAGGAATTTATCGTAGTGGCAAAACAGCGAGGTCAGTGTTCGGAGCGTGGAGTAGTGGTGTTCTCCTCCCGAGGAACTCCCCAGAACAGGATGTTCTGAGGTTAAGAGAGGGGTGAGTCATATTCAGGTATTGCCCTGAGAAGTCCTTACTAGTGCTGTGGCCGGGGAACCAAGATGGAAGGATAGTAATGTGGTGATTTCTATAAAGAGGTTGAGTGTGAACAGTGCTTTGGGAAAAGTGATGGCATATTGTACTGTTGTGCAATGTTGTGCTAGATAGTAGATATTGGTGCCCTTTGGATGAGAATTTTGGTATCTGGGTGTTTGAACCAACCAGCCCTTCCTTATGGCTGAGGGAAAGAAAGGGCAGTGAAGGGGTTAACATGGTGACCCTTTGAAGTCAGCAATAATTGCAATGATGCACTGCATGGAAGCCTATGATTTTTCTGATACCTTCACACCCATGTAAATAGTTCTTGGCTGGCTGTATATACCAGAAAATAAAGTTACAAGTTGGTTTTTGTAATTGGATCTAGTGTGTCAGTGTCCATGACTGAACCAGTCTGATCTTATGGATGAAATCAGAGATAAAGGTGGGGAGTGAGAGAATGTCCTCCCTGTCCATACAGTAAAGAACAAATGATAATGCTGACTGAAACATGCTGTTACATCATGTCGACTTCACCAGCTGCATGACCCACTTTGAAGAACCCACACATAAGATAGAAAGAATGACCCTTAAACAATAGGAAATTCCCCCTTATCATTTTATGAACCCCGGCAGGGGGTTACACAGGTTTAAAAAGTTTGTAATCCAGGATCTCCTTATGGTTATTGGGCACACCCCCAACAATGGGGCTACGTCCTAATCTTCTTTCTGTCTGCCGCAAATGCAGGCTTTCCATTGGGGGAGTGGGAGGATAAATCTCCAAGGCCCTGGATGTTTTGTATATTCTGGTCTTCTAAATGCCAAAAATGAAACTGGACACTGTGATCGCATTCCAGCATTAAATTTTACTGAAGTTGTAGTCGAACATGATTAATAAAGCGCTTGATGCAAGTGTAAGGAACACTATGTTCCTTGATTAACCCATGTCCCTCCATTTGGAGAGAGGTTCTGCCCTTTTAGGCCATCTCTAAGAGTTTTCCCTGTCCTTATTCAGTATTTGACTGTGCTCTTCATTTGTAAACTGGAATAAGCATGCTCAAGATGTGTTTGGCTGTAGTTTTGATTTTGTGAGGACTGGAACTGCTTGCTGGTGAGCCCAGTGGGCCCCACGGCCTACAAGTTTGGGATAACAGAAATCATAGGTCTGTGCCCTCACAGACCAGGAGGGGTTTTTCCTTTTGAAGACTGTCGGGTCTGTTATATTTGTGACCTGGCCAGCCTGGAAGGGAAGCCCCCTCTTTCTGGAAGGAGCAGGATTGAGACTGAATGTCTGTCTGCAAGTCAAATGGGCTTGTAGTGCTGATAAAGAGATGTATTGGGCTGAAGAGGATTGACTGTGGTTTTTTCCTGTTTTTGTTTGGCCTTCACCTTCCTATCCCATTTGAGAGGCCCTATCTTTCCCTTTCCAACCACTGGGAAAGGACACTGATTTAAATTTGGAGATGGATAAAGAGGCTGTAATACTGGGAGTGAGTTATCATTCTTTTGTTCATGATGATGATTTTTGCCATTCTTGCTTGGATATTATCTTAGGTGGGCCTTCGGGTCTTAGGCGGTCGACCATATGACATAGTGAGGGCAAAGGTAGCGCCGGCGCCATTTTGAAGATTGGCAATACGGCCCGCGAGCAGGAGGTCGCTCCCGGACCCCCGCTGGACTTTTGGCAAGTCTTGTGGGGGTTAGGAGGCCCCCCCAAGCTGGCCAAAAGTCCCTGGGGGTCCAGCGGGGGTCCGGGGGCGATCTCCTGGACGCGTGACGTCGGGAACCAGGAACCAAAATGGTGCCGGCGCTACCTTTGCCCTCACTATGTCATACGGGCGACGGCCCGTATGACATAGTGAGGGCAAAGGTAGCGCCGGCGCCATTTTGAAGATTGGCAATACGGCCCGCATGCAGGAGGTCGCTCCCGGACCCCTGCTGGACTTTTGGCAAGTCTTGTGGGGGTCAGGAGGCCCCCCCAAGCTGGCCAAAAGTCCCTGGGGGTCCAGCGGGGGTCCGGGGCGATCTCCTGGACGCGTGACGTCGGGAACCAGGAACCAAAATGGCGCAGGCGCTACCTTTGCCCTGTCACATGATAAGGGCAAAGGGCCCCCTGCGCCATTTCTCTCAACGCAGTCGTGACCAGAGAGAGGGAGATCGCGTCGGGACCCCCCCACTGGACCCCAGGTAATTTAAAACATTTTGGGGGGGTTCGGGAGGGTGGGGGATTTGTTTTAAAGGTTCGGGGTGGGTTTTAGGGTTTTTTGGTGTGCTGGTTTTCCCGCTCTCCCCCGATTTATGATTTTTAACGATTAAAAAAAAAAAAAAAACACGACGATAAGATTTCCCTCCCCCCCCAGCCAAAATTGATCGTTAAGACGATCGATCACACGATTCACACCCCTAATTGGCAACAGTGCTGGTGAGGTGATTCCATGATGAGAGGGCAGAGTCAGAGTCGGTAAGATCTAGTTTGCCAAGTTCATTAGATAGGGCTGTGATTGTCGTCTCTTTTGCAGGGTTTCCTGAATTGGAAAGTCTTCTTAGTGCACGTAGGAGTGGGTGAGTTTTTTATGGAGCAGGTGGTTTCAATGAGGTAGTGGTCGGACCAGGGGATGGGAGTACATTTTGGGGGGTCTGGTTGGATTAGGGAGTTGGTAAAAATGAGATCTAGAGACTGGCCAGCCTTATGTGTAGGGTCAGTTATTATTTGCTTGAAGCCTAGGGCGTTAAATGAAGCAAGAAGGGCGTCGCTGGAAGGAGGTAGAGGTACTGTGTCAACATGGAGATTAATGTCTCCGACTATAATGGTTAGAGAGTCAATATTTAAGTTTTTGGTGATGAATTCGATAAGAGGGGATGGGTTACTGTCTAGTTGCCCTGGTGGGGCGTATATTAAGCAGATTTGGAGGTTAGGGGATTTGAAAAGACCGATTTCGAGTTTGTGTATGCAATGCAGCAGTGGAAAAACATAAACATCACCAGTCCTCATAAATCATCACACAAGAAAATTAATCATAATAAAACATACTAATAAAAACAATATTGCCAAATTGCTGATGAATAGAATAACATCAAATAATTAAGAACGCATATGAAAAGTCATCCAGTAACTAAAATTAATAAGGATGGAAAAAAAAAACCTTACCTGAAAACATTTGATTTCCATTCACTCTGAGCTTGTTGTAGATTAGTGAGGGTGGCACAAACTTTCTTCCCATTCACACACACACACACATGCACGCATGCATGAACATGCACATGCACACACACACGCGCGTGTTCGTGCTGAAATAGGACACTGACACAGTACTTCTTCTGTTCCTCTTTTTCCCAGGCTCCCCACCTCGCCCAAAGTATCTGCCACTGCTTCAGCTTTCTTTCCCTTACAGCTGGCCCCTGTACACCGCAAGCATTCTGGTGGGCCCTTGCTCTGAAGGTAATTTTGCCTCCTCTGTCAGTCTCAGCCATTGGCTGTGGGGTGGGCCAGCACCAGTGGCACAGAACAGAAATTAGCAGGAGGAAAACAAAGCTGCTCAGAGGGTTCCATGCATCTACTATTTGCAGCAGTTGTGGCTTCGGGGGTGCTCAGGGAAAAAGATACTGCCTTCAGCAGGGGCAAGGGGGGGGGGGGGGGGGAGAGGAAGCGGTGCATGTGCGCTCCCCAAATCTACTGTAAAGGAGCAAAGGGGTACCAGCATTAGCAGATGCTTTCAAAGGCACCATCAGAGGAGGAAAGAAGCAGCAAGAGTGGGGCAAATACTCCAAGGCTTCAAAAGGGCACCAATAACAGTGGCTTGACCCCTCAAAGGCAGCACGAGAGGCAAAGTGGCACCAAGAGTGGCATCAACATCCTAAGACAGCAGGAAGGGAGAAATGAAGCAGAAAAAGTGGCAGGAAAAACTTCAAAGCACTGATCAACTCACCAAGGCACCATGAGAGGTGCAAAACAGCTGCCCACAGTAACAAGAACACCCCAAGGTGCAGCAAGAGAGAATATAGTAAAGTACCTTAATGTGTGAGGAATGAGTGAGAATGTGTGAAGAATGTGTGAGAATATAGTAAAGTACCTTAATGTGTGAGGAATGAGTGAGAATGTGTGACGAATGTGTGAGAATATAGTAAAGTACCTTAATGTGTGAAGTCTGGTTGTGGCAGTATGGCTGAGTGGCAGAACACTCCCCCCCCCCCCCCCCCCCAACCAGGTGTAACATGAGAGGTATATGGCAGCAAGCCAGAGTGACATGAGAGAGATATGTTTTCCTGTTGAAGCACTTGCCCCTTGTCAGATTTAGTACAATAGAATGTTCTCTCATCAGTATCACTTTTATGACATAAGCTTTTATTACATTCTCTACTTCAAATTGATCTTGCGGCTGGGTGGAATTTGGGGTTTCTTGTGAAATTTGCTTTCTGATTGAAACTTTTGTCACAATCAGATCATATAAATGGACTCTCATCAGGGTGGCTTTCCCAGTAATTTGTGAGGTGTGCTTTATTAAGAAAGCTTTTTCCATATTCTTAGTCTCTTTCCTTTGTTGATTTTTTAGTGTTTTCTCTTTCTACTGAAATCTTTATCACATTCAAGAACATGTAAAACATCTCTCCTATACATGTTTTCTCTTGTGCTTGCATTTCTTCCTTCTGACTGAGGGTTTTTGGTGACAACACATCCCAGTATAAACAAGAAAGAAAAAGAATGGGAGAATTAGGTTGGGATTCTAGAGATATACATCAAAATAGAAAAGTAGAGAACCAAAAAAAGATGGGGTTGCAGGAGAAACTTGTATTTTTTCTTAATTTTTTATGCTGGTACATAATAGGAGTCGCAGATAGATATATTAATAGCTTAACCCCCAAGGTGGTATATCGGGCAAGGCAGGTAGGTAGAGTGATAGCAGCAAGACCTCTAAGGTGGTACATAAGAGGTATGTGTTATTATTTGTGATAATTGTGGGTGGATCCTTGGGCCGGTGGCAGATGACCACGCCCCTGGGGGAAGATCCTGAGAGGGGCCACTGGTCAGGCTCAGAGTTGGGAGACAGACACACACTAGATCTTTTATTAAACTGTATAGTGATCCACTAGAGGTGGCAGTAGTGAGCTGGAACAGCCCGGCTGGGCTGTAGTCCCTCAGATACTGGAACAGTGATCCTGGATAACTGAGCTGTAGAGAAACTGAATATAGTGAGTAGGCAGATTATGCAGAGTTCAGGAACAGAACCTTGATGGTAACACTCACACAATATTCTCTTGAAGCAGCCCAGAGGCTGGAATGAAGTAGGCCCTCGAGGAGCGAGTACCTGGTTCCAGGGAAAGCTCTGAGAGAGAGATGGTAACTCACTGGTGTTGTAGGCAGCGGTGACTTCCTGGCAGAAGTAGTATTCGGTAGCAGGTCCAGGAACATGGGCCCTCGAGGAGCGAGTACCAGTTCCAGACTGCGAGCTGAAAACCAAGAGAGAGAGCTAGGCCCCTGAGGAGCGGGTACCCCTGGTAAAGTCCGAGGAGGCAGAGTAGCAAGGTATGCAGAGAGCGAATCCCATCCGCAGCAATACCTGATGGAGGAAGCTAGGTAAACCGTCGCTAACTCGAATAGCTAGCAAAAAGAAAGACCTTAAATATCCGGGCTTGATGACGTCATCTCAGGGGGACGCCCCTGAGGTTCGCGCCACAGCTGGTACTTGAGTTGGGGCCACGCCGCGCGCGCACCCTTAGGCTTCAGGAGTACATGGCGGAAGGCAGCGTCTAGCTGGTCCGGGGACGCCGGAGGAGAACTGCAAGATGACGTTGCGGCAGCCAAACTTCCATCAACCAAAGAGGGAGTCACAAAAGAGGTAAGGTGGGCGGAGTGGAGACGTCGGGCAGCGACGGTCGCAACAGTATGGCAGATAGGCAGAGAAGTAACACATACTATGGACTTGTGTGCCCAATATGCCAGCATACCTGTGTACATCTTCTTGATGGGCTCTGCTAGATAGCATGTCGCAGAAATTTATGTTGGGGTCTCCTTTACTGGGGTAGGCCGAGAGGCTCTCTTGCCAACTGCTTTAGCTATGGTCTGTGTCAGGAGAGATGATTCTTTGCAGATAATGTGGCTTTGGCTTATTGAAGTAGAGGAGGAAGTAGTAACTGACAGGGTACTGCTCCTGCTTTCACTATTCTCTGAGATGGCCACTCTTTCCTGTCTCATCACTGTCTCATCACTACACAATCATGACTCCCCAATGAGAAAGTCATACATATCTCTGTTTTCAAACACAGATCATGAACGGGTGTCTATGTCTATTGCTCCACTAATCTCTGCAGCATGATATATGTGGAATTGCAGCAGGTGCCAACATTTTGAATCAGATGCATGTGAGGCATTCCAAATTCTTCCTGCTTCTTATGGAAAAGCTGACCTCCCGTCACACTTTGATGGAAATACCCTGCTGTGTCTGTGTGTGTGTGCTGAGTTCACATGCAACAAAACTGTTAAACATTAACAGAACCGAAAAGAGGCAGCCTGGTAAAACTCTTCTCTTCTGTCTCTGAATGAGCACTGCTCAACTCATTGGTATCCAGATGGACAGAGATTTTAAAAAATCACTAGCTCTGTTGCAACTGCAATCTCCACACTGTCTCCTACCTTGACCCTCCCCCAGTGAAGAAAAAAATCAAAATCATCAGCAGTGCATTACCTCTCTTTCTGGGACAGTGAGTGTGTGTGATACAACAACAACAGAGAGCCTTTTCTGAATGCAAAATTCAAAAGTTTCTAAGCTTTTTTAAAACACTGTGAGAGCTTCTACTAGCCCAACCATCTCTGCCAAGGACTAGGAGAAAATAAAGACTGCTTTTTGCACATGGACAGATTTTACAGTGGGAGGACATCAGTATCACTTGATCCAGATAGCGGCTATAGGCTAAATTAGAAAGATGCTTCACTGTGATTTGTCTTCTGTGTGATTTCCTTGCCAACTTGTCTTGCCTTGGCTCTGAGAAGACTCCAACAAGGCTGTGAGGTCACACATGGAAGAGTTAGTTGCTGTAGTTACCAGCTGTTTGTTTTTTTTTGCTCAGCAGTATACAGCTATAGACTTCAGTGGGCCATAGACTTGAATGGGAAACATATTTTGTTTCATTCGTGAGACCCCATTCATTTTTGAGGACTGCAAATGAAACAAATATGTACACATATGTCATATATTACCCATTTATTTCAAACAAATGCACATCCCTAACATACACTTAACATGAAAGTATAAAATTGGTCCTTTAGCAGACACAGGGACTTGGACATCTTACCAGAGGTATGAGAACTTTCCAAAGCTGCAGTGTGTTCATTAGATTGGTCCATAAACCTCTTTTAGAGATTTTCAGATGCTCCCACAAGTAAATCTAACTAGACCCACATGGATAATGTATTTATTTATTAGAACATTTATAAACCACCTTTCTGGCCCTTAATACAAGAAACTATTGAAAGCAGAGTACAAAATTAAAAACATGAAACATAGCACATTCCATCAAATACATTAAAAAAAATGTTTTGGTGAAATTAATCTGTAGATTTATTTTCTGTCTCTACTGTCCTTTCAAAAATTATTGTATTTTAAAACTATTTGTCAAAAAAATAAAGGTTATGTTTGTAGATCCCTTAGAAAAAGCAAAAATAGTAATGAATTTGCAAGGTAAAGGAGATGTAGGGTCGAGCACCTTTAAAAATAAAGAAAATGGGAATACAGATTGTGCAGTGTGTCGTATGCAACCATTACTGCTGTAACTAGGTTCTAAAAGTCATGAAAAATTAATCAGCATTATCTTAGATTAAGACTATGAATAGAAAACTCATACCATCCGTAAAGCGAACACAGCAGCCCCAATGCTGCTCTCCAGTACTGCTGTGCTGTCTGATTCTTTCATTTCACAAATGCCTAATGCAATATATAAGTTTTAGTCACAAGGCTATAAGAAAAGGCATAATTAAAAAAAAAAAAAAAAAAAAAAAGCTTTCTGCGTTATGGTTTTTAAAACAATGTTTAATTATATCCAGAGGGACTACAAGATGTGCATCATTTATGCATCAAGATACTCCCTGCTCTATTTGTGCTCACTGAGTTTCCCAAAATTAAAATATTCCGTCATGAAATATATATACCACAACTTCCCGAAAGCTGTTATGCCATAGTGCCACTTGTGATCTTGTAAATCTGTAAGCTCTCAGTTTCTCCACTCAGCAAAAGATTAACATTAACTTAGTGAAAAAGGCCCCCAAATCAAAGAACACTCATCGTAATAGTGGGTGATAAGTTTTTCAGAAAAAGACCGTTAGCTTCATCAAGGCCTGTCCTAATAAGGGATGGGTAAACTGGTTTGGATTAAATCTGAACTAAGGTGAGGCAGATCAAAGGTTCAGAGATGAACCAGGACAGGTGATAAATTTGATTGAGTAAATAGAGTCTATTTACAGCCCAATGCGTATAGCAGTTATTTACTTGTTTTGCTATGAGCTGGTTTATGTTTTACTCAGAAAGAAAAGTATTGTGTGTGAACAGAATATACTAAACATTCAGCTATGTCCTTTTTAAATTAAAATTACTACTTGGCAGTATGGACACTACAGACTCAAATGACTTCAGCTCTTCATGTCTTTTTCACCTGGTCTGGATGCTGACCCCGAAGACTGCTTCCCATCTGCAGATATTTTCTTAAATAGGAACCAATCTGTGAGCCTGACTCATGAGTTTAGGGATTAACATAATCAAAGCTAACTAAGAAAAACAGAGGCAAGTGCCTGCAGGTCTAAACTTATATTGAAGCTGGATCATAGAAGGTACTCCCCAGTGCCCACCTTAGTCTGAACTGTCTTTTGTGATGCAGGAGTTTAGCAGTGCAAGGGGGAGCTCAGCTTCTGATTCAATTAACTCTAAAAAACTAATTTTCAAAGGGTTTAGCTGCCTAACTGTAGGTGCTAGGATCCTTAGTTGGACATTTTGAACATTTGCTAGAACTAAGTTTCACTAGGTGCTTAAATTTAGGAGCCTAGTAAGTGGGTGGACATGGGGAAGACTTAGGGAGGGGAAAAAAGTTAGGCACTTAGCACACATTTTCAGCAATGGGCACCTAACTTGGGATCGCAATCAAGGCAAATGAATAGCAGGCCAAAATTTAGGGACTTAAATTTAGGTGAATATTCAGCTGAAAATTTAGGGCCCTGGGTTCAGATGAAAAGAGGTACCTAACTTAAAAGCAAATTTTAAAAAGCCCTGCGCGCGCCAAAGCTGGGAGATATGCACATATTTCAAGCCAGTGCGTACCGTGTGGATTTTAAGAAGCATCCGAGTACGCGCTTATCTCCCGGTATACACACAAATGGGAAAGGCAAAAAAGGGCGGGGCTTGGGTGGGGTCTGGGCGGGACATGGGTGGTCCCCTACCATGTAACTTTACTTCTGCTATGGATGGGATGTAAATAAAAAACAAAAAACCAAGGCTTATTAACTAGTGATGTGCATTCTTTTGCGATGAAATAGGAAATAGAGACGATATTTCCTATTTCATCATGTTTCGGGGGGGGGGGGGCGATGAAACGATAAGAAAACCCACAAATATCATTTTTGGGGAGGGGAGAAAGGGCACATTAAAAAAACCAAAAAACCCCAAACCCACCCCAGCCCTTCAAATTTAATTAGTTGTAACCCCCTCACCCTCCCGACTCCCAAGACTTGCCCGACCCCCCCAAGACTTACCGAACGTTCCTGGTGGTCCAGCGGCGTCCCGGGAGCGATCTCCCCCTCTCGGGCTGACAGCTGCCACTAATCAAAATGGCACCGATGGCCCTTTTCCCTTACCATGTGACAGGGGCTATCGGTGCCATTGGCCGGCCCCTGTCACATGGTAGGAGCAATGGATGGCCCGCGCCATTTTTTAAGATGGCACCAGCCATCCATTGCTCCTACCATGTGACAGAGGCTGGTCAATGGCGTACAGCTGATTTTATATCATTCTTGAGTATGTTATAAAATGGCCTCTTCTCTGGGCATGAGCCAATATATGCACACACATGTGCACCCCTGCGGCTGCTTAAAAGTTACTATCTTAGGCGTCTAAATTTAGGGACTCAGATTTTTTGAATGTCAGGCTCTAAGTAATTTGATGAAAGAAACTTTGCTTAGAGAGAAAATACAGTGAATAGACATTGGTCTCTTTCTAGTTACCGCAACTCTGGTGTGATGGTAGTGAACATAAAGTAAAAAATGTAAGCTTCTTCATTAAAAGTCAGTACAATTTTGTACCATTTAGTTCACTGATTTTCCACAACATTTGACAGGACAAAACCAGAGTCCTTTTCAAATCCTCATGACCCTTTTAACGATACGGACCAAGCCTTCTATCCTGTAATTTAGAGAATGTAACCTCTTTTACCATTCAGTTCTGTAGCATGAAAGAGCCATGGATACAGCAATGCTGTTGTAACCTTTAAGATACTTTTATGGTCCATTCTTATTCTTTTATCATGCAGCAAAAACACAGCTGAAAAGCAGCTTTTACCTATTCTGACAATGGTCAGCTGTTGTGGCCCTTCTCTGAATATTCAACCATGATCTATGGCCCACAACTTTCTCTGAACAGAGCAGATGGACCTGTCAACCCTGCTTCTACCTAACCTTCCTGACTGCTGCCAAGCACGCTGTCAAACCTCATCTCCACTTCTTGAAGCAGCTGGTGCGAGGGCCATGCAATGGTCACCTGGGACAAATAAGACTAATTAGCATTAATAAATGCATAAAAACATGAAACAAAAAAGGTGCTGATCCAGTAATTCAGGTTTGCTTTTTTTTTTTTTTTTTTAGGTAACGTGAATGGTTAGGCAAGTAGAGCTTGTCAGCATGTAGATATTTAATGTTCCATTAACACTTTTTTCAAATATCTAACTTTTAATATGTCTACTTGCTCGAAGACTGAAGAATTCACTCAGCAATTTCCCTTTAAAATGCTATAAGCAGAAAATACAAAGAATTTCTTTAGTTGAGTTTTCTGAAGGTGCAGGTGATATTTTCCTTTTGTTGACCCATCAATCCAAACCTATCAAAGAGAATCCTTGATAAAGCAATCAACTTTTTAATAAGAGCATGCAGACATTTTATTGTTTTTCATTTGTTTTTGCTTTTTTGGTTTGCTTATTGATTTGTTTCTTTTCATTTATTTAAAACAAAAAAAATTACATTTTATAAAATAAATAACAAAACAGAAAAAATATTGGCCTGATCAAATAAGAAACAAGCCCCACACATACTTCGGCCCTCTTACTGGTCCCTTTCATTTCCACTAACTCTACTGAAGAATCCAGACCTAGACTGATGCGGTGCCATTTTCTGTACAAAAGAATTTAGCAATGGCATTGGCCTCAGTCTAATGGCACCATTTGTGACTGCCCCGCGACAATTCTCCAAAAGGGTAAGAGAAGCTGGGGAGGAGGGCCTGGTAGGGTTTTCTTTTTGCTTTGATGGGGCCAATCAAAGGAAAGTAGAACACAAGGAAAATGGAAGGTGGTCTGCAGTACACCCAAGAACACTACCCCAATCTACAAGGGTATGTATTTTTATTTTTATATATTTTCGCTTACCACCAAAGAATAAAATACTAGAAGTTCTCTATTTTAAATCTGTCACTAAAAAGAATGGACATGATGTATCACACCCACCTATGAGTAATTATAACAAACTATGGCCTGGATTTATCAAAATGCGGTAAGTACCACATGCGATAGCAAAAGGGGTGTGTTTTATGCTAATATAGCATTTATTGTAATTTGTGCTAATTACAATACCATTTTCAGAATCTGCTGTATTTCCTGCATTCAACCACTAGGGGACCATTTTTAATGGTCCCGGGGGGGGGGAGGGGGAGAGAGAGAGAGAGAGAGAGAGAGAGAGAGAGAGAGAGAGAGAGACTGGCCCATAGGTAGGTATTTGTATCCCTATGGTAGGCCCACCTACTAACTCGAGGTGGGGATTAGTTAAGAGTGTAGGGGGTTAGGGGCCACTTTGACATTCTACGTGACACCTACGAACAGAACAGTGGTCTCTTGTGAAGATTTGATGGCCTTCGGAGTGAGGAAACTCACTCCAAGATGAGATTTGGGCAATGTTCTCTCAACCTAGCTTGATGTTACCCAGGTAGAGAATCCATCAAGCTAGGTCACGTAGAATGTCAAAGTGGCCCCTAACCCCCTACACTCTTAACTAATCCCCACCTCGAGTTACTAGGTGGGCCTACCATAGGGATACAAATACCTACCGATGGGCCATGACATTATGGCCAGTCTCTCTCTTTCTCTCTCTCATCAATTCAGCTGAAATCAGACTTATGGGAGACATCACAAATGGCAATGAAACCTTACTGCACAATCCAAAGAGGTGTTGTTAAAATTGGCATTATGGCTGTGCAATAGCTCTTCACAGGTTAACTCCTCCTATTTTTGGAATTTGCATCGCACCATACGATATGGTGCGATCGCATGCGGTAAACACGTTTTCGCATGCGATAAGCCCTTAATGCATGCGAAAACGTCTTATCGCATTTTGAAAAATGACCCCCTATGTTACCATAAATTGTTGGCACCTGTTTAGTGGATAGAATTCATTATTTTTCCAACATTAATGTTTGTGCCTTATTGTAAACCGTTGTGATGGTACCTAACTTAACGACGGTATAAAAAAGTTTTTAAATAAATAAATAATATATTTGTTTTAAATAAAATGAAGGAAAAGGAATGAAATGAAAGGGGAAACTGTGGTGACGATGCAAAAGCAGTGGGGAGCTAGGCCTGCCTGGCCAAACTGAGCAACACAACAACTGGCTCCAGGGTTAGCTTGACTGACGTGAGGGCACTCCCTCCAGAAGGAGGAGGTTGCTGGTGCCGAGGTGACTATGCCATGCACAGCCTGCCCACTGACCGCCCACTGAGACCAGCAAATCGCGGCAGCAACGCTGGCAGCGGTAGGGAGCTCGGCCTACCTGACCCAACCGAGCAGCATAACAACCAGCTCTGGGGGTAGCTCGACTGACGCGATGAGGGCACCCCCTCCCCCGGAAGACGAGACGACTGTGCCACCCACAGCCCGCCCACTGCCTGCCCACTGACACCAGCAAACTGCGACGGTGACGCTGAAGGCCCTTCACCTTGAGGCCTGCGCATGAAGCAGTGCAACAAAGGAGCTTGCCTCTTTGTGCGCCCCTTTGTGCGGGCCCGAAGTGCATTATTATATTGACCACTGGATTGAATATTATGATCATGGCCCAGACATGCTTCATTGAGCCCATACTAGGATGGGCCTGAATGGAGATCTAAGGAGTGCCTCAAGTAAGAAGCAAAGAACTTGGGCCTGGATTTTCTTTCTTCGCAACGTTTTGTGAATCCCGGTGGTAATGGGGGGGGGGGGGCGCCTGCGAAAGCCAGCAGCGATTGCACCACTGCGGTGTTATCACTGCCGGCTTTCGCACCCAATAGCGCCATAGTAAAAGGTGGGGCTATTGGGCACACTACTGGTGGCGATAAGGGGCCTTATCTTTTTTCCATCAGCGAAGTTTCCGCATGTGATAGGGTTAGAAAATAATCCCCTTGCTGTTCCCAATGATGAGTACTAATGCTAACACTATCTTATCCTGTCTAATGTTTACTCTGCTCCTATTAAATATTCAGTCTACGTAACTAAAAATCCTTTTGATTAATGACCTATTAGAAGATTTACTGTCCACTATTTTTTGCATCTCTGAAACCTGGCTATCTGATAAAGATAATGTACTCCTAAACCAAATTTTCCACCCTAACTATGAAATATTTCACTTTTCTAGACCTAGACAAAAAGGTGGAGGATTATTAATAATCTCTAAAGAAAAATTTAAACTAGTATCCTGCAAAGTTGAGATTAATCTACCCTATGAAATGGCAATTTTAAAATCTCATTGTTATGGTTGAGTGTGTTTTGGTGGATCCTTGGGTGCTGTGGGAGATGACTACGCCCACGGGGAGGAGCCCCGTGAGGAGCCACAGCACTGGGCTAGACTCGTAATACACAAAACATAGTTAGTTCTTTTATTAAACAGCTTGAAGAGAGCCACCAGAGGTGGCAGTAGTGAGGCAGTCTGGTAGTTGCAGTCTCAGGGACCTCGGCAGAGGGAGCCCTCCTCTCCTTGATGATGATAGGAGGTTCCGCAGCAGGTTTCCCAACTGTGGATAAGATAGACTGAGAGTTAGAGTACTCACTAGGTGTTTGCTGTTGGTATGCGATTCCACCAGGTATGTTGAAGAAGGTACAGGCACCGAGGCAGGGAGAGCAGGCCCTTGAGGAGCGAGTGCCTGTTCCCAGTAAGGCACCTAAAATAAAGTAGAGGAACCCCGAGGAGTGGATATCCAGGTTAGCAGTTACCCCGAAGGGCAGAGAGAGAGCTTCCAGCGGCAGCATGGAAGCGGCAGAGCTGTGTAGACAAGAACGAATTCGAGTCCATGCTAACTCAATGAGCTAGCAAACTAGTGAAGGTAATATACCCGGATGGCGTGACGTCAGCATGAGGGAACAACCCTCGAGGTTCGCACCAAGGGTGGCATAAAGATGTGGGGTGCGCACGCGCGCGCGCACCCTAGTAGGTACCTGGGAGGAGCAATGGCGGAAGGCTGCACCATAGCTGCTCTGGGGACGCCGGAGAGGTTGGCCTGTAGACGCTGCGGTAGCCATCTTCCCCAGGTAAGCGGGAGGAGCCATGAATAAGGTGAGGCAAACGGGGCGAAGCCGTCTAGCACCAACAGATGCAACACTCATCAACTAAACATAGGACTGGTCTACTGTCCACCAGGTTTACTTCAAAAGGACTGCTCACCACTTATTGAATTAGTCACTAAAGTGTTTCCAACACCAGAATCTACATTAATTGTAGGAGACTTTTACCTCCAGCTGGACAAAACACCGAGAACCTCAGCTTGTGAAATGTTTTTAGAAGTAATAGAAGCCTTGGGATGGTCACAATTTGTCACGAAAGCCACTCATAAAGTGTGCCAACTCTAGACCTAATATTTGCCAATACAAGTAACTGACTAATCAATATCTCACACATGATATTGCCCTGGTTTGATCACCAATTAATAAAAGTGGATATAGCCTTCACCAACCAAATCTATAATAGTATAGATAATAAGCTTACTTTTACCTTCAGGAGAAAGAGAGAGATGGAAGTACTTGCAGAAGCAATAGAAAAAAAGATTCCTTGTCCCAGGAATCACATGGAATCACTTGTCCACATGATTCCTGGGACATGTTAGTCAATGACATAGGTGAAAATCTTAGCCCAGTCCAGATGAAAACTATTAACAAAGCCTTGGGATGGTCACAATTTGTCACGATGTGTTGAATTAAGAAGCACTAAACAGAACTGTAGAAAATTAGAGAAACAATGACAGAAATGCTGATCAGCTGAATCCCTAGGAAAATATAAATCTTTCCTTACAAAATACTGTATCCTAACCAATAAAGCATAAAAAGATTACTTTGCTAAACAAATTCATGGGTTATATTTAACTCAAAACTGCTCTTTGAGAATGTTAAACATTTAATTATAGACCCGACATCTTCCATTTCGAGAAACTACAACTTCACAAAGGCCTCTCGCAATGAATATGCCACCACACTCAAGGCAAAATCAGTAGGTTGAAAAAATAATTCACTATCAGTTCTCCAACAAAAACACCTGAAGATTCAAATGAATTGGTTAAGTGGTGCACATATCAAAACTTTAATCATTGCTAAAATTTAACTTGCTACTAACCCACGTGACCCAATACCAGCCAGTTCCTTGAAACAAGTACACCATGTTATCACTCTGACAATCACAACCTTAATTAATCTTTCACTGTCAGAAGGAATTATATCACATGGATTAAAAAAAGGGTGATAAAATTGATCCTAAAAAATAAGACTGGTAGAACTGACAACTGGGACAACTATCATCCCATATCCAACTTGCCGTTTCTAGCAAAAGTTCTTGAGAAAGCAGTGTTATCCCAACTTGTAAATTAACTGGAAGATCAAAACATTCTCTACCCAAATCAATTTGAATTTAGGAAACATCACTCAACAAAGACATTACTACTCTCTTTAACAGGCTCGTTTTACGAGGGTTTGAAGCAGATTAATCTTATTGCCTTGGTCTAATTGACTTAACAGCGGCCTTTGACACTGTGGACCATAACCATCAGATGAGAAACAGGGATCAATGGCATGGTTCTCAGATGGTTCACTTCATTTCTATCTAACAGAACATTTCAAGTCAAACTGGGCAACCACATATTTGACACCTTCCAGTGTGATTCAGGTGTCCCTCAAGGTTCAGCCCTCTCAGGAACACTATTCAACATGTTCCCACTGTCAGGCCGATACAGTAAAGCGCGGCCGCAGTTACCCCGTTTCTAACCCGCTGTGTACTCACAATTTCGCCGCGTAAGTCTAACCCGCGATTCACTATCTGTTTTTACCGATCCTTACCGCTTCTTTAACTCGATGCATATCCCTTTCCGCCCGCGGCATGTATATGTATGTAAACGATCCGATTAGCTATCCCTCCCATACAGTAAAGTGCGCCCCGACTATCGCCTTTTTAGCCTGCTATCTTGCCGCGTCTTTAACCTACTAATTTACCGCCTACCCTGACCCTTGAGTTAGTGTGGTTTACTGGTTGCTCAGCATATTCAATTTAAAGCTTTAACCTTGGTATTTAAGGCTCAGCATGATCCCATACATTCCATTGCACTGTCTGTATTCACAAGAATGTAATTATCTGATTCTACCACCAAAAGCCGCCCAGTCCCAAACCAACCCAATCCACAGAAAACAAAATGCTTCTCGCACTTAGCCGCCCAGTCCCAAACCAATCCACAGAAAAAAAAATGCTTCTCGCACTTAGCCGCCCAGTCCCAAACCAACCCAATCCACAGAAAAAAAAATGCTTCTCTCACTTAGCCGCCCAGTCCCAAACCAACCCAATCCACAGAAAAAAAAATGCTTCTCGCACTTAGCCGCCCAGTCCCAAACCAAACCAACCCAATCCAATCCAAGCCCAAGCAGAGAGAGACGAAATTTCACAGTCCCAAACTTTCCCCCAGCCCCCGCTCACTTGCCCTGGCCGCAGCCACGCAAGCCCCCAGCAGCAGCAGTAGAAATAGAAGGGCGGCGAGAGAGAGCGGCTTCAGCAGCCCCGCCGGCGAAGATAAATACGTGCACGCCTGTAGGTCCAATATGGGCGCTCAAGGCAGCAAAGGCGCATGCGCACACATGTGCGCATGCGCCTTCGCTGCCTTGAGCGTCCATATTGGACGTACAGGCGGGCATGTATTCACTTTAGCCGGCGGGGCTGCTGAAGCCGCTCTCTCTCGCCGCCCTTCTATTTCTACTGCTGCTGCTGGGGGCTTGCGTGGCTGCGGCCAGGGCAGGTGAGCGGGGGCTGGGGGAAAGTTTGGGACTGTGAAATTTCGTCTCTCTCTGCTTGGGCTTGGATTGGATTGGGTTGGTTTGGTTTGGGACTGGGCGGCTAAGTGCGAGAAGCATTTTTTTTCCTGTGGATTGGGTTGGTTTGGGACTGGACGGCTAAATTTCGTCTCTCTCTGCTGGGGCTTGGATTGGGTTGGTTTGGTTTGGGACTGGGCGGCTAAGTGTGAGAAGCATTTTTTTTCTGTGGATTGGGTTGGTTTGGGTTGCGCTCCCTGCCTCCGATTGCCGGCTGCTGGGGCTTGCTGGCGCCGGGCGCTCAAGGCAGCTGGGTCTGTAGGAGAGCCATCCACTTCCTGGTACCTGTCATTTCAAACGTCATTTGAAATGACGTTTGAAATGACAGGTACCAGCACACCCAGGATACTGTATAGGCGCTGTATAGCCCCTATACAGTAAAATGGATTGCGCTTCATGGAGCTCGTTGGACGCGGCTTGCATTTGCATGCCATTTAAATACAGTATCGAGCGGTAGGTGATCCGAACTGTGTGTGTGGCAAACGCGGGTGCGCCGGGCACTAACGTACCTCTTTCTACCGCCCCCTTACTGTATCGGCCCGTGTGTAAATTACTGATGAATCTAGGAATAACTTTCTTCTTGCATGCTGACGACTTTCAATTTTTCATACCACTCTCTAGATCATTTGGAATCACAGCTTCAATACTCTCTACATATATGAAAGCAATACAACAAGAACTATTGCAACTTAAACTGACATTAAACCCTAAAAAGACTGAAATCATCTGGCTGAGTAGAAACCATCAGTCTAGACCTGGGTAATTGTCAAATTAATCCCTCAAATCAAGTACAGAATTTAGATGTACAGCTAGATGAGAACCTCACAATGAAAATGCATATCAGTAAATTAATTAAGACAGGTTACGCCAAGTTGTATATTCTACATCGTTTGAAGCCATTATTAACTTTTGTGGACTTCCGTACTGTACTGCAAACTCTAATCTTCTCAAACCTTGACTACTACAACTCCCTACTATAGGTCTTCCAGCAAGTCACTTAAAATCACTACAACTATTGCAAAATGCTGCAGCAAGACTATTACTAGGTTCTAGGAAATATGATCACATTACACCATCACTGATATCACTGCATTGGTTACCAATACAATCCAGAATCTACTATAAAGTATTAGCAATAATATTCAACATCATTCACTCCAATAATACCGGCTTATTAGGAGTGACACTACAACCTTACAATCGTCAGCGAACATTAAGATCTCAAAATAAAGGACTACTGTCTATTCCCATAATACGATGCACACATCAGATGCAAATAAGAGATTGAGTGTTTTCCATAGCGGATCCAAAGCTCTGGAATTCCCTGCCCGAGGGGTCGTGTATCTTACCAGATAGAAAGACATTTAAATGTGAATTAAAAACATGGCTATTCAAAAACACATAGGGGTGGATTTTAAAAGGGTTACACGCGTAAATCCTCCTGTGCGTGCCGAGTCTATTTTGCATAGGTCCGGCGATGCGCGCAAGCCCCGGGATGCGCATATGTCCAGAGGCTTTGTGAAAGGGGCGGGGGCCGGCACAGCGGCCGTACTGGGGGATTGTGCACAGGCAGCTGGCCGGCGTGCGCAAAATAAAGGTGGGGG
The DNA here is from genome assembly GCF_901001135.1 of Rhinatrema bivittatum. Taxonomy (NCBI): domain Eukaryota; kingdom Metazoa; phylum Chordata; class Amphibia; order Gymnophiona; family Rhinatrematidae; genus Rhinatrema; species Rhinatrema bivittatum. The sequence goes on along the minus strand of NC_042622.1, from coordinate 93,986,180 downwards.
GATTTAGGTAGGGCTGGAGGTCGGGTTAGGTATGGGAAGGGAGGGGAAGGTGGGGGGGCTGAAGGAAAGTTCCCTCCGAGACCGCTCCAATTTCAGAGCGGCCTCGGAGGGAACGGGAAAACCATCGGGGCTCCCCTAGGGCTCGGCGCATGCTTGTTATAAAATCGGGTAACGTGCACAAATTTAGGCCGCGCGCGCAGGTTTTAAACTCTGCCCCATATAATTTAACTTAAAAACATCTGAATATACAGAACCACAAAAACAAAAGGACAAAATATAATTAAACCATGAAGAATAAATCAAACAATAGAATGCAAGATTCTCAAAGCAACTCACTGACTAAGATGTGAAAACCATCCTTTCGTATTTTCATTATCCATCTCTCTGCCTTATATACTAAGTCAATTTCAATATGTACTAGAAAATTTGACTTGATAGATAAATGCCTGATTTTGAATACCATCCTGTAACCAACCTTTGGGGCAGATTTTAAAACCTGCGTGCGAGGCCTACATTTGTACGCCCGATTTTATAACATGCGCGCAAAGCACTAGTGCACTTTGCACATGCCGAGCCCTAGGGGAGCCCCGATAGCTTTCCCCATTCACAGTTCCCGAAATCGAAGCGGCCTCGGAGGGAACTTTCCTCCCGCCCCCCCCACCTTCCTCTCCCTTCCCCTGTCTAACCCGCCCCTCAGCCCTACCTAAATCTCCCCTTACCTTTATTTTGTTATTTACGCATGCCAAACTTGTGCGCGCGATCCCCAGGCATGGCCGCTGTGCCGGAGGCCTCTGTCCCGCTCCTCCCCTTTTACAAAGCCCGGGGATATATGTCCGTCCCGGGGCCTGCGCGCATCGCCGGTCCTATGCAAAGTAGGCTTGGTTCGCGCAGGAGCGGTTACGCGCGTAAATCCTGAGGATTTACGCATGTAACTCTTTTAAAATCCGCCCCTTTATTTGTCTATTTGTTGAGTTATAATTATGAATGTCACTTTGTAAACCATTGTGATCTGTAAATGGAACAACGGTATATAAAATGTCTAAATAAGTAAAATAAATAAATGCATTTTGTTAAAATTTCCCATTTCATTTCAAAAGCCTTCATATCTCCACTTTTATTTGAACCATTGTTATGCCCAGCTTGCCTTGGAAAGGAGAAGCATCTTGGGGAAGGCAATTTTTACACGGGTAAAATGACCCCACTGAAAGCTTCCCTCCTCAAATACAGTTAAAACTATGCCTAGCTTCCATTGTGCATGCACTTTATACAGCATTAAAAAATGAGGCATTTCTTAGGAGGAGGAAAAGAGAGTGCCCACACAAACAGCAGGTGCAAAGCACACAGATGCTTTTCAGGCATATACTTTGCACTTGCTAATTTTCAAAGAGAAGCAAGGCAGCTATTTCTTTTCTCTTAGAGAATTTCCTAAAGCATGTGCGTTAGTAGCACCCATGTGGCCTGCAAAAATGCAAGCTATTTGAAAATTGCCACCTCCCCAAATATTATGCTGCCGTAAACCAGTCACGAGGTGCAGTATTGGCTGGAGACTGCCAGACAGAAGAATCAGTTGCCATCTCTGAAGGAGAATCTGCCCACCAGTGTACATCAAGATGGGACTACTGAGGCCACCATGCTTCACAGGGATTTCTTCCACTGAATTATTTGCCAGATGGCTAGCAATAGTCATGAAAAATTATTTCACCCAATTGTTTTTATCAGTATTTCCGAGGCAACTCTATCAACCCAGTGCTACACACATTACCTTGCAAGTGAGGTCAGTATTATCTGGATACCAGTGTCTATGGGCTTCTCCTTTCATTTATATTTGCATGATCTGGTTACCTGCCTGATGATATGGATTAGGAGAGCATAGCCAGAGCCTCCACATCAGTGGAGTGTGCCGGATCATGACCTAGAACAGAGAGGGCACAGTGGGAAATCAGGTGGATTTGCTCTCCTGCTGATTTACAGTATGTATATCTACACATACTGTCACTGTTATGTAGATGGCTTAAGATTTAGGTCTTGCTGACCCTGCATGCTGCAGCCAGCTGGTGGAATTTGCTGATCTAAGGCTATTCTTGATGGTGACATCATAATTCAAACTCTATTTCTGTCGCTCTGAAAATGGCCCACACCTGCTGCCTCACAGGCTACGAGCAGCAGGCATGGGGAGAAAGGCACTGCAGTCCTTGCAGGCCTGGAGAAAGCCTAATACAATGTCAACCTTTGTCTGGAGCCAGGCTTGCAGGGCGTGCTTAGAATAATGCTGGGGAATGGATGGGAAGAGGAGGAGGTGTGTATGCGCTCTGTGTGTGTGTGTGTGTGTGTGTGTGTGAACTGAAATGTCTAAATCAAAATGAAACTCTTATCAAAATATTAGACAAGCTGGTTTACGTAGAAATGTAGATTAAAAGGGAGAAATAAACAACTGCTCAGAAATAAACGCCTACCTTTAATAACTATTTCATATGGGGAGAAGTCACTGGCATTGTGTTGGATTACTTCAATTAGCTTCTAAGTGTCCTTCTGTTTTTTGCTCCAGTAATAAGGATGCTTACCATAATGGTTTATTAATCTATTGCGCAGAGTGAACCTGGGAGGTAATGTATCACAGGGGCCTCCTGCTCCATTCTTTATTGGATATGAACGACTCAGTAATTGCTATTGATCACTAAAAGACTACAGTGTTCCTCTGAAATTAGATTAGGAGGGGGGAGCTTTCACAAGCTCAAGGTATTTGACTTCTATAACACCAACTAGCTGGTATTCACAGAAGCTTTAAAAAAAAGGAACGTCTGTTAGCTGGATTGACGGACCTCTGTCTGCTTCATTTCTTCATTAGGTGTCATTAGATAATGTGACTCTGAAATCCGGTCATTTGTTTGGCCACGTAACTTTAACACCGCATAATGGTGGCAATGCTCAGATTGTCAGGAAATATTTCTACACGGAGAGGGTGGTGGATGCCTGGAATGCCCTTCTGGAGGAAGTGGTGAAGACTAAAACTGTAAAGGATTTCAAAGGGGCATAGGATAAACACAGTGGGCCGGATTTTAAGAGGTACGCGCGGGCGTACATTTGTGCGCGCACAAATGTACGCACGATTTTATAACATGCGCGCGCAGCCGTGCGCATGTTATAAAATCCAGGGTCGGCGAGCGCAAGGGGGCGCACAATTGTGCAACTTGCGCACACCGAGCCGCGCAGCCTTCCTCCATTCAGAGCGGCCTTGGAGGGAACTTTCCTTACGCCTCCCCCCCCCCCCCACCTTCCCCTCCCTTCCCCTACCTAACCCGGCCCCCAGCCCTACCTAAATCCCCCCCTACCTTTGTTTTCTTATTTACGCCTGCCTCTGGGCCGGCGCGCGATCCCCAGGCCCAGCGGCAGTGGAGAGGAATCTGGCCACTCCCCGCCCCACCCCGGACCTCTCCGCCCCGCCTATTTTTTCAAGCCCTGAGACTTACACGCGTCCCAGAGCTTGCGCACATCGCCGAGCCTATGCAAAATAGGCTCGGCGTGGATAACCCCCCCCCCCCCCCCTACGCGCGTAAATCCACCTGGATTTACGCGCGTAGGCTTTGAAAATCTGCTAGAGGATGGGAATAAATAAAAAGGCTAGAGGATGAGAATTAAAAAAAGCTTAGCCGGCATGGAGCGGCAGTTACTACCCTTAAGAGAAGCATGCTTTCTGTCCTGCCTCCTACTTAATATCTTTGCGATATTAAGTAGGAGGAAAAGTGAAACTAAAAAAAGTTAAAAAATAGAGGGAAAAAACCCCCAAAACACTGGCAGTCGGGTGCAGGAAACAGACGCTCGAATGATAAGCGTCTGTTTCCTGAACCCCCCTGGCTGTGCGGCGTTTAGGGAAAGCGATGCCGATAAACTCGGCCGACGCCGATTGAGTTCGCGTTAGCAAGGAGGCAGTAGGGCTGTGCAAACAACCCTAGCGCCTCCTTACTAAGGCAATCCCCTAATTAAATATTGCATGGCGCCCCTCCTTGGGTGCCTGGGGCACATTAAGAAAGCGGGCGCTGACTGTTCAGCGCCCGCTTTCTGCGCAAATTTATTGCATCAGCCCCATAGAGTTCTTACCCAAGCTGCTGTACAATCTGTAAGCAACACACACACACACATACTTTAGAAAATGAGGCAGAGGGGGTTTTTTTGTGTCTGCTTAGCTCCTGTCTCTGGTGGAGTTTAGGCAGGTTGTAAGGAGGACACAGGATTAGCATTTTCTCCTTCACACCCAAGAAGTACAAAGTAGACATCTCAAAAAGAGATGATCTAAGCAGCACAGTAATTTTCCCCTCACCCCCATGGCAGAGGCATGCGTTCACCTGATCCTTCTCAGCGCACTGCAGGCAATGGCCGTTGGGTACTCAGTGGTGCAGCAGTGGCTGCTGCCCTTAATCTTTTTCATACGATAAATTTGCTAATCATCTCTTGCACACAATACTCAGAATGCATCTTTCCCCGAGGTCCCTCAGATGCTGGTGCACGCCTACAGATGTTGGTCCGACTGCTACTCCTGGGGCATTGCTAGAAGGTTAATTTCAAGGCTTAATTAAAGGCATATTTTACCAGTTAGCAGCTTATCAAACCATTAACAAAGGAGTCAAGATCTGCGCTTGGCTCTTTGGCTCCCTCCTCCCCTCAAATAAAACCAAGACAAGTATTGGCGTTATAAAAGGCCGCAGTTTATTTCACCAGCCCGAGCCCATACAATAGGAATGTGGCTGACAACATGTCGGCCCAACTTACCCCTCCCCCACCCCTATTCGCTTTGTTCTTGCTACTCACCACCACATCCCAGTGGTGAGCAATTCCCCCCCCTTGCTTACCCCGCCTCATCCCAGCGATGGTAAGCGGTGGCCACTGAGCTTTAGCTCCTAGCTCTTTTGACCTTCTCGTGCAGCAGCCCCCCCCCCCGACTGCAAGAGACTCGCCCCCCCCCCCCCGCATGTCAATTCACAAAGGGGTAGATTTTCAAAGGGTTACACGCGTAAGATATGCGCGTAATCCCCGAAAACATACCCCTGCGCACGCCGAGCCTATTTTCCATAGGCTCAGTGGCACGCGCAAGCCCCGGGACACACATATGTCCCGGGGCTTCGAAAAAGGCGTGGTCCGGGGCGGGGCTGTGGGTGGGGCCGCGGTCCGGGGGCGGTCCGGGGGCGTGTCCAGGGTGTGGCAGCATTCTGGGGGCATTCTGTGGGCGTGGCCGAGTGCCCCGACACAGCGGCCTGTGTCAGGGCCTGGCGCGCAGGCAGCCAGCCGGCACGTGCAAGTTATGCCTGCCAGAGGCAGGCGTAACTCAACGAAATAAGGTAGGGGGTGTGATTTAGGTAGGGCTGGGGGGTGGGTTAGATAGGGGAAGGGAGGGAAAGGTGGGGGGGGGGACCAAAAAAAAAGTTCCCTCCAAGGCCGCTCCGATTTTGGAGCGGCCTTGGAGGGAACAGGGAAAGCCATCGGGCCTCCCCTAGGGCTTGGTGTGCGCAAGGTGCACAAGTGTGCACCCCCTTGCACACTCTGACCCCGGATTTTATAATATGCGCACAGTAGCCCGCGCATGTTATAAAATCAAGTGTACATTTGTGCGCGCTGGGTAGCGCGCACAAATATACCCCCCGGGCGTAATATTAAAATCTGTCCCAAACAATTTAAACACACAAATAAACTTTTGCTCGGGTTTCCGCCTCCACTGCGACAAAATTCAAGCAAGAAATGCAATAAACAACAATACAATGTTACAACCTCAGGGAGGGTGGGAGGGAAGCTCAAGCCGCTGCTCAAATCCCACGTCCTCCCTCTCTCCTCTGGTGCGCTGACTGACCTGACCTCCTCCTACCGTTACTGCCTAAACCAATAGCAGCGCTGCGATTTTGAATGGCAGCGCTGCTATTGGCTCCCGCCTTCCTAAGCCTTCCCCCCTCTGATCCCCCTCCCCCACTCCCTAACCCTGCAGGCGTGCGCCTCTCACTTTGTTAAAGCTAGCGGCGCGGGACAAGCCCGCATCGCTGTACACTAGCAAATGAGTCAAGATCTGCGCTTGGCTCTTTGGCTCCCTCTTCCCCTCAAATAAAACGAAGACAAGTATTGGCGTTATAAAAGACCGCAGTTTATTTCACCAGCCCGAGCCGGTACCCGAGCCGGTACCCGAGCCGGTACCCGAGCCGGTACCCGAGCCGGTACCCGAGTGGGCCCGCACTGCTGCACACTAACAAAAGCGTCAAGATCTGTGCTTGGCTCTTTGGCTCCCTCCTCCCCTCAAATAAAACAAAGACAAGTATTAGCATTATAAAAGGCCGCAGTTTATTTCACCAACCCGAGCCGGTACAATAGGAATGTGGCTGACAACATGTCGGCCCAACTTACCCCTCCCCCACCCCTTTTCGCTTTGTTCTTGCTACTCACCACCACATCCCAGTGGTGAGCAATTCCCCCCCCTTGCTTACCCCGCCTCGTCCCATCGATGGTAAGTGGTGGCCACTGAGCTTTAGCTCCTAGCTCTTTTGACCTTCTCGTGCAGCAGCCCCCCTGACTTCACAAGACTCCCCCCCCCCCCCCCCCCCGCATGTCAATTCACAAACAATTTAAACACACAAATAAACTTGGGCTCGGGTTTCTTAGCTTCCTTGTTCCCTCACTGCGGCCCCAAAAATGTCCTGAATAACCACTTCCAATCCTTCCTGCAGGGTGTTATTAAATAAATCCAACCCCACGCTGTCTCTTCTGAAAAAAATGGCTAGCATTTGCCAGGCCCACTCATGGCGCACCCAAAACCCTTCCTGCTTAACCACCATCTACCCATTTGTCGATTAACTTTTTCGCTCCTTTTTTCCAAATTGGTTCATTTTTGAATTTAAAACGAATGATGATATCCAACCACCCCAAATGTAAACTAGGCTACCTTGTCATTATTGATGCTAAGTCCTTGCGCATTTGGGCAATTAACTCCCGACAGGATCCCTTCCCAATCTCATTACCATCCAAATGTATTAGTAAAATTCTCGGAATCCCTAGGATGCTAACTTGTTCCTGCAGGAAGGATGCCAGGTCAGACCATTTCATCCCCCTCTTGCCCATCCAACGTATTCTCCAGTGAAGTCTCTCTAATTGCAGATCCTTCCCATATGGCCTCCTTTGAGCCCGATGCTGTGCCCAATGCTCAAAAGAGTGACTCACGACCCAGGCACACGCAGATTCAAGATTAACCCAAACTGGTTCTGCAAAAGAAGAAACATCTGTTACCATAACAAGCCACTTCACCTACCTATGACTTTCATCTCATCTGCCGCCATTCCATTCTCATGGTTTCCCACCGTATACGCTGCCCATGTCGACGGGGCCACTGACATTTTTATGAGCCGCCACTCTTCTTCATCCCTAAGGTCCACAAATATTCTGGACACTTCTCCACTGTCAAGTCCGCTCCTGGAGCCAGCGATCTGAACACCTTCCACTTAAAACGAGAAAGGGCATCCGCTATAACATTTTTGACTCCTGAAACGTGCTTAGCTGTTATCTTAACATTTCACAGCAAAAACAAAGACCTACCAACTCTCTTAATAATGCCGAAACCAGCAAACATCTTGCAGACAACCGATTGATTACCTGCACAACTCCCAGGTTATCGCATCGAAATACCACTCGCCTGTTCGCCAACTCCACACCTACCTACAATGCCACCATAATAGGAAATAACTCCAAGAAAGTTAGGTTCTTTGTGATACCCTCGACTACCCAACATTCTGGCCATGACTCGGCACACCATTTGCCTTGAAAAAACACCCCGAAACCCAAAGACCCCGCTGCGTCGGAAAACAATTTCTTCCTTGTCTGGCATTAAACATACCCCATTAAATCCTTTCAAAAATACCTCCCACACTTGTAATTCCTCTCTGATTGCCTGCGTTATTCGTATAAAATGATGTGCAGTCCTTATCCCCGCCGTGGCAGAGGACAACCTCCTGATAAAAGCCCGACCCACTGGAATTACTCTACATGCAAAATTTAATGCCCCAATCAAAGCTTGCATGGATCTCAAAGTGACATTTTTAGCTCGACTTACTTCTCGGACTAGGTCTCTTAACCTGTTAACGTTATCCAGCAGCAACCTAGACTCGAGAGCAATTGTGTCTAACTCAATCCCTAAAAAAGTCAACTTAGTGGCTGGTTCTTCGGTCTTATCCTGCGCTATCGGTACACCCAATCTCTCTGCCACCTTTAAAAAACCATCTAACTGTTTCATACACTGCTCCGAGTTCCCTCGCCCTATGAATAGAAAATCATCTAAATAATGAAGCATGCTACCCTCACCTGTCTCCAACTCTGTCTGTCACTGCAAAAAAGAACTAAAAGCCTCAAAGTAAGCGCACGATATGGCGCAACCCATCGGCAAACACTTGTCCACAAAATACTCGCCTTCGAAGGTGAACCCCAGTAAATGTAAACTGCTGGGTGAATCGGGAGTAACTTAAATGCCGATTCGATGTCCGCCTTGACCGCCTTGATCAACTTTAACGCAAGATCAAACGAAGTATACTTTACTGAACAATTGATCCTAGGAATAAAATCGTTAACGGATAAACCTTTTGGGTAAGATGGGTTCAATAAAAGGCAGAATTTCCCAGGAATCTTTTTTGGAATAACAGCCAGCGAGGATAAATGCATTTTTGTAAAAGGTGGGTCACGGATTGGCCCAGCTATGCGCCCTAATGCTATCTCCTCTTTCAATTTATTTGCTGCGACCTCCCTTAATCTCGCTACAGACCTAGCATTATTCATCCTGCCCCCCTCTCCCGGCCCTGTATAAGGAATACGAAACCCGAACTGGAAACCCTTACGTAATAAACGCGCTGCTTTTTTATCAGGGTAAACGCTTAAACTTTTTACAAGTTCTTCCAAAATAATGGGCGAAAAAGCCTTCTTGAGGTGTACCTCATTGTTTACCACCTCTGCGTGTGGTAACACGAATGCTCGCTGTACATTTTGAGGATGGGAGCGCTCCGCTGCAAACTGCACAAGCGTGCCGGAACTTACATTCTGGAAATAAACAAGTGGCTTTATTAAACCGCCAACAAACGTCCCCTCCACTCCCTGCAGGCTTACTTGCTGTCCCTCCTTTTGTCAAGCTTCTTTGGCTCCGAAACGAACCAACGCTTCCCCCCGCGATACTAAACCCCCCCACGCTACCTACACTTTTTGACCTGCTAGCGCACTTATTTGTCATTTGGGTATGCCACCGGTTAATGTCCTGCATACCCCAGGACAAGTAGCGATTACCCTCCATTTTATCATGAAAGCACTCATCATAGTTGAGCCAAGCCCAACCTTCGTAATCCTTAAACACCCCCAGGATGCTGTCGGCATATGCCAACAATGATCCATACTGTTGCGGCTGGAAATGGCCAACAACACTAGCCAGCCGCAAAAAACCTCTCATCCAATTTAATATATTTTTGGCCACCCCCTGCCGTTGATGCAGAGAGTAATGTTGGAGTTGTATCAAAAGTGAAGCATAAGGCTTAATGGTTAAGGGTAGTAACTACCATATCAAGTAAGTTACCCTAACTGCCAGCCTGCCAGAAGTGAGATCAGGGAAGGGCTCACTGCAGTTGGAAGCTGAGGAAGCACAGCACCTGTTTGAATATGACTTGTGCTTTACTTTCCAGAAGGACAAAGTACAGAGGATCATAAGAGCAGCAAATGTGCTGGAATCAGAGAGGAGCCTGTGGAGGGTATGACAGGAAAATCTGGCTTAGAACCAGTGAATATACCACTGGAACAGGTGGAGAAGAAAAGTCTGAGCTGCAAGAACAGGGGCAGCATAGTGCAAGAAAAGAGAAGTCAGGTGAATGAACCTGCAGTGACTGTGACTGATATGCAAGAGAGCTCATGGTGGAGTCTTACAGACTACCCTGAAAGAGACAATACAGAGTGGCCTGATGGAAGCAGCACAAACTGTCCTGATGAAGGCAGCATAGAGAAGCCAGATGGAGGTGCTGCAGATTGGCCAGAGAGAGGTGCTACAGAGAGGCCAGAGAGAGTTTCTGCAGAGTGGCCAGGGAAAAGCGCAGCAGTTGGTGATGGCATAGAGGAGTCAGAAGACCCAGAAGAAAAATTGAGAATGAGATGAAACTGGGTATAGAGAGAGAGTGGAATAAGAACCACAACAGCAGAATGCAGAGGAAGCCAAGAAAGTCCTTCCAGAGAAGAAATGGACTCAGTTGAAGGACTGTGCTTGATTCTGGTAATGGTGGTATTTGGGGTAACCCTAATATGAGGGGGAGAGCATGACCCTATAGCCCCTATCCAGAATCTAGCTGGAGGGAAGCCAGAAGGTGTATATTGAGGAGTGGATTTAATTCCCTAGCTAGGATCCAGAGAGAGTGGAGCTGCTTACCCCAACGGCTTTCAGCTTAGGGGAAGAGTATGTAAAGGAGTGGCCCTTTACCTGCCCTTTAACCTTTATGGGACCAGGCATCTAGCCTGGTCCATCTTAAACCCATACAGGGAGAGAGCTCTGTGAGTGAGACCCTGCTGGGCAGGATAAGAGGCAGAACCCAGCTAGGAACAGGAGGCCATGTGTCTCCAGAAGGCAGCTCCTGTAATATCTCTGACCTAAAGCAAGGCTGTGAGTATAATGCTGGAGGTAAGCAGTGCATGTTACCTATGAAGAATGCTGTTATAATAAAGTATGAAAAGAGGCTGGAGTCTGTGTAGAGTGTGCGTCCAGCCTGAAGTTTGCTTGGCTGTCCCACAGGGTGATACCTTTTTATTGGACTAACTTAATTCATTTCTTGACTAACTTTTGAGAGCTAATACTGTCTTTTTCAGGTCAGAATTCAAATGAGGAAAAGATGACAGTACCAGGAAATATAAAGTAATGTAATTGCCATAAGTGAATCATAAAATGCATTCCAGTGATATTACTTTATATTTCCTGATAAATTCATGTTTTGCTCATTTGAATTCCGACCTGAAGAGAGTTTTAGCTGTCGAAAGCTATATCAAACTATGTTGAAAGCTAGTCAAGAAATGTATTGTTAGCCCAATAAAAAGGTATCACCTAATATATATTTTTTTCTGTTTGTTTTTATTTATTTATTTAGAATTATTTTTTAATTATGCTCACTAAAGCGGTCACAGAGGTTTACAGGAAGAGAAGGTTATATACATAATTAAAAACATAAATATTTCATAAACTAACAGCAAACAAAACTGTACAAGGATCAGTAAGTGTGCTTGACTTTCCTGCTACATCCACCAATTCACTGCTGCCAGCACAGTTGAATCCAGTGCTGCCCTTCACTAAATGTTATCTTCTGGCACTTATATCTCCAAATTCACACTGGAATAGCCACGTTTTGAGGGCATTTTTAAAGGTTTTTGTATCAGTCTTAGGTATTCTGGCATTTTATTCCAAAATATTGGGCTGGCAACCAAAAATGCTTGGTCCCTTACCTCACCCAAATGTGCATGTTATATCAAGGGAATTTCCAGCAAACCTTTATCCCAGGAGTGGAGTGTGTGAAGCAGAATATAAATTCTTAAGGCGGCCCGAAGCCAAGGAGTTTTTATATTAATAGTTTTTTTATATTAATAGTAAGTTTGTGAATTAACATCAAAATTTTATAACCCAGTCTTGCATGAATAGGAAGGCAATGTAGAATCTCCAATACTGGAGTAATGTGTTCACATTTTTTCTGTCCGTTAATAGGCGGGAGCCAAATTCTGAAGAAGTTGTATTGGATAAAGCACATATTTTGACAGCCCCAACAACAAAGAATTGCAGTAATCAAATCCTGAAAATAACAAAGATTTCAGTACTGATCTGAAATCATCAGGCTCTAACGGATCAAATTCTTTATGCGTGCACCCATGGATGAACATGAATCAATTAGCACACCCAGATCTCTAACTGTGGTTGAGATGCTAATAGAATGACCATTAAATTCAATCTTTAATTTGTCAAGGCATCCTTTTTTCTAGATAACATAATGATCTCAGATTTTGACACATTAAAAAAATAACTAGTTATGCAACATCCATTTTTTAATGGCTTTCAAATAGATTTTCAAGAATTCAACAGTAACTGAAATAGAGTCCTTGACAGAAACGAGGAGCTGGATGTCATCGGCATAGACGTAAAAATTCAAACCCAACTCAGCCAACAGTTTGCATAGTGGAATCAGTTAAATGTTAAAAAGTATTGCAGAGTCGACGGACACCTAAAATACCCCTGTGTGGATCTTCTATTTGGAGGCCCTGTCACCCAGGTGTATTTGTTGAGTTCTATTACTCAGAGAGGATACAAACCAACTAAGGGTTTGTCCACCAATCCCTATTTCTTTTAATCTACAAGACTTTATGGTCAATGAGCTCAAAGGTGGCCGAGATGTCTAAGAGCGCTAATAAGAACTCTTGGCCACTGTTGAAACCACGTCTTTCTGTATCAAAGAGGGACAAAAGAAGAGTTTCCGTACTACTGTTTCATCTAAACCCAAACTGATTAGGTTATACTAGTGAGTGATCTTATAAATGTTCATTTAGTTGTGACAAAACTAAATTCTCAGTTAGTTTGGCAATAAATGGGTGCCACAATATGGGCCAGTAGCTGGACAATTGTAGAGGGATCTAACTTTTCATTTTTTAACAGAAGCCTAATTACAGCTCTTTTGATATCATTAGGAAGATAGCCTTCTGCAAGTGAGAGATTGATTAATGAACTTAGCCTTTAATATTCCCACAGAGATGGGATTTAGTTTACAAGGAGCAGGATTTAACCTAGAAATAATTTGTTGGACTTCCAGAGCTGAGACGGGACTAAAATGTTCCCATTTTACTTGAGAGTCACTAACAGGTGAAAGTGCTTTTGTTAAGGTCTCAATTTTTTCATGAAATAAAGAAGGGGGCAATCATTGCAACCTTGTGATGGCAAAGAATACATACATGTTGTTATATATGATTTTGCTAGGTTTGTTTTACCATGTTTTTATTTGTTAACCTTTATTTCTGATACATAGAGTAAGGAACACTTTGTTGATATTCTTACATAACTTTTCAATAAACTCAAAGGAGTATGGGAATAACTCCCCTTTTCCCATTCTTAGCTTCTGGTCTTCTCAATTTCAAGATCCCTTTGGGTACCTGAGCGTTTCAACCTTGAGCCTCAGCCTACTCCTAAGCCAGGATGGAACAGAAGAAAGTACACGAACCAAAGTGGGATTGTGAGTTTTGTAAAATCATACTCCTCAGAAGATACCTCAGGGGACATGATACCCTCCTACTTTGACCTCATTATTTAGTGTCTGTAAGGAATTTGAAGTCTCTAGTGTAGCACCCCCACCAGGTGACATGGGGAGAAACCTGCCACCAGTAGCTGGAGATGGGCTGCAGCAGAAGACCTCTCCAGCCCCAGTGTAATAGGGCCAGATGGGGGTTGCGAGTTCTTTAGATACCGGGGGAAATGACCCAGGCACCCTGGATTCAATGAACAGGTGACCCAGATACACCATGAAATGCTGAAACTTTCAACACAATTGTACTCTTCGACAAAGGCGAGAGACATAAATGCAATGGCATTAAAAACAACAGCAGAATAATGCCCCACAATAACAGGCAGAAACAGCAGATATATATATATATTTCTCTAACAATAGCAGGATGTCACTTTTGATAACAAAGGCAACCCCAGAAACTGCAAAAGGCATGCAAGCAGCCCCAAAACCCCAGTGTAAGCTGCTAAAAATAAAAATGGTTTCCTCAGTCCTGGTGGTGCATGCCCAAAAAAAACAAAAGTGTGGCAGGGCCCTGGAGCCCCTGAATAAACCAAATGTCCACACAGGGCTGCTGTGGCAGGTTGGTATGGACCCTCCTGTGAAAATGGGTTTAGTTCAAACAGTGTGTTTGTTTGAGCAGGCAGCCACTGTTGGTCCCAGTATTTACAGCACAGAGGGTTTCTCTGGATTGAAATCTCCCTGCAGTCTGTCCCTCCTGTAGCATTTGCAAGTGTAAGGCAAAATTCCTAGAACAGTACACTTTTTTTGACAGATAGAAGCAGACTGATCGCACTCGCGATGCAATTTTAAACATCCGATGCAATAATAACAATGGCACTACGGACACTCTGTTTCGAACAATGCGCGCCTTTTTTGTGCGCTTATTTCAGATTCATTTAAATATTGCATTCGCGGTGCCGGAGAAAAATTGTGCGCGCATTTACACCGCGTGCATTCCTAATGAACGCAATTTCTCTGCACATTTTTTATAGCATCGGCCCCTGAGTGTTGCATCCAGTGAAGAAATACACCTTCAGGGAAAACCCTCTGGTTCCCACTATTAGAGTCTAAATTTAGAATGTTTTGTTGGTTGTTTACTTATTTCTGTTGGATTCTTCAGCAGAGAAATGACCCCCCCCCACTGAAAAAGAGAGGAGTTTATTTCCTTCTCCATCCTGTCCCCTGTTGAGAGATTCTTTCCCTTTCACTGATGCTCAGCAGTGCTCCTCTTGGTGTAGCTCACCTCTATGAGGTTTTTCTTTGCATGGGATTCACACCTGTGGTGTAGCCATGGGTGGGCCTGGGTGGGCAGCTGCCCACCCAATTTGGACCCAGGCCCACCCAACTGGCACCGGAACTGCAAGGCTGTCGCGGGATCCCATTCACATGACAGCGAAGAGGAGGACCCAGGCCTGGCGCGACATTCCATGCATTTGCACGGCACACATGGGGAAGCGGTCCTGCAGCCGTATGGCCGACCGATCTTCCTGTTTGGGGGTGGGGAGGAGAGCAGAAGCGCTGTGCACAGCTTCTGCTTCCTCCCTTCCCCCCCCAAGCAGGAAGATCGGTAGCCGTATGGCCCGAAGATAGCAGGAGGCCGGTGGCAGCAGGAGAGGCCAGCTGATCTTCCTGCTCTGGGGGGAGGAAGCGGAAGCTGTGTGCAGGCTTGAATGTTTATGTGTGGATGAGAATGGGAGCCTTGGTGTGTGTGGGAGTGAGAATGGAATCTTGAATGTGTGTGGGTGAGAACAGAAGCCTGGGTTTGTGTGTGGGTGAGAATGGGAGTCCGGATTTGTGTGTGTGGGTGAGAATGGAAGCTTGAATATGTGGGTAAGAATGGGTGCTTGAATGTCTGTATGTGTGGGTGAGAATGGGACCTTAAATGTGTGTATGTATGGGTGAGAATGGGAGCTTGAATATGTGTATGTGTGGGTGAGAATGGGAGCATGGGTTTGTAGGTGAGAATGGGAGTCTGGGTTTGTGTGTGTGGGAGAGAATGGGTGCCTGGATATGCGTCTGTGTGTGCATAAGAATATAAGCCTGGGGAGGGGTGAGAAAGTGAGAGCTTGTATGTGTGTCTGCAGAGAATGTGAGCTTGTGTTGGGGGGGGAGCATATGAGAGTGAGAGCTTGAGTGTGTGAAGGAGTCTGTGAGAGAAAGCGTGTATGTGTGTGTGTGGAAGGGAAGAAGACAGTAATAGAAGAAAGACACTGAAAAGGAATTAGGAAATAAGCGACAAGGGAAAAAATGGGAAAAATAGAACAGGACCAGCTGATTAGAAAAATTCAAAGATTAGACAACAAAGGTAAAATATATATATATATATATATATATATATATATATATATATATATATATATATATATATAATATTATTTTGAGATGTTAGCAATTTAAATATGGTGAAACAGGCTCAAATACCTCTTTATATCACGACAAATACCTCAACAAGAGTTTTATGAGAACATTACTACAAGCAATTTAAATATGTCATCTTTAGGAATGAGCATTTCTTATATTTTTGTATTTTGCTCTTTCTTAAGTATTCCTCCGTTCAGAAATTTTAGTTTCTCAGGCTTTGTATTTTGGCTTTATCTGCATGTTTCTGTTTCTAATTTATAGTCTCTTATTTCTATATTAGGCAAGGGTTGGTGTTACGGCTATGCCTGCTTTGTAGCCGCCTCACCACTAGAGGTCCTCCTCGAGCATGTCCTTCTGGCTGGCCCACTCCTTCCTTCCTGTCTACTCTATACACCACTCTTGTCTTTATAACCCTGTCTAGCAGTACCATCGGCGCTTCAGCATCGAGCTCACTTGGGCTCCCTGCTCTAGCCTCCCGTGCTTGGCCTTTGGGCCTTCTGTCTGCTTCTGTGTTGCCTTGCTTGCGGTGTTTGGCCTTCGGGCCTTCTGTCCTGTTCTGTATTGCCTTGCTTGCGGTGTTTGGCCTTCGGGCCTTCTGTCCTGTTCTGTATTGCCTTGCTTGCTGTGTTTGGCCTACGGGCCTTCTGACCTGACTCGCCTTGCTCTGTGTGTGTGTGTGTCCTACGGGCCCTCTGCCTTCTGTATGTGTGTGTGGCCTACGGGCCCTCTGCCTTCTGTGTATGTGTGTGGCCTACGGGCCCTCTGCCTTCTGTGTGTGTGTGTGGCCTACGGGCCCTCTGCCTTCTGTGTGTGTGTGTGTGGCCTACGGGCCCTCTGCCTTCTGCTCTGTGTGTGTGTGGCCTACGGGCCCTCTGCCTTCTGTGTGTGTGTGTGTGGCCTACGGGCCCTCTGCCTTCTGTGTGTGTGTGTGTGGCCTACGGGCCCTCTGCCTACAGGGTGTGTGTGTGGCCTACGGGCCCTTTGCCCTGCTCTGCTGCCTTCGGGCCTATGTGTTTTATGTTCATTGTCAGTGCTGTCCTGGTTTGTCTGTACCGTTCTCTGTCAGTCTTGTTTTCTCTTCTCGGTCACTTATACATCCAGCCATTATCACTCTTACCTGCACGCTTCCTGAATTCATCCTTACCAGCACCCAGTTCCAGTTTCCTGTACACCTGTACCTGCATTCACATTCATACATACCTCCATGCAGTATCAGTACTTAAGTTCACCCTTACCTTCATGCATCTGATATTAGGTATCCCCAGTCAGTGTGAAACTCCATTTGCCTATTCCACCTTCCCACTTGCCCATAGGGTTCATTCATTCCTGCCTGCACCAGCCAGCATCTGGACTCTTCTGCAACCCTGCCTCTCTCCACCCAGAGACACCCCTGTTAGTGGTGTTCTCAACTCCTGACCGGAGCCCTACCGTGACAGTTGGTCTCAGTTTTGCCTGTGTGACTGAAGTGCAGTATTTCTGCTAGCGTGTAGTTTCTCTGTAGTAGTAGTCCAGCTTGTTCTGTTATTCCAGTAGGTGATGTATTAATGTTCCAGGGCCTGGTGTAGTATTTGCATTGCTGCTTTTTCATAAGGTTGCTGTTATTTGAATCCTGAGAGTCAGTGCTGTGACTGTATGGCAAGGTTCTAGATGCCTCTTTCTTTGCAAGAGTTTGTATTACTTCACAAAATAGCAGTGGAGGGTTATTTTTTGCTGAGGTGACATCAGAATTTGAATTTTTTTTTCATTTTAGTTGTAATGTGAATTGCCCTAGCTCTGCGCTGCACCTGTTTTGATGATTAATTATATTTTATTGTATTTATGAAGATTTCTGGTTTTCTGCAAAGATGGTTCATGAAAGAATACATTAATTTTTGTTTTATTACATGATTGGATCTGATTGCTTTCTATACTTGTGCATTTATAAACTGCAATAAATATTAAATACATTCTGATTAATAAGGAATTTTTAATGCTGGTAAGTGCTTGAAATAATTGAAGTAAATTATTTTAAAGTTTCACACATGATGCATAATGGCTGTTGCAAATTACTTAGAAAGCCATTCTAGGGTGCAGTATATGGCATTATTTATCAATAAGGAAACAACTAGTAGGTCTCAGACCTGCATGCCTACAGTCCACCCATGTTAACCTTGTTCCCACCCAAAAAATCGATTCTGGCTATGCCAATGATTCACATAAAAGCCAGATCCTGGTCTCCTTTCACTGCCAGCTCCCTGTTGCTTCTGTCCTTTCTTTTCAGCTGAAGCCTGTGTCTCTCTTTTTCCTTTCTCCCCATTGGTCAGAACCCTTCTTGTTTCCCCAGATAGTTCTGAGGCTCCCATTGGTCCAACATTCTTCCTGCAATATCACAGCTCGGCTGTCCTCAGGAGGGGAGGGGGAGACTTAGAAGAGCAGTGAACATTTATTCTGCATTCACTGTCAGTTCTTTGTAGGTTTTCTTGCTATAAATCCTTTTTATCTCAGTAAAGGGCTGTCATATATGATGTATATTTTCCCTGCAAGGAACTTAAAAGCAGCTTGTCAATATTAAGTCACTTAAAGTCCTTATGCTGCTCAATCCAGAGACAAATGCATGCTCATGGGGACAGGTCCCCTTGTCACACTAGTAAGCGACAATTGGTGATACATACCAACATACATACTGTATAAAATAAACCAGATGTGATAGGAATAGTGGGAGACTGGAATCTGATGTCAGGAGCCAGCAATCCCAGAGAAGAAGAGATATAAGAGTTATAATAGGTTTCAGGAGCTCACAAGGGCAAACTAAGACTTAACCTATGTTGCCTAAGGAACATTATCATTAGTCCATCAGGTGTGCACGGTGGTCATGTGGGGGTATTTTTTATATTATGTCATAGAACACTCTACACATAATCTGTAAAGCAAAACTTAGTTTACTAAATGTTGTGAATATATAGATAATAAATCAGCAAAGTAATATCAACATTGAATACAGTATCACAGTAAGTTGTACATAAAGCAATACAGATAAATAGGAGACAGACAGAAATAAAGATAGAACATTAATCCAAGAATAATAAAGAACAAAAGGATGAACATCTCCCTTATACACCCTCATTTCTATATATAAGCCAGCATTTGTAGGAAATCTGGAGGACTCAAATCCGGGGATTCTGAAGAGGACACCTCTGGTGTGTCCAGCTCATCCAAGTAAAATAAGCAAATGCTATGCTTTATATATCCCTCTCTGCAAGTTAGGTGCTTCAATTTGCATTTTTTCTCAGGAAGGTATTTCAGTACCAGTCCTTTGATCTCCCATGTGGTAAAGGACATCAATTGCTTAACTTATTATCAGCTCATTGGTATGGGTACTAGTCTTTAGCATTTGATCTTCCCAGGTGATAAAGAAATACCAAATGTCTTAGTCTTTGATGTCCCCAGAGATACCAGATATTCCTTGGGGCCATCCCCATTCTTTATCAGTACATTGGTACTCAGGAATGAGGGAACAAATGGTGATAGTGTTATGCCTTTGTACAATCCCTGCACTCAAATCACATGCAATATATTGATTTATACTTATCAATCATTGGAGTCTGTTCTGATCCATAGCTGTCTATTCATGGTACAAAGTCTTCCGGAGATCTAGCTAGCTGCCTAAAATTATCTTTCCACAGCAGGAGACATATTTTGATTGGTCTCAGGATATAAGGATTACCCAGGAACCTACTGTTGGCGAGCACAACAGAATCTGGGATCAATGTTCCTGCCCTTCTGTACTGTTGTTTGCTCTTTCCAACTGAAGAATCTGTCAGCTAATTTGTTCAAACTTGTAGAATTTCAAGTAAAATAAACAATAATAAGATGTAACAACAAAGCCAACAGGAAGATAATCTATCCAAGACAGTCAAAGTTGTTACGAAAGGGGTATTTTAGTGTGCCCTTGGGCCTCAGCCTGACCCCAGACGGATCCAGGACCGAACCGAGGGTTGACGGTGTGTTCCAGCATGACAGACGGTCTTACCCTCGGTTCGGTCCTGGATCCAGCTGGGATCGGGCTGAGGCCCAAGGGCACACTAAAACACCCCTTTCATAACAGAATGCAAGGCCATGTGCCCGATATTCGTGTGCTGGCGATGGATCCGCCTTGTTCTTGAGTTTTGTCTGTGTTCCTGGACTGGTTATGGGACTGAAAATTTTTTTCAGGATATTTTTAACTGACCTGCTGGAGGCAACAGCTTTGCCATTGCTACGACCTGCTGGAGGCGCCAGCTGTCTGGATAATACGACCCGCAGGAGGCGTCTGCATCCAGACTTTTTGTCTTGTTGGCCAGGTTGGGGTTTTTACGACCTGCAGGAGGTGCTTACACCCCTACTGGTTTGCTGGGTTTTTTTTGCCTGCCCTGGGTTCCCTCCCCCAGGTCTTCTTGGTGTTTCTCGGTGCTTCTTGTCTGGTTCTTGCTTGTTGCTTGTTTTTGCTATTTGTTCTTTGTTTGTTGCTCGTTTGTCTTGTTCTCTGTTTGTTGTTCATTTGTTTTGTTTCCCGCTTGTTGCTTTCCATTCTAGTGTGTTCCCATCCTCCTCGTTCCCGTGTTTCGCTCCCTTGCTGTTCGCTCCTTCGCTTTCCGTTCTCTCGCTCTTTGCTCCCTTACTCTCTGTTCCCTTGTTCTCTGTTCCCTTGCGCCCTCTTTTGTGTTTTTTGTATTTTCGGTCGCGGAGTCACTGTTCGCTCGGTCACTGTTCGCTTGGTCTCCGTTCGCTCGGTCTCCGCTCGCTCGGTCTTGTGTTCCCTCGGTCTCGTGTTCCCTCGGTCTTGTGCTCTCTGGTCTCTCGTCAGTGTCTTCTTTTATTTCTGCTGCTTTGCTCTGTTTCATGCTGTCCCCGGATATACCAGCTTCCATTTTTGGACCCTCGAATACCTCCATCTGGTATGGACTGATACCCTTTTCCTCGGACTGTTGTCAGGAGATTTGAGGAGGGGGTCTTTGAGGAGGGGTACTATTATGAATCCTGCCTGCGGAGCTAACCCCCGCGAGCAGACACTCACCTCACCCCATGCTTCTTCACCCGATGCGGCAAGGACGCCGCTGAAGTCGGGCCTTCTGGTGCGGCTGGAACTGCGGACTTGAGTTCTCTCGCGGCCCGGAGGCCACTCCTGGTATCGTTCTTCACCGCGGCCGGAGCCGCAGACTTTTTGCCTTCCATCATGCGTCTGGAAGCCGCTGCCGACACAGTCACCATCCTCGCGGCAGTAGGCCACAGCCCCGGGCTTGAGTAGCGGCTGGAGCCGCCCCTGGGGCCTCCTGCAGCGGCTGGAGCCGCTGCCGTCATCGGGGCCTGCGTTCAGACCCAGCCCTGCTGCCTCTGATGCCGACGTCGGTGCAGGCCACTGTCCGTGGTCCTGCACAAGCTCCTGCTGCTTTCTGTTCCTCTAAGCGTGCGGCCGCGCCTCTCTTCAGTATTTAAAGGACCAGCCACAGGAAGTGTTGCTGGCTCCACCTATGGACTGATTTCCTGTACAGCCCTATAAAAGAGCTGGTCTCGTCATTGTTCTTTGCCTTGCATCAGAGTTACTTCACTCTGGAGGCTCCTGCCTGCCAGAGCTCCATCAGGTCTTCTTCGTGGAGCTCCTCATCGTTTCGTCTTCATGTCATGTCAAGTCTTCATGCCTGAGGTCCTCATCCAGGTGTCCTGGTGTCTCGTCTTGATCTTCTGCTTCCTAATGTCCCAAGTTCCTTGGTGTTTTGTTCCTGTGTCTTCAGAGCTCCTGAGCCTTCTGGTCTTGTCGGCCTTGGTCCCTCAGATGATGTCTTTCCCGAATTGGAGTGGCCTGCAGGTGGACTGGTGTCCTGTGCTCCTGAGCCGTCATGTCCTGCTAGCCTTTGCGGAGCTCTGGATGACTTATGGCTCCGTCATCGAAGTTCTGCCTCGGCTGGATTCTTCCCTGCACTTGTCCCGCTCTCCGCGTGGTCCATGACCAGCCTCCTTGGGCTGTATAGGGCGCGCAGTAGGACAGGGTGGTCCACAACCAGCCCATTGGGTCCACCCATGTACGTGGGCTGAGTAGGGCACCCTGAGAGACAGTGCTAATGTCCTTCCGCTCAATTTCTCGTCTTGTCTGGACTTCGTCAAGTTCCTTGTCTCTGATATCGTCGCATAGACCCTGGTCCAGGATGCCGTTGCATCGACCCTGGTTTGTGATGTCTTTGCATCAGCCTTGGTGTCATGTCTTCAACTACCTGGTCTTGTTCCAGCCCTCGTCTGTGATGCCATTGCATCAACCTTAGTGTCATGTCTTCAACAGCCCTGGTGTCATGTCTTCAACTGTCTCATCTGTGATGCCGTTGCATCAACCTTGGTGTCATGTCTTCATGTCAAGGCCCGTCTGCCCTCATCCTCAGGCCAAGTCTGCTGCTCCATGCCGATCCAAGCGGTAGGTCCAAAAGGGCTTGGAATGGTCGGAGGACCATTCAACTTCCAACATCATGTTGTTGGCCTTGGGAGCTTGCAGGCCTGGCAGAGGATAAGACCGTCTGCCATGCTGGAACACGCCGTCAACCCTCGGTTCGGTCCTGGATCCGTCTGGGGTCGGGCTGAGGCCCAAGGACATACTAAAACACCCCTTCGTCACATAACAAAAGTGGTATATCTTATAACTATCATGAATCAGAAAAATGCAGCACAGGGTCCTACATCCTTTTACAACTCAAAACAGTACCATTTTTAATAGTTAAAAACAAATTCATATTTAGAATATTTGTTCACAGTATTCCACCACAAATTACAATCTAAAAATGTATTATCTTTCCAAGGAGTAAGCATCAATGTTAATGCAATTGACAACAGAAATCAAAACGTCTTTTCTCACTGCCAACCAGTAGTCAAAGATTTAAAAAGAGCTATGTGAAAAGGCAGAGATTCCTGAAAATGAAGAATTTCACAAATTCATTCCCATATCTGTTGCCAATACAAGGATAAATTGGATCATAAGAAAAGCATATGTGATAGAGGCTCTACAAGGCCAGTACTTAACATCACCATTACTGGACATTTTTTCCACTTTAACAAGGGTCCAAATTGTTTTATGAGTAAAAAATAAATAAATAAATAAAAGAATAAAAAATAAAGATTGGATAATGGAAGCAGAGGAAGACACTGAAATAGATTTACCTAAAAAATTATATCAGGAACTGGGGTCCAATTCTATATCTAAGTCTTTTCCCCAAACCTTTTCTATCCCTGCACACCTAGATGGTATAGCAAATTTGAGAACTTTATAAAATCCAGTTTCTTGCCCAATGGTAGAAGAGATACTTAAATAAACTGGCAAGACAGCCAAATGCTCAGACAAACAAGGTAAATCCCACTTCAATGAAGGAAGACAATGTCGCAATTGCAGCCAACTAAAGTATTGACAGCTGGAAAGGTCAGAGTCAGCCTGAAGTTGACCAAAGGATTTCCAATTATTCCCAGTTATTAAATGTGCTAAACCTCATATGTCCTTCCCACACCATGACTTCCAAAAGAACAACTGTTTATTAATTTATTCTTCTATCATACCATATAGGATTTGCTTGGAGAAAAAAATGTGAAGGATCTACACACCACTTCAAATGAGAAAAAGCCTCTAATGTTGCTGAAAGGGGCAAAAAAATCCTGCATAGCCGGGGAAAGAGACCTGTCCAAAAGGAAATCGAACAGAATAGGATCCAAAATCATCTGTTTAAACTGGAGCCACACAGGCCTTTCAAGGCCTATACTCTCCTTAGCTATAGACTACTCTGACGTAACAAAAATGCTTTATGGTACAAGGCAAAGTCAGGGAAGTTAACTCCCTTACTATCATGTGACTGTTTCAGCTTAGATAAAGCAATACTGAGGGGTTTGGATTTCCAAGAATATTTTCCATGTGCTTATAAATAGTCTGTTTAAAGGACAAAGACATCATACCTAAAATATAAATCAACTTGGAAGTGATAACCATCTTTATTGCATCCATTCTTCCCCACCAAGATAAATGCAGGGCGGGGGGGGGGGGGGGGGACCTATCTGGAAACCAAATCATTCACAATATCAAGCAATCTGCCCATATTTTTTTTTCCATCGTCTTCTCTAGAGTAACCCCAAAGCAAGAAACCTCTTCGTTTAAATTCTGCACCTCGCCTCACCTTCCAGGCATGTACCGCCTGATGCATCCTGGTAAGCTGAGAGCACAATAAAGAATGACACAGCGGGTTCCTCTTTGCAGATTAGGACTTGACTTTGCCCAAAATATTGTCGCCAGCAGTCTTTCCTAATATTGGCAAGGTATACCCTGAGACTTTGAAAAGAGGGGCTTCTGTATGGGCTGCAGGCATTCTTAAGTGAAAGGAAGTCCTAGAAGATAGGATCATAATATGAGGCTAAAAGGGACAAACCTGGGAATGACATAAGGAAATATTTCTTCACAGACAGGGTGAGGGATGCATGGAACTGCTTCCCAGTGGAGAAGAGGGAGGCCAAAAGAGTATCAGAAATGAAGAGAGCATGGGGTAGGCACAGAGGATCCTTAATTTGGTGAGGAAATGAGGGTAACACATGAGACTGGGTAGGCCCTATTTTACGTTGCAAAAGCAAAAATGGCAGGCCTGTGTTATAGACATCTGTAAACAGAAGACTTCTCTGAAGCTGAATATGGCGTTCCCACCATAGACATAAAACTTGGAGTCTCATAAACAAGTGTCATGGAAGGTCACACCTATCCCAACACATAAAACCAGACCCTCACTTTTAATTTCCCAGTCAAGATGATTGTGCTAATAGGAAACCTTGGAGATGTTAATTGGCAGAATTTAAGAGCGAAGCTTGATAGCCTAACCAGTCACATTAACATGGCCCTCCAGTGATAAAAATCACTTTGCATAACTGAGACCTTGGGTCGGGTAATTTCCAACAGAAATTGCATCACAGTGTCATAAAAAAAGAGCATTCAGCACAAAATTATTTCCATTCTGAAGTAACGGAGTGGAAAACGTGATTTTTTACCTAGTCAAGTGAGCAATAGTAGCCTGTAATTACACTGTGGATACGTGTTTGCAGTGCAAAAATCTCAGGCAATGGATGCAGGGATATGAGCCTGTCACCTGTAGATCTGGAGAGCTCCATGGATGGGCACAGAGATACACAGCCTGTCACAGCTAGGACTGCAGGGCTCAGGGGATGGACACAGGGATACACAGCCCGTCACGGCTAGGACTGCAGGGCTCAGGGGATGGGCACAGAGATACACAGCCCGTCACGGCTAGGCTGCAGGGCTCAGGGGATGGACACAGGGATACACAGCCCGTCACGACTAGAACTGCAGGGCTCAGGGAATGGGCACAGAGATACACAGCCCGTCACGGCTAGGACTGCAGGGCTCAGGGAATGGGCACAGAGATACACAGCCCGTCACGGCTAGGACTGCAGGGCTCAGGGAATGGACACAGGGATACACAGCCCGTCACGGCTAGGACTGCAGGGCTCAGGGAATGGCCACAGAGATACACAGCCCGTCACGGCTAGGACTGCAGGGCTCAGGGAACGGGCACAGAGATACACAGCCCATCACGGCTAGGACTGCAGGGCTCAGGGAACGGGCACAGAGATACACAGCCCGTCACGGCTAGGACTGCAGGGCTCAGGGAACGGGCACAGAGATACACAGCCTGTCACGGCTAGGACTGCAGGGCTCAGGGGATGGACACAGGGATACACAGCCCGTCACGGCTAGGACTGCAGGGCTCAGGGAACGGGCACAGAGATACACAGCCCGTCACGGCTAGGACTGCAGGGCTCAGGGGATGGGCACAGAGATACACAGCCCATCACTGCTAGGACTGCAGGGCTCAGGGAATGGGCACAGAGATACACAGCCCATCACTGCTAGGCCTGCAGGGCTCAGGGGATGGGCACAGAGATACACAGCCATCACTGCTAGGCCTGCAGGGCTCAGGGGATGGACACAGGGATACACAGCCCATCACTGCTAGGACTGCAGGGCTCAGGGGATGGACACAGGGATACACAGCCCATCACTGCTAGGACTGCAGGGCTCAGGGAATGGGCACAGAGATACACAGCCCGTCACGGCTAGGACAGCAGGGCTCAGGGGATGGGCACAGAGATACACAGCCCGTCACGGCTAGGACTGCAGGGCTCTGGGATGGGCACAGCCCGTCACTGCTAGGACTACAGGGCTCAGGGGATGGGCACAGAGATACACAGCCCGTCACGGCTAGGACTGCAGGGCTCAGGGGATGGGCACAGAGATACACAGCCCGTCACGGCTAGGACTGCAGGGCTCAGGGGATGGGCACAGAGATACACAGCTCATCACTGTTAGGACTGCAGAGCTCAGTGAAAGGGCCCTGGGAGAAAGAGCCTGTCACTTCTAGGCCTGGAGGAATGAGTGCAGGGATATAGAGCTGTTTGCTTCAAGGATCGCATAACTCAAGAGATAAACAGTACTACTTATTACACAGAGCTCTTTGCATGGGACTAAGCAATTTTGATGCTGCCTGCAGTGCTTGCGGGCCTGAAGGTACTTTTGTAGTACCCATGAGTCCCAGCCTCCAAGGTCATTTTCCCTTTGAAAATGCAGATGTTGCACACACCGAGGGTATTTGAGTACCTGCACACGTTGCACTGAAAGTATGCACAGGGGTCTGAATCTGTAATCACAGTGCTTTCTTTTCCGCACCTGAACTATCTCCATTTACTTATTTATGTAGGCAAACGTAACGAGCTGTTTCATGCATACGTTTACCTGCATAAGTGGGAAGGGAGGAGAGCCCAATTTTCATGTATGTGCTTATTTTACTTTGCTTGTTGTTCAATATGGCCTGATTTTGTAAAAGTATTTACTTACTTAATAAGATTTTTATTTCAATTACACAACAAATGTTATTCTAAGTAGATTACAATAAAACATTGATATTGTGCATTAGTAAAGATGTGACAACAAAATAAAGGTAGGGTTAAATGTTTTTTATGTCTTTTGATTTATTGATTTTTTTATGTTACCGGTAGTTGCTATGTTTTTTGTTAATTACGTTTCTTGTTTTAATTATCTAATTGGGGGGTATGGTTTGGAAGTTTGCATATACTTTGCTATTTCATAAAGAACGTACTCGCCAAGGTCATCAATAATGCGTGAATGCCTTTACACCTGCTACTTAATGCGCCAAATTCAAACTTGCATTGTCTTTTTCAGCCAGATGTTTGGGGTGCTGGTTTATCCCAGTGAGTGGGCGGGGAAGCTTGCTAAAAGTACAGGGAGCAGAAGTGGGGTGCTAACTGGAAAGTCATCATTTTTGCCGAGAAATGTGTTTGTCGGTAATGTTTTTTTTGTCAGGTTTGTTCTTTTGACTGATTCTGGGTTTGCGCCTATTCTTTGAGAGAACCTTTCAATGAATGGCACTGTATTTCTAAGAGTGCGTGAGTGTGTGCGTGCGTGTGTGTGTGTGTGTGTGTGTGTGTGTGTGTGAATCTAGTGAGTGGGGCTGACTGTGGGTGGGTGGGGGTGTCACTGGTCCTGGCTAGGGGGTGTGGGTGAGTGGAAGTGAAGTGATGTTGAATATGAATATTATAAACCTATGGATACTTAGGATGCAATGTTTGAAGAGGGAGAGAGAACAGAGTAGGAGGTACCCCTTAGAGAGAGTATACAGGACTAGGGCTCAGTTTTTGGATCTGTCTGAAGAACTGGTCTTACACAGATTCAGGTTCAACAAGGAAACCATACTATACCTATGCCAGCAGTTAGAGATGGACCTGTGCCCTTCCACTCAGAGAAGCCACGCCTTGCCAGTACTCCTCAAAGTCACTATGGCCATGGCCTTTTTTGTCACCGTCACCTTCCAGATACCTCTAGGGTTCATGGCTAAGTCAGTCAGCCATCTCTATATATATTGATTCATTTTTATAAAATAAAAATGTAAAATTTGTACAAACTTTAAAATAAAACAAACAAGGGGTTAGGAGTGGTAAAAACTAGGTCTTCACTTAAATCAGTTGCCAGATGAATTACATCAGTTCTATCACTAGTAATCCATTGATTCTTGCCTACCTTTTTCTAGATATAGATAAATCGATATGTCCTTCTGTAGCCCAATCCCAAGGTCCTTAGCCAATACCTTGGTCTTAACCTAACCACAACCCAACCTGCCTTGTATCATAGTTTGACTTATACCCATGTTTGCTCAATAGTTTCATGATCCTAGTTCTGTATTCCTTTGTTTTATGTAATTGCACTCTTTGAGGCACTGTTTCTGTTACAATGTAAACCGTTTTGATTTGTAACCTCTTACAAGAAATCCGGTATATAAAACTGTTAAATAAATAAATACATAACTATATACTTGAATAAAAGGCTCCAGGAATCTCAGGAGGGCTGGTCCTGATAGGCTTTTGGGCTGGGCGCTATGCTGGTTTCCTTATGCTCAACAGATCAAGACCAGCCATGTAGCCCTTTCAAACTTGCATGAGCCACATCACCATATCCCCCAGCTTCCTGAGATGCGTGCGCATCTTTCAGACATTGTCCCCCATCATTCAAACAGCTGCTGCCACAGCTGCCAGATACTGGGCGTCTGGTCTTGAAGCCACAGTTCGAGCCACAGAACCAGCCTCTGAAGCCATGGGCTGCTGGTCAGATTCAGTGAGAGGCTCACCTTCCCCTACCAGTAATGGCTGGCCACCAACATGACTTTCATCCTGAGGCTCCTGGGGAAAACAGTGTGGAAGCCCTATGGGGGGGGGGGGGGGTGGTTATAACTATAAGGCAGGGATATTGTTCTGTTTTGGAGCTACCAGTTATCGGTGGTGGTGGTGGTGGGGCTGGCTGCTATACCATTGCAGGTTGGTGTGGTGGTGGATGCTGGCCACCTGCAACCGGCACCACAGCTGCATCAGTAGGAGGGGCTAGTTACTCGGCTCTTCTTCCTCCTCTTCGTCAGAGCTGGTGGTGTCTGTAAACAGAGAAAAAAGTGTGTGGCAAGCCATTAGCTGGTGTGTACTGGGGTTTGATGTGCAGCACCAATCAAATTGTAGGACTGAATTCCATTTATGGGAGAGGTGGAGGCAATGGGATGTGATCCTAACTGTGGGACACCCATCTGCTATGGGGGTTTCAAGGCCATATATAGGTTCCCATAGAAATACTGGCTTCTGTTCAGTGGTTCTTTACAGCATGGTGCCTATCTAGTTGGGTGATAAGTATTGGAGTGTGCCTTGGATTTCAGGAGTTAACCAGCTAGATGCTTTTGAGTATGGACCTTTGTGTGTCTTGAAGTGTACTTCTAAGGAAGGTGTGTTGGGAAGCTTGCAGAACTGCTATGCACAGCTGATGATGAAAGAACCTCAATTTACAACGTTGTCAAATTGGCACTCGAGGACATGAAGGTGGTGAGTTTTGAATAGCAAAATCCGAGAGCGGGTTCCCTGCGAAAACTGCTTACGTGGTCTGCAGGCTCAAAGTACCCACAGACATTGCTGGATGATTTCATTTTCAAATCTCTTCACGTTGTTTGCCTATCCTACCCACTCCCTGCCCCTGGGAATGCCCCCCCCACCCCCCCCTCAGTCCAGCTGAAAGTACTTTGCTGTGGGAGCTCAAATCTCCTTTCAGTCAGACAGTGGAGGATCATTTTTAGACTGGCCAGTTCATCCAAGTAAATAGCTTTGGAAATTGTCCTCCCAATTTCTGGGAAAACTAAAAAGATGGGACCCCCCCCCCCCCCCCCAATCTCACACAATCTACTGAAGAATAAGCAGCAAGTGACATTTCAGAGTTGCATTTTGTGTTTTCTCCTGGGCTACCCAAACCTGGATGGATGCCCTTTAATTTCCCGTCACCTTATAACTCCTTCCTCAACACTCGGGAGCAGCCTTTGACACTGAGAAACTGAGCCACTAAGGCTTGCCTCCCACTCTGTGTCTGTGGGGGCTAAAACTTAGATAATTTGGCCCTGTGCTTCATCTGAGGGATTCTTGATTATGCTGACCCAGTGTCCGACTCCAGCTGTGTTTGTGCCTGCTCGAGGCTGCCTTGCCTAGCAGGCTAGTCAGTTCAATCGGGATCATTAATGCCTGGGGGACGGCCCAAGGTGAGGAATGAATCCAAGGCCTTTTCTAGGCTTATGCTGATTAGCATGTAGTCTGAAACCACAAGCCTGTTATTAATAGAAAAAATGGGTCAGCAGGTGACTGGTTATTTTTGCAGCACTGTCACAGTTCAATAGGCACAACTATTTTCTTCTTGTAAAAACGTCTGAACCCTCTTGAGTGCTGGATAAATTGTCTCGTATTGGATAACGTCAGATTCTGTAAATGGAGTTGCTGGTACAATGCCACCTTTGTGCCCTACAAGCAAAGAATACTTCTGCTCTTAAGCAAATCAAAGCTTGGGTACAAGAACTGGATCAGGGGAAGTGAAGAGGATTTTTAATGGGTTTTGGAAATGGCCAGTGGGCAGCCTGATGGCTCAGAGGTTAGTGGTCACCATGCACTGCCAATGGAGAGCTCTGGGTTAAAATGCAGGCTCTGAATCCTGCTTCCCAGGTCAATCAAGATCGGGAGCAACTGTGGGTGGTTAACAGGGAGAGGGGAGAGAGAGAATATGAATATATATATATCACTGTTGGACTTGCATCCTACATTTTTGATCATTAATGTCACTGTTCTTTCAGGTCAGGGTAAAGAAGGAAATACGCAAACTATTAGAAAGCAATGATTATAATGCTTCTGGTTTTATTAGTCTAGTTTTCTTTAGGGAGACTGGAGTCGCAAATTGTGAAAACATTGTGCACCGTGATGATTCATTGGTTGTTTTATCGTGGTGCATGATGTTTTTGTGAAAGTGTCCAGCCAGGAGTATCACGGTTCATGATATTCCCAGCAGCCTGTTTCAGTATCCTGCAGGTGGGGGGGGAGAGGGGGGGGGAGAGAGAGAGAGAGAGAGAGAGAGAGAGAGAGAGAGAGAGAGAGAGAGCGAGAGCAAGCCTTCCCATAATGCCTATGCCCTAGACAAGTATTTGTATCCCTATGGGGGGGCCACCTAGTAACTCGAGGTGGGGATTAGGTATGAGCGTCGGGGGCCACTTTCGCATTCCACATGAGACGTACGGAAAGAACAGTGGTCTCTAGTGAAGATTTGCTGGCCGTCGGAGTGAGGAAACTCACTCCAAGAAGAGATTTGGGCTACGTTCTCTCCACCTAAAGCTAGGTGGAGAGAACGTAGCCCAAATCTCTTCTTGGAGTGAGTTTCCTCACTCCGACGGCCAGCAAATCTTCACTAGAGACCACTGTTCTTTCCGTACGTCTCATGTGGAATGCGAAAGTGGCCCCCAACCCCCGACGCTCATACCTAATCCCCACCTCGAGTTACTAGGTGGCCCTCCCATAGGGATACAAATACTTGTCTAGGGCATAGGCATTATTGGATCTCTCTCTCTCTCTCTCTCTCTCTCTCTCTCTCTCTCTCTCTCTCTCTCTCTCTCTCTCTCTCTCTCTCTCTCTCTCTCTCTCTCTCTCTCTCTCAAAAACCCTTTACTGGCCCATAGATCAAATTAAGCATTATGAAAGCTACCTGCCTTGCCATTGGTTAGTAGTCAACTTGAAATGTTCTTAGTGAAGTACAGGTTTATACTGTTCTTATTTTAGCAAGCAGGATCACAAAATTGGATGTAGGACTTAGTCATCATTGGCCTATAGGTACAGGAGTAAGTCCTGAAATATCACTGGAAATCTATTGATGTAATAAGAGAGAGCCTTGGGATTCATTGGGATACAGACAAAGAAGGAATGTGTTGTATATTGAGTGTGTGCAGCCCAAAAAGGTTTTGGTTCACTTTGTTTAATGTTTTTTTTTATATTTATGCTATTTAAATGATAACACAAGAAAATCTTGTACAGTAACATCACAGATACAATTTAACATTAAGGTATACGTTGCAAAAATAATAAAGAAGTGACCCTCAAATATTAAGGAAAAATAGAGGAGTGGAGAAAGTTAGGAGCAAGACAAGGGAACTGGTAAAAAGCATTAAACCAAGAGTTAACCACATCTTATACAATTTACACCTAATTCAACAAAATTAGCCACTATCTGTACTAGAGTCCAAGAAAAATATTAATTGAGATGGTTCAAAATATAGATACTTCCTAGATAAATATTTCACCACACATTTTCATGGGTAATGAAGAAAAAATGGAGCAACAGAAGCCAAAACTTCTTGGCGCAAGGTAAGAAACTTTTTCCTGCGCTCTTGAGTCACACGAGTTATGCCTGGATAAATCCAAACTTTTTGTCCAAAAAAGAGAGAAGCTTCATTACTAAAATACAATCTTAATTAAGAATCATGATACTGGGAAAAGACAAAAGAAACCAAAACTGTCCCTCTAGATGTAACATGACTATCAGAAGAATTTTCAAGGCCAGGATTCATGTGCTACAGGGGGACGGGGGGGGGGGGGGGGCGAAGCAGGGGGTGGTCGGGCGATAGCCTGCCGCTGGCTGCACCACGGCAGTGTGGTTTCACCTGCCGCGGTGCGGCCGGCGGCAGGCTAGCGCTGGCATAGTGCCACCGTAAAAGGTGGTGCTATTCCCTGCGCTACTGCTGGCGATAATGTTTGAAACATTATCGCTGGCAGCGGTGCCACCACCGATTAACATACTTCCTTCCCTAACTCTACCCTGACTCCTCCCCTCCCCCTAAGTTAAATCTTACCGCTGCCATAAGGCCCTAATGCACGCGATAAGGGCCTATCGCGGCTTGGAAAATAAACCCCTAAGTTAGATTGAACACTCTGAATCAAAGCAATCTGATTATCCATAACCTCAAATTTTTAACATGTGAGGCAATTACAACTTCTAAGTCCTGAGTGCGTCTGAGTATGTCTGAAGAAACATCTGCTAAGGAACATATAGACTTCTCCAAAGACTTAATAGCAGTCCAAACAGTTTCTAAAGTTAATACATGCGGGTTATCCAAGATGGCTCAGTGAATAACTTTAACAGGGGGCACTGTCTTAAATTTTTATTTTATTTGGGGGATTTTTTTTCAATCAAATTCACATTCTGTCTTATGCTATGGGATTGCGTCAATTTATTCCTGCTGATGGGCAAAGCAATTCTGTATGGAACAATGGACATCACTAAAACTAAAATGTGCTGAGACTGTAATATAGTAAAGGATGGCAGATACAAACCAACTGGCCCATCCACTCTGCCCCTTTATTCCAGCCCACACTGCTAAGCATATATTCCAGCTTCCAGTTGCAGAAGCTTGAGTGCCTGTGCTGTACGATATTGTTCCTGATCCAAACCGGTTTTCAGAGGCAGAGACATTAGTGATGCCTGCACTGAATCAGAGGCACCAAAGGTGCTTTAAAATTAACATTTGCTATTATTTTAAATTTCTTTCTAAAGATACAGCCCCCTTGACAGAAATTGGAAAAGTCGCTAGCTGTAGCAAGAGCCTGACTTTCTTTAATATACTTCAGGATGCACCTTGGGGTATATTAAATAATGACTGATAATTATTTAAGAAACAGATGATCATGAACCCAAGCCATGCTTCATTTCCTAAGGAATAGCCTCTGCCCCTGAGTAGCAGCTGTGCTTAGTTACACACATACACACCACAGGGAGTCACAGGAACACTGAAAGATATTCACAGATAGTGGCATCAGATCAATACCATGCTTGGAAGCAGGTTGCTCAAAAACTTTTTTCATTTTCATGTCTGCAAGAAAAGGTCTTTGAATGCCTTTGCTATTTTATTTGTTTTGCTATAGTTTATTGTTTTTTTTATTAAAAAATAAAAATGACAAATAACTTTACCCGGCATGGGGAAAAGTATCCAACTTAGCACAGAGCCTAGCCTCAGCACTGGAATGGATCATTTACAGATGCAAATTGGACACATCATTGATGAGAAGCCAGCAGGACTCTCTCTGTCACTGGGTTGCTCAAGCAGGCTCGGTCTGTCCCTATCCAAGGTAAGCAGGTGGTTGGCCAGACAACCTAATTTTAGAGCTTATTTGATGTCTCGCTAAAGGGAAGTGATACACTGAAGGGCACTGGGAAAAAAAAACCAAAAAACCCACACCCGCAAGCGTTCTTTCATCAATCCCAATATTTTTACTTGGGAGGCCTTCAACTGGCTGCAGCAGCCACAGAGGAGCGACCAAACATTTTGCAGGGAGGGCATCCATGCTTCATTTTCCTTTTGAAGTCGTAGTAGCCAACTGTCATGCTAATAGAAATAGACTACAAAATACAGCAGGGGAAAGGAGTCATTGCCAAGGCATCAGGGCAGAATACAGATGGTGGCCAATGCTAAAGTGGGCTAGGGATGAAAGTGAAAATAGAGAACTGGATGCCCAGAATCTTCTCTCCTCGTTGCTAAATGTTAAAGTACAGTAAATGTTGATGGTATGCCCATCTAAGAAGGATCCCAGAATATAAGGTAAGGAACACTATTGACTCCTTTCATTGACAAATCCTTCAAACACTATAAAGGATATTGGTTTCAAAGGCCTAGCAATGCTATTTTTCATAAATATAAATCTAAGTGCTGCCATCACATGGGAGGCAGTGCAAAGACTCCGATTATCCAGGAATTGCAGAGCAGGGACATATGTGGGACCCAAACACTTTAAATACCAAAATCCATCGCCCAACAGAGTAAAACCGAAAAATGAAAACACATTCTCTAATAGGTCAGCATGGCTTTACCCAGGGCAAGTCTTTCCTCACAAATCTGCTTCACTTTTTTGAAGGAGTTAATAAACATGTGGATAAAGGTGAACCGGTAGATGTAGTATACTTGGATTTTCAGAAGGTGTTTGACAAAGTTCCTCATGAGAGGCTTCTAGGAAAAGTAAAAAGTCATGGGATAGGTGGCGATGTCCTTTCATGGATTGCAAACTGGCTAAAAGACAGGAAACAGAGAGTAGGATTAAATGGACAATTTTCTCAGTGGAAGGGAGTGGACAGTGGAGTGCCTCAGGGATCTGTATTGGGACCCTTACTTTTCAATATATTTATAAATGATCTGGAAAGAAATACGATGAGTGAGATAATCAAATTTGCAGATGACATAAAATTGTTCAGAGTAGTTAAATCACAAGCAGATTGTGATAAATTGCAGGAAGACCTAGTGAGACTGGAAAATTTGGCATCCAAATGGCAGATGAAATTTAATGTGGATAAGTGCAAGGTGATGCATATAGGGAAAAATAACCCATGCTATAGTTACACAATGTTGGGGTCCATATTGGGTGCTACAACCCAAGAAAGAGATCTAGGTGTCATAGTGGATAACACATTGAAATCGTCGGTTCAGTGTGCTGCGGCACTCAAAAAAGCAAACAGAATGTTGGGAATTATTAGAAAGGGAATGGTGAATAAAACGGAAAATGTCATAATGCCTCTGTATCGCTCCATGGTGAGACCGCACCTTGAATACTGTGTACAATTCTGGTCACCGCATCTCAAAAAAGATATAATTGCGATGGAGAAGGTACAGAGAAGGGCTACCAAAATGATAAGGGG
The DNA here is from genome assembly GCF_901001135.1 of Rhinatrema bivittatum. Classification (NCBI taxonomy): domain Eukaryota; kingdom Metazoa; phylum Chordata; class Amphibia; order Gymnophiona; family Rhinatrematidae; genus Rhinatrema; species Rhinatrema bivittatum. The sequence continues at coordinate 93,950,969 of NC_042622.1, read as the reverse complement.
AATGGAACAACTCCCCTATGAGGAAAGACTAAAGAGGTTAGGACTTTTCAGCTTGGAGAAGAGACGACTGAGGGGGGATATGATAGAGGTGTTTAAAATCATGAGAGGTCTAGAACGGGTAGATGTGAATCGGTTATTTACTCTTTCGGATAGTAGAAAGACTAGGGGGCACTCCATGAAGTTAGCATGGGGCACATTTAAAACTAATCGGAGAAAGTTCTTTTTTACTGAACGCACAATTAAACTCTGGAATTTGTTGCCAGAGGATGTGGTTAGTGCAGTTAGTATAGCTGTGTTTAAAAAAGGATTGGATAAGTTCTTGGAGGAGAAGTCCATTACCTGCTATTAAGTTCACTTAGGGGCGGATTTTAAAACAATACGCGTGCCGGTACTTTTGTTCGCGCCACCGGCGCGAACAAAAGTACACCAGATTTTATAAGATACGCGCGTAGCCGCGCGTATCTTATAAAATCCGGGGGTCGGCGCACGCAAGGGGTGCACATTTGTGCAACCTGCGCGCGCCGAGCCCAGCGCGGCCTGCCTGTTCCCTCCGAGGCCGCTCCGATTTCGGAGCGGCCTCAGAGGGAACTTTTCTTCGCCCTCCCCCCACCTTCCCCTCCCTTCCCCTACCTAACCCACCCCTCCGGCCCTATCTAAACCCCCCCTTACCTTTGTCGGCAAAGTTACGCCTGCTGAAAGCAGGCGTAACTTTGCGCGCGTCGCCGGCAGCCCCGCTCTGTCCTCCGGTCCCGGGGGCGTGGTCCGGAGGCCTCGACCACACCCCCGGGCTGGCGCCACGCCCCCGGGCCCACCCCCGAAACGCCACAGCCCGCCCCCGAAATGCCGGGTCGTTTCGGGAACGCCCCCGGACACGCCCCCTCCCTCCCCGTTTCGAAAGCCCCGGGACTTACGCGCGTCCCGGGGCTTTACGCGCGCCGGTGGCCTATGCAAAATAGGCACGCCGGCGCGCGCAGGGTTTTTAAAATCCGCCCCTTAGAGAATAGCCACTGCCATTAGCAATGGTAACATGGAATAGACTTAGTGTTTGGGTACTTGCCAGGTACTTGTAGCCTGGATTGGCCACTGTTGGAAACAGGATGTTGGGCTTGATGGACCCTTGGTCTGACCCAGTATGGCATTTTCTTATGTTCTTAGGAGCCCTCCTTGTAGAGACTCAGCTACGGAGATTCCTAAGCTATAATCTTGCCCTGTATAAATTGTAGGTAACAATTCTCAGCCTCAATTAAAGCTCCAAAAACTACAAATTCTATGTGGTATTGTTTGAGATTTACACAGCTAAAAGTCACAGAAATAAATGAGTTTTATGATGAAATGAATCATTAATTCAGCTCTGGATGATTGCTTGGTGATTTCAGCAGTGTTTTAAGAATGAAGCTCACCAATCCATGTGGACCTAGCTTGTTAAATAAGACAAGAGCAAAGAAATTCTGGAAGCCCTTTCTTTTTTTGTATGCAGGGATTACAGGAATTAATGACAGCAGAAACAAAGGATTCATTGTTATTAACAGTTATGGGCTGCTCTATTTAAGGAGCATGAAATCCTTAGTATTGAAAAATAGCTCTGAGAGGTCATTGATAGGCAACAGGAAGCAGAACCCTGCAATGATAGCTCTCTAGGCAATATCAATAAAGACTCACATTTCTGGAAATCACTCAGCGAAATTGGACAATGGAGATAACATGACCTGAGCATTTTCAGAGGTTGGGGGTGGGCAGAGGTGTGCTCAGAGGATGAGAGAGGCAGGGGCATGACCAGAAACTGAGAAGGACTGGGCTGTTCTCAGGGAGGAAGGGACAAGGACATGTGCGAAGGATTGGGTGGTGATCACAACACAACAAGATTCGTCAGCAGATGCTAAGGCTGCGGCATACTCAGAGGGGCAGAAGCATGCTCGGATTGTGACAGGGACACCATTGTTAATTTTTGCCATACAAAACGGCACCAGCCTGAGCCTGGCTGGTGACATTTTGAATGACAAAATAAATTAACAGTGGCACCAGTCTCGGTCTGCTGGTATCATTTCCAATAGCTCCTGCCCTCTGAAGAAATTACAGGGTAAGAGGATACAGGGGTGGATGGGAGGAATGGGGGAAGGATATGACAGTGGCTTTAATTTTTGGCTGCAGCAGACACAACATTTCTTTAGTTTAATTTTGTTTTTTTTAACTTTCGTTTGCTGTTTGTTTTTTGTTTCATTTTAAAGAAATGAAAAGAGACAAATTAAAAAAAAATGTTTGTGCACTCCCCTAATTTAAATTCAAATAGATATCCTTTCAATAGATAGACTTAGAATCTGGCAACTGCAGGGTTCAGTTTTGTCTATTATGTTTCACCTGAAAAACCCTTGAGATGCTGTATCCTTGGGTACCAGTAAGCACGTAGCTTGTTTACTTAGTCTAATAAAAGATATTGGCGGAAAAACTGTTTACTGGATCATATCTACTGTGCCTCCGAATCTCTCAAGAGGATTGTGTTCTGGTAATTCACTTCAGCCCATATATTATTCTATATTTAACTTGTGTTTACACTTTTCATATCAGTCTCTCACTAGATGGTGCTGGTCGACTCTCTGCAGTACATCCTTCCTTATCTGTTCTTTGTGTACTAGAGATAATAGCCACAATCTGGTCTGAAAATAGGGTCTGCCAAGGGTGCTGAGAGGAATTTTAGCAGCAGCTATCAGCAAACTCAACCCGCAGAGTTCCAGGAGTCAGCACCTTCCCTCCCCCACCTCTCTCTGTTCCCTTCCCGTGACTGTTGAATGCCTTGGATGCTGAGATTGCAGTTAATAAAAAACAACAGGGAATAGCTGCTGTGGGTGCAGTCTTGCAGTATAGGAATAATCAGAATAAGCTGTACATATTTAATACCACTCATCTAGAGACAATTGCAACACACTATGGCATTTAGCACTTCAGGAACATACATGCAGCCTCTTCCAGCCCAGCAGAGCATTTTTGGGCATTTGCCATTGACATCAAACGTGTTCAGTGATGATAGCACTTACCTCATGGCTTGTCACATTTTGCTATCAAAGCACTACAGACACATGCATGTCTTTGCATCTAATGCCTGCCAATCCATTTTGCACCTGGACTGCTTGGCAGTATTCAAAAGAGAAGAGAAACATCGGTGTCACTATTTGCTTAATTACATTCAGGTCACCTAAAGTTCAGACCTGTGCAAAATGACAGCAAGATCATGGCAAAGCAAGGGTTACACTAGGGCTTCTCAAACATCTCCTGATGGCCCAGAGCTGGTTTGGTTTTCAGGATATCCGCGATGAATATGCATGAGATAAACTGGCATATATTTGAGGCCCAGTATGTGCAAATTTATCTCATGCATATGCATTGTGCACATTTTGAAAACCTGGCTAGCTCTGAGGTCAATAGGAGAGATTTGAGAAACCCCATCTACTGCAAAACTTCTCTTAATCCTGTGCTCTGACCTATAGACTACATGTCATCCGGGAATTCTATGGATTTCACCTGGAGATTCAGGGAATTTGCATCAAGGTCTCCAGGGGAAAGACTAAAAAGCTCCTGACCTCAATGTTCACTGCTCCAACTACTCCCTTTCAGTAAGCCTGCAGGACCAGGAGGATACACCATGTGGGGAGAAACTGGAGACGGGCTGCAGCACACAGTTTACAGCTATGATTCGAGGACATAGAACTCAGCTGAAGGTAGGGTGAGGGTGCCCAAGTCAGGGAACTGTCAATTATAGCAGACTTGGAACAAAGAGAGCCTGTAGTCAGGGAGGGAGGAAGGAGGGGACGAATGCTGGAAGGGGGAAAGTGGTGGAGGTGTGGGTGGAGAGAATGTGGATTAGCAGGGTAGGGGAGAGGGGAACAGAGAAAATTGCTGCACATTATTCCTCCCCCCCACCTCCCCAACAATATCAATCTCAGGGCGACCACAACTCAAAGAGATGATGACACAAAATTATTCAGAGTAGTTAAATCTCAAGTGGATTGTGATAAACTGCAGGAGGACCTTGTGAGGCTGGAAGATTGGGTTTCCAAATGGCAGATGACATTTAATGTGGATAAGTGCTTGGTGAGGAATATACGGAAAAGGTGTCATAGTGGATAACACATTGAAATTGTCAGTTTAGTGTGCTGTGGCGGTCAAAAAAGGAAACAATGTTAGGAATGATTAGGAAGGGAATGGTGAATAAAATGGTGGATGTCATAATGCCTCTGTATCACTACATGGCGAGACCGCACATTGAATACTGTGTACAATTCTAGTCGCCTCATCTCAAAAAAGATATAATTGCGATGGAGAAGGTACAGAGAAGGGCGACCAAAATGACAAGAGGAATGGAACAGCTCCCCTATGAGGAAAGGCTAAATAGGTTAGGGCTGCTCAGTTTGGAGAAGAGAAGACTGAGGGAGGGGATATGATAGAGATCTACAAAATCATGAAAGGACTTGAGCAGGTAAATGTAAATCGATTATTTACTCTCTTAGACAATAAAAGGACTAGGGGGCACTCCATGAAGTTAGCAAATAGTTCATTTAAAACAAATTGGAGAAAATTCTTTTTCACTCAATGCATAATTAAGCCCTGGAATTCATTGAAACATAGAAATGACGGCAGAAGAAGACCAAACGGCCCATCCAGTCTGCCCAGCAAGCTTCACACATTTTTTCTCTCATACTTATCTGTTTCTCTTAGCTCTTGGTTCTATTTCCCTTCCACCCCCACCATTAATGTAGAAAGCAGTGATGGAGAGCTGACTGTGGACATTTGCTGGTAGTAATACTGCTTGATTTTTTCTTCTCACTCACCTGCCAGCTGCCGACGTTCGTGGGAGGAGCCCTAGCTGACGCCAATATCACCGGCGTCCATCGGAGGTGCTGAGCTGACTGTGGACATTTGCTGGTAGTAATACTGCTTGATTTTTTCTTCTCACTCACCTGCCAGCTGCCGACGTTCGTGGGAGGAGCCCTAGCTGATGCCAATATCACCGGCGTCATCGGAGGTGCTGAGCTGACTGTGGACATTTTGCTGGTAGTAATACTGCTTGATTTTTCTTCTCACTCACCTGCCAGCTGCCGACGTTCGTGGGAGGAGCCCTAGCTGACGCCAATATCACCGGCGTCCATCGGAGGTGCTGAGCTGACTGTGGACATTTGCTGGTAGTAATACTGCTTGATTTTTTCTTCTCACTCACCTGCCAGCTGCCGACGTTCGTGGGAGGAGCCCTAGCTGACGCCAATATCACCGGCGTCCATCGGAGGTGCTGAGCTGACTGTGGACATTTGCTGGTAGTAATACTGCTTGATTTTTCTTCTCACTCACCTGCCAGCTGCCGACGTTCGTGGGAGGAACCCTAGCTGACGCCAATATCACCGGCGTCCATCGGAGGTGCTGAGCTGACTGTGGACATTTGCTGGTAGTAATACTGCTTGATTTTTTCTTCTCACTCACCTGCCAGCTGCCGACGTTCGTGGGAGGAGCCCTAGCTGACGCCAATATCACCGGCGTCCATCGGAGGTGCTGAGCTGACTGTGGACATTTGCTGGTAGTAATACTGCTTGATTTTTTCTTCTCACTCACCTGCCAGCTGCCGACGTTCGTGGGAGGAGCCCTAGCTGACGCCAATATCAACGGCGTCCATACGGCGCGCCGCCGTCGGCGCGTCGCCAAAGCCGCGCGCCTAAGGGGCGCGCGGCTTTGCCCGGCTTCGCCAGGATTCGCCGGGTTTTGACGGGACTTTGTCTAACATACAGCAGCCACTGAAACCGAAAAACAGGATCTTTGTGTCTCCAAAGAGGACTTCTATTTCTCAGGTACATTTTTCTTTATTTGATTGGCAATCCCTTTCCTTGGTATGCCTCACACCAAAAGAAAGGGGAAAACATCGACGTCCACTCCTGTAGTGAGTGGAACTCAGCCAAGTGTATATGACCTCTTTGGGAAGGCTGCATTGATATCACCAGGAGGGGAAGTCGCTGGAGGGCTGGCTGTGAGCAGGGCCAGACCTCCCTGACTTATGAGATCTCGTTGAGCCCTGGTGCCCCCTCTACCCCAGAACAACCTACAGGAAGAGGAGGAGAGGTTTCTTTTGAAGAATCTAAAATGAATGCTAAGGAGGAAATTGTAAATCCTGAAATGGGGGCTAAGGATAAAGGGTTATTGGGAGCCCCGGCGCAATTGGTAGAAAATATTCAAGTAATAACTCCTAAGAAATTCACCTTAGAGGAAATTGGAAATATGATATTTGTGATGCAAAAATCGTTGAATAACCTGGAAAAAATTGTGCAGGATGGTATAAATAAAAATTTGGCAATACAACAAAATATTGATAAATTAGAAGGAACAGTTAATAATATAACAGCAAAAGTTGATGGAATTGAGAAAGTTCAGATTAATTTAATCAAATCTGAAAAAATACAAACAGATAGAATGGAACAACTTGAAAACCAAATTAAGAGAGTTAATCTGAGGATTTTAAATTTCCCCAGAATCCATCTGCTATCCCCAAGGGAAATGTTTAAGAGCTATCTTAGGAGTATATTAAAATATACAGATAAGAAGATGCCCAGGTTGTCTGGAATATATTATACCACTCAGACTACTAGAATAGGAGGAAATCAGGAGTAAATGCAGGGAGAATTGGAGGAGGATGTAAACTTGTCGGAATTGTTGGAGAAATCTTCTGACATGGAAATTAAATCAAGAGCAACTTTGATAGTACAATTCATAGACATATCAGAAAGAGATTCTATATTTAGAACATATTTCAAATATCAGAAATCTAATTTTCATGGTTTTCCAGTAAGAATCTTTCCAGATATTGCCTATAGTACACAACTTAGAAGGAAGGAATTTTTAGCATTACGAGAAAGAGTTATTCAGAAAGGTGCTAAATTTCTCTTACGATTTCCTTGCCGATGTCTAGTAGTTTACCAGAATATGAAATTTATGTTTAACCAACCTGATCAGTTGCGCTTGTATTTGGACTCTTAACCCCTATAGTTATCCTTAGTAGGGGCATGTAATTAGATAAATGCAGTAGACACAATATTAAGTGATCTTTTCTTTTTATTCTGCTCAGGAATCTTATGTTTAATAGGTTTCATTATTGCTAAAAAGAAAATTTCTATTTACAGATTTGTATGAGTAAATATTTCTGTTATGTTGTATTTTATGTAAAATTTTGGTATACAATATCTGATATTTCAATGTAAAAGAAAAATGCTTAATAAAAATAAAATTAAAAAAAAAAAAAAAAGAAAGCAGTGATGGAGCTGCATCCAAGTGAAATATCTAGCTTGATTAGTTAGGGGTAGTAGGGGTAGTAACCGCCGCAATAAGCAAGCTACACCCATGCTTATTTGTTTTACCCAGACTATGTTATACAGCCCTTATTGGTTGTTTTTCTTCTCCCCTGCCGTTGAAGCAGGGAGCTATGCTGGATATGCTTGAAGTATCAGTTTATTCTTCTCCCATGCCGTTGAAGCAGAGAGCCATGCTGGATATGCATCGAAAGTGAAGTATCAGGCACATTTGGTTTGGGGTAGTAACCGCCGTAACAAGCCAGCTACTCCCCGCTTTGTGAGTGTGAACCCTTTTTTCTTCTCCCCTGCCGTTGAAGCAGAGAGCTCTGCTGGATGTGTGTAGTATCAGTTTTTCTTCTCCCCTGCCGTTGAAGCAGAGAACTATGCTGTATATGCATAGAAATTGAAGTATCAGGCTTATTTGGTTTGGGGTAGTAACCGCCGTAACAAGCCAGCTACTCCCCTCTTTGTGAGTGCAAATCCTTTATTCCACATTTCCTCTTGCTGTTGAAGCTAGAACGATGTTGGAGTCACAGTAAGCATGTGTACGTTTATTGAATAAGGGTATTGTCTCCAAGCAGTAGCCATCATTCTGGCGAGTCATCCACTCTTCATTGGCGGCCTCTTGACTTTATGGATCCACAGTGTTTATCCCACGCCCCTTTGAAGTCCTTCACAGTTCTGGTCTTCACCACATCCTCCGGAAGGGCATTCCAGGCATCCACCACCCTCTCCGTGAAGAAATACTTCCTGACATTGGTTCTGAATCTTCCTCCCTGGAGCTTCAAATCGTGACCCCTAGTTCTGCTGATTTTTTTCCTATGGAAAAGGTTTGTCGTTGTCTTTGGATCATTAAAACCTTTCAAGTATCTGAAAGTCTGTATCATATCGCCTCTGCTCCTCCTTTCCTCCAGGGTGTACATATTTAGATTCTTCAATCTCTCCTCGTACGTCATCCGATGAAGATCCTCCACCTTCCTGGTCGCCCTTCTCTGTACCGCTTCCATCTTGTCTTTGTCTTTTTGTAGATACGGTCTCCAGAACTGAACACAGTACTCCAGGTGAGGCCTCACCAAGGACCTGTACAAGGGAATAATCACTTCCCTTTTCTTACTTGATATTCCTCTCTCTATGCAGCCCAGCATTCTTCTGGCTTTTGCTATAGCCTTGTCGCATTGTTTCGCAGACTTCATATCATTAGACACTATCACCCCAAGGTCCCTCTCCTGCTCCGTGCACATCAGCCTTTCCCCCCCCATCGAATACAGTTCATTCGGATTTCCATTCCCCATATGCATGACTTTGCACTTCTTGGCATTGAATCTCAGCTGCCATATCTTCGACCACTCTTCCAGTTTCCTTAGATCCCGTCTCATTCTCTCCACTCCTTCCGGCGTGTCCACTCTGTTGCAGATCTTAGTGTCATCCGCGAAAAGACAAACCTTGCCTTCTATCCCGTCCGCAATGTCGCTCACAAAGATATTGAACAGGACCGGTCCCAACACCGATCCTTGCGGTACACCACTTAAAACCGCTCTCTCTTCAGAGAAGGTTCCATTTACCATCACACATTGTCTTCTGTCCGTCAACCAATTTGCAATCCAGGTCATCACCTCGGCACTCACTCCTAAGCTTCTCGTTTTATTCACCAGTCTCCTGTGCGGAACCGTGTCAAAAGCTTTGCTGAAATCCAAGTATATGATATCGAGCGCTCTTCCTTGATCCAATTCCTTGGTTACCCAGTCAAAAAAGTCAATCAGATTTGTCTGACAGGATCTTCCCCTGGTGAATCCATGTTGCCTCTGGTCCATCAATTCTCCGGACTGTAGATAGTTCACTATTCTCTCTTTCAGCAGTGACTCCATTACTTTTCCCACCACCGAAGTGAGGCTGACCGGTCTGTAGTTGCCAGCCTCCTCCCTGTTCCCACTCTTGTGAAGCGGGACCACCACCGCTCTTCTCCAATCACTCGGGACCACTCCCGTTTCTAGGGATCTATTGAACAGGTCACACAGCGGAGCTGCCAGAACATCTCTGAGCTCCCTCAATATCCTTGGATGAATCCCATCAGGCCCCATGGCTTTGTCCACTTTCAGGTTCTTTAGCTCTTCCCACACATTTTCTACTGTAAAAGGATTTTCATCTATTCTACTTCCCTCCAGTTTTTTGTTGTGTAGAGATGGTCCTTCTCCAGGGTCTTCCTTAGTGAACACAGAGCTGAAGTGATTCTTTAGTGAACACAGAGCTGAAGTGATTACGGCAGTTAGTGTAACTGGGTTTAAAAAAGGTTTGGATAAGTTCTTAGAGGAGAAGTCCATAAACTGCTATTAATCACTAAGGAATATAGCTTGGGATCAATTTAATGTTTGGGAATTGCCGGGTTCTTGTAACCTGGATTGGCCACTTTTGGAAACAGGATGCTGGGCTTGATGAACCCTTGGTCTGACCCAGTATGCCATGTCTTACGTTCTTATGTAAAAGTTTCCAGGTATGCCAATGAGGACACAGCAGCGGGCACAGCTTGGCTGTATGTCACCAGATGCATTGAATGGCTCAAAAGAACTTTCACTTGTCTGCAGAACCTTGAAACCAAAGTGGAAATATCACAGGAGGAAATGGGTGAGAGAAATAATGCCCAGATTCATATGTTATCTTTCCTTCTGCCAAATACTTCCAATTTTATACACTGACAACAGCAGCAAAAGGGAAATGTGTGGCACTGCCCAAGGTCTTCATTTATTCTCTGAGCCTCAAGCAATGCTTACAAAAATGAATAATGTATCATGTAAGTTTGATTATAACTCCTTAAAAATGTCTCCAGAAAAGGCATCCTTATTCTCCTTACTCTGTTGTTTCCACCTGCCTCCAGTCAATCTTGACAGGCTTAAATCCAGTCTGGATATTCTCAATACCAATTTTGCTGCATTCTAGGATAAGTAATCTTTGTTTATTTTTAGAAAATTGGACATGGCTGTCTGTAAGTCCCAGAATGCAGTGGAAGCTGGTACTGGATGGGTCCACCTAGGTTGACCCAAGTCAAGTGGGAACAATTTGAGACATGCCTGTTAAAGTGGGACTGCCATGACCTGCATAATGCTGAATGAAATAAAAATTCTGCTTCATCCTGTCCTGGAGACCATGGGCCCTCTGGTGAAGCTACACTTTGAGGTTTGTGTCAATCAAAGTGTTTTTGTTTGAAGATGGCTGCCAGGTAGGATGCGGTGAAGGCAGACTAGCGGTGTCTCTTCCTATTAAATATTCCTATAAAATAATGCCTCATACTAAAAAGAAGGGGAAAGTTCAGAGAGCAATATTGAGCTCACCCGTGATTGATCCCTTCCAGGGGCGAATGCCATCCCCCTTGACCCTGGACTTCACACTGAGCCCAGGCAAGCCGATCAGGCTGATGCAACCCGTGCAAGCTGAAGAGCCTCCGGTAACAGCTGATTCCCAGAGCGAATTCCATAGAGAGTCTCTGGAAGCAAACCGGGTGGAACCCGGGACGGGGGTGGAAGGAGGAAGTACCTCATGAGGAGGAGGCAGTCAAGCTGCACGAGAACCTGGTTCCTTGGGTGGAGGAAGTCAGGTGAAGGCTGCAACTACAACTGCAGGTATTCTGGAGCATTCGGCAACCACATGGGAATCGAGAGAAGGCCAGTCAGTGAGTATTAACCAGAGAAAATAACTTTGGGGAATGTTTGGTCTGCCTTAAAAGCAATTGAAACTGCTTTAAAATTAATAGCTCAAACTACAAGCGAAGCAAAGAATCAGATGATGATAAACAACAACTTGATTGGGACTTTTAATCTTAAGATTGAAAACCATGAGGAAAGAATTACAAAAAATGGAGACTTTACAACAAAGTTTCGGCAAGTCTGATACTGCATTAGAAAAAAGAATGGAAAGAGTGGAAAATAATCTAAGAATACTAAATTTAAGGATAATAAACTTTCCGGTTGTTAGAATGATCTCACCGGTAGAACTCTTCAAAATTTATATGAAGCAGATTTTGAAAATCCCTGAATCAGCGCTTCCAGTATGTACTAAGGTGTACTATCTTCCCCAACCGGGACGTGAGGAAGATGAAGAGAGGCATACCTTATCTGTGGACATTTCAGATTTACTTGAGCTATCATTAGATTCAGAAATTAAAGAAAGGAAGTCAATGCTTGTAACATTTGCATTTCTATCAGATCGTAATTATGTGTTGAAAATGTTCCTTAGAAATAGGTTAGCCTCTTTTTATGGAGCTCAGAGTTGGATATACCCTGATGTAATGAAAATAACACAGCAGCGCAGAAAATAATTTCTTGATATGCGAGAAAGAGTTCTTAGTTTAGGAGCCCGATATGTTTTGAAATATCCTAGCAAATGCTGTGTTAGGTTCCTAAATAATAACTACGTATTTTTTGAGCCAGAGCAGCTCAGGGATTCTCTGATTGGTCACTTTCAAAATACTCCCAGAGAGGGATCGACATAATTGTAATAAGGTTGCTCTCCTACCTTATACGTTTGTAATAATGGTAATAGTGTATTCGCTCATTATTTTCTCTGCCCCCCCTCTATTTAGGTACATACACTTAATTGTTTAAATATTGGAATTAGATGGAAATATGTATGTTAATTATTACCTGTAGGTATATGTACGTGTTCTAATTAGAATGTATTCATGTAATTATGTGAAATTTGAAAATAAAAAATTAAAAAAAAAGTTTTTGTTTGTCTAACCCTAGACTATTACCTTCCTTCTGAGTTAATAACCGAGATGAGGTTGACCCTAACTGCAAAGAGGGGCCCCCCTTGACCAATACCGGCAGGGGTTATTGGTCAGTGCGGAGACCCAACAGGACCTTCACCACTACCAGCCCACATTCCCCGCAGGTTGAGTCTTTGGCTGCCGGGACCGGCTGGACTTAGGCGTAGGTCTCCAGTGACGAAGGTGATTTTTCCTTTTTTCCCCCTTTGGTTAGGGGCTTTTTGTGGCGTATATCAAGCGCTAGCGAGGTAGGCATTGCCGATTTTGTGGTTATATATATATATATATGTCAGATTAGGATGAAGGGAGATCAAAAGTACATTTTGTTCCATCTGCCAATCACTGTCCAGATGAACGCAAATAAAAACTTAAAAAAAAAAAAAAATCACAGGTTTAGACAATCCTGTCTTCCAGAGGAAGAATTGCCTTTCCTCCTGGCTCAATAAATGTCATCTCCCTGGATTAGCACCGACCCATGCAGATCATCATAGCCACTCATCTTCTTGTCTTGTCCTCTAGTCTTCTTCTAGGCTTTCACTCATCTCTATTCATGTGGTCAACACAATTTTCCCAAATGCTACCCCTTGATGACTCTCAGTAGGGGTGTGAATCGTGTGATCGATCGTCTTAACGATCGATTTTGGCTGGGGGGGGGAGGGAAATCTGATCGTCGTGTTTTGTTTTTTTAAAAAATCGTTAAAAATCGTAAATCGGGGGAGGGCGGGAAAACCGGCACACCAAAAAAACTCTAAAACCCACCCCGAACCTTTAAAACAAATCCCCCACCCTCCCGAACCCCCCCAAAATGTTTTAAATTACCTGGGGTCCAGTGGGGGGGGTCCCGGCACGATCTCCCTCTCTCTGGCCATGACTGCGTTAAGAGAAATGGCGCCAGTGGCCCTTTGCCCTTATCATGTGACAGGGCAAAGGTAGCGCCGGCGCCATTTTGAAGATTGGCAATACGGCCCGCGTGCAGGAGGTCGCTCCCGGACCCCCGCTGGACTTTTGGCAAGTCTTGTGGGGGTCAGGAGGCCCCCCCAAGCTGGCCAAAAGTCCCTGGGGGTCCAGCGGGGGTCCGGGGGCAATCTCCTGCATGCGTGACGTCGGGAGCCAGGAACCAAAATGGCGCCGGCGCTACCTTTGCCCTGTCACATGATAAGGGGAAAGGGCCACCGGCGCCATTTCTCTTAACCAGAGAGAGGGAGATCGTGACGATAATTTTAATCGTTCAAAAACGATTCACATCCCTAACTTTCAGTGTTAAAAAAACTTTCTCTGGAAATTATTTGACCTGCATCTCTCTAATCTGAGGCTTGCTATGCCTCTCCTACTGAACTCAAAGCCATTCTGGCTTTTATAATATCCACAATGAATATGCATGAGCATAATTTCTCTACATTGGAGGCCCAATATATGCAAATGTGTACCAGGTGTTTCATTATGACCCCATTGTGGGGGTCACATTGTCAGGCTTTGGAAGCCCTGTTTTAACCCTAGATGTTGCCCATTTTTCTGTAGCTAATCATAGGTTAAATGTTTCCCTGCATGATCCTTGTACAATATCTCAAAGTATTTGCATAATGCAATTCTATCCTTTTTCAACTTTCTTTATTCTAGTGAAATAAGATCTAATTTCATAAATCTTTCCTTGAAAGACAGCTCCTACATCCATTTAGTTCATTCAGGGGCCCTTCTCTGAACCTTTATCTGTTTCTTTTTCATTGATATCCTCCCTAAAGTGTAGGATCCAGGACTGTACCCCACACTTCAAGAAGGGTCTAACAGGGACCCTAATGTTGAAACTGTTGAATGAATGGACCCTTGGACTGAGACGAGGTTGACCCTAACTGCAAAGAGGGGACCTGACCAATACCGGCAGGCGGTATTGGTCAGTGCGGAGACCCAACAGGACCTTCACCACTACCAGCCCACGTTCCCTTCAGGTTGAGTCTTTGGCTGCCAGGACCAGCTGGACTTAGGCGCAGGTCTCCAGTGACGAAGGTTTCCATGATGGACGGCAGATGAAAGAAGAGTCAAGAAGTTCTAAGGGTCAGGGCAGATAGCTAGCAATGGAATTCAGCGGGTAGGCCAAGGGTCGATGTAGGCAGCAAACAGGTGAGTCCAGGAAATGTACCAGGTGGTGATCAGGCAGAGTCCAGAGGAGGTCCAAGGTCAGAGCCAAGAGTCAGTCCAGGAGAAGACGAGACAAAAGGGTCAGAACACGGAGTCAGGAACACGGAGTCAGGCAACCAGCTACTCACATGGAGTTTGACCTTTTGCAGAGGCCAGGACCAAGGGCAGGGCCTGGCTTTAAATAGCTTGGAAATGCTGACATCATCAGGGAGGACTGCGGAGGTTTTTCCGCCGCGGCCCCTTTAAGAGGAGGAGAGAGGTGTGCACGCACACTTAAGGGAATGCTGGCAGGTGCAAGAAGTTGGCGGCATCAGTGGTGGCTCCGAGCCGTGATGAAGAGGTGCAGTGGTGGCGGCAGCTGCGATGGCTCCTGCCTGCGGAGGGGGAACGTGGCATCAAAAGGTGAGCGCGGCCAGTCGCGGAGTTCCATGGCCGGCAAGCGCAACACCTATACATGGGCAGATTCTTAGCTATCCCTTACTTTTGTCCCATTTTTAATGCAGAACAGCACTTGCCCAGTTTTGGCTTTAAATGCTCATGTTTGGCTTGTTAATAAAGATGGCCGGCAGCATGGGATGGTGACCTTGTGCGCCTTCTGTTATACAAAGGAGCTTGTCCAATTGTTGTATTGGAAAACAAAAGCTGAGGGAATAGAACTAGCAGTGACCAGTCCCACGGGGGTCCTGGTGGTAGCATGTTGTCGTTCTGTACTGAATAATAACCTTGTCTATATGCACAGGGCATGCCACACAATACTGCTGCAGGCCATGGTGCATATGGTGCAGCAAAGAAAATGAACCTTCACTAGCAATTAGCCTAGCATGTAGGAGTTAAAATAATAGCCATGCTGTTTGTTTAACTCCATCACGAACTGCCTAATCAAAGTAGTAGAGGGTAAGAATGTCTTTTTAGTAATAGAAAGAAAAAAGAATAATGACATACCAGCTTCTCAAATAAAAGGCTCGGTACAAGGGAGATTTCTTTACTGCAGTTCCTGAAGGTCATAATTGACTGGAACTCAGCAGGTAGTGAGCCACTCTGAGGTCAATTAATTGCATGAAAAATTCTTACGACATCTGTCTTTCTTTCTCTGTGTGTCTTTTGCTCTCTTTCTCTTCTGCCATCTTTAGTAGCCATGTATTAAAGTTGGACATAAAAAATATATTTAGAACTGAAGGAAAATGAGAACCAAATTGAACCCTAAAAATGACAAAGCAGAGATGTTTACTGACAGCTGCCATTGGTGGGATGATTTTTTTTTGGGGAAAAGTTGTCATTTGGATCAGTTTCAGTATTTCCTGACTGACTTAGAGGCCAATGGAATAAAATTTGCTTTGCACAGTTCTAGCTTGCGCTTGCCAAAAATATTGAATGGGCAGAATTTACCAAGGATTTTCAAAGCGAACTTACTTTGTACATTCTTGGGTAATTGACCCAGGGCATGCACAAATAACTGCATGTAAAATTACACCTCTTCAGCAGACATAACTTACGCACATAATTTTTAAAAGCAAAAAGTATGCATATAAGTTCCAACTCTACCCTGAAATGCCTCTCTGCAAGTCGCATAAAAATATGCACATAACAGGATACTTTTATACGCACTGAGCCTTGGGCTCTTTTAGTACAGTAATTTGCATACCCCCTTAATGAGCCATGCAAAAAGATTTAGCATGCATGCGGTAAAAAAAGAAGTAATAAATAGCTGATACCCTGTCAAACCTTTCTCTTCACACTGATGGAGGAGATGGAGGATTGGGGAGGCCCAATAGTTAATCACAAGCCCATGGGGGAGGCTCCCCTGCATGGGAGGCTCCCTGCTTTTGTGACTAGCTGGGGAGTGGGGATAGACCCCCATACAAAAATAGACTGCCATGGATAGACATTCAAATGCCAGCAGAGGAAGAGGAGGAAAATGCAGCCTGTCAGACAGACCCGGCTCTTAATTCTTCTGCTTTCTCTTCATTTTATTTTTAAACTAAGGATTGCCTGTGCTTATCCCAATTGCTGAAGAGTATATGGGATAAGCACAGAGGATCCTTATTTGCAAATAAGTGACAAGAGGGCAGAGGAATTAGCAGCTGAGTCTGTTTGTCAGGCTATACTTTTCTTTTCCTCTTCCTCTATGTCCTCTTCACCTTTGGTAGACATCTGAGGTGTCTGTGTTTTTGATCTGGTTTTTCCTCTTCAGGAACTCTCTGTTTCCTTGAACTTCTCTCCTGGAATATAATCGGTCACCCATTTCTTTCCTCTGATTTACAATACAAGTAAAGAACAACCAAAAGATAAAAGCATACATCATAACAATCAATATAAAATCACATATAAATCACAAAACTACATCTACAGATAACAGACTGTGCACGATACAATACAAATGCCCCCGATTTATCATCAGGGGCATTTGTATTGTATCGTTAAATAGGGCGTGGGAAAACCGGCGCACACCAAAAAAACCCTAAAACCCACCCCGAACCTTTAAAACAAATCCCCCCCTCCCAAAATGTTTTAAATTACCTGGGGTCCAGTGGGGGGTCCCGACACGATCTCCCTCACTCTGGCCACGGCTGTGTTGAGAGAAATGGCGCCGGTGGCCCTTTGCCCTTATCATGCGACGTCGCCCGTATGACATAGTGAGGGCAAAGGTAGCGCTGGCGCCATTTTGAAGATTGGCAATACGGCCCGTGTGCAGGAGGTCGCTCCCGGACCCCCGCTGGACTTTTGGCAAGTCTTGTGGGGGCCAGGAGGCCCCCCCAAGCTGGCCAAAAGTCCCTGGGGGTCCAGCAGGGGTCCGGGGGCGATCTCCTGTATGTGTGACGTCGGGAACCAGGTACCAAAATGGCGCCGGCGCTACCTTTGCCCTGTCACATGATAAGGGCAAAGGGCCACCGGCGCCATTTCTCTCAACGCAGCCGTGGCCAGAGAGAGGGAGATTGCATCGGGACCCCCCCACTGGACCCCTGGTAATTTAAAACATTTTGGGGGATTTGTTTTAAAGGTTCGGAGTGGGTTTTAGGGTTTTTTTGGTGTGCCGGTTTTCCCGCCCTCCCCCGATTTACGATTTTTAACGATTTTTAACAAAAAAAAAAACACGACGATAAGATTTCCCTCCCCCCCAGCCAAAATCGATCATTAAGACGATCGATCACATGATTCACACCCCTACAATACAGTCCTTTTCCCAACTTGTTAACACTGAGTGCTGGATGCTGGTTCTTGTAGAACATTTGTCATTCACAGGAGAGCACACAGGGGTTTTGATGTATTTTTATATTTCTTCACCTTGACTGTGGTGGCTTGACAGGTCCAAAACACATCACTCAGATCCAGACACAGTTCGGACCATTTTTTAAAGCTGAAACACATGATAAATTCATGGGGGAAGGAACCTGGTTTGTAGTAGCTTGCTACATATGTATTTGATTCAACCTGAAAGGTACCCAACAATAGTAACTGTACAACAAAAACATTGATAATCACCAGTTTTTGGTAACACAAAGAACCCTTAATTAGCTGGAAAATAAACACCTAAATTTACAATTTATAAACACCTAAAATCAAAAGCCCTAAATATTAAATATTAATAAGGGAGAAGCCATAGGAGGGAAGGACCTCAAGAGATGCAGAGTAGCATAGTATAGACAGAAAGAGATGGAGAAAGAGATCTTCATTAGGAAGGACAAGCTCAGACTGGATAAAATATTGACCAGTTTTCTGCTATCTTCCTCTTAACATATCTCTAGTCCAGTGGGGGATAAAGGCAAGTCAATTTGCCTTCTAAAATGTTCCTCATCAGAATTTTCTAGGGTTCGCAAATCAGGATCAAAGATGGAGTATACAGAGGAGGAGACCTTGCATCATAAAGCCTGGCATGTGGCTGCAAGCAAGGGAAGAGATGGAAAACTGAGGAGTAAAACAGAAAAATCAGTGAGGGGCTAGGTGAGAAAGAAGGAAACAGCTGAGAAGAATATAGAATGGGTAAGGTGAATAATTGTCCAGAGAGTGTGTGGCAGATATAGCAAATAGAGTAATGGAATGAGGGAAAGCTTTCAGACTGAATAATGGGTTAGATATCTGATTCTGGTTGAAAGGAGTAAGTTTACCAATTAGAACTAGGCAAACTTGTTTTGATACTGAGATTTACAAGGGAATAAATGTATCAGGCTAAGACTGACTGGGGATTTCTTAACCCTTAAATCCCCTAGTAATCTGCTGTAAAAACAGTGGTTTCCTCTTGTGTGCTGGCAGGTGCAAATCAATTTTTTTACCCATTTCCAGAATTGAGTGAAACTTTCAGGGACTCATGGCAAGATTATTACTGTTGCAGCTCAGCTTGGAACAGCAAGACATCCATGCTTATTTCAGAAACAATGTGGAATGAATATAGATATTGTACCACCTTGGCTGCAGAAGATGATCACATCCAAAAGTAAGGAGACTCTGAGAGCAAAACAGACAGCGTAATCTTGCTCTATTTTTGTGATCAGTATATGTAACTGCTAAGGGAAAATGAGACTATGCCATCTTCTAGAGAGCTATTTTTTCAGAGAGACAGAGGCTGTGTTCTTTTTAAATATACCCAAATTGCGTTTTTTAGCTGCAGCCTCAGTGCAAAGTTTATGAAGTTATCCCAGGGCAGTACGCTATTTGTAAATCTACTAAGACAAGTAAAGTAGTCTTCAGCACTCTACTATAGGGCTTTCCATACTCCTTATGATGATTCCCTAGAGGGTGGTAGACCAAGCCTTACAAATCAGTCATTGGTGGAATCCATTAGTGTCACTCAGCCAAGAAAAGGAACATTTTGTGCTTTAACTTTCATTATGCTGTAGCATGTCTTGACCGTTTGATGGAGAGATGTGTTAAAAAAATAAAATTGAAGTTAATAAAAGGCAAGAGATCAAATCAGCAGCTATAAGGCATTGAGCCCAACTTTCAAACTTCTCTATGCATCTCCATATATGCACAGATAGAAGTCTGGAGAATTGCTCTAATATTTTAGAATCTGCACAGACTCATCTGCTCAGGTTTTAAAATCTGCATATCTCCATCCCCTATAGTACACATATACTTGGGAACTTGTGTTTTTCTGGTTTTCTGGTGTGGACTCATTTCAAAATGGCCCCTCCAGCAAAACTGCCCAACTTCATCACCAGGGATGTGGTCAGGCTGGCCTCCCTGGTGGTGGAAAATGAAGATATGCTGTCCCCATCCAAGGGGACGCCAACTGCACTGCACAAACTCAACCTATAGCGGGCTTTTCATAAAAGAATATCACCTGTACACTTTTAAATGCCCTAGTTTTTACAAGTAATTTTATTATCAATATTTTCTTTTAACATACAACATCGGGCCGATTTCGATTATTTGCAGGGAAAGGGAACTACCACCGCATTGGAACAGACTCATTTCTGGCCGGCAATTTTTCTTTTAACTTTTCATCCCGTCGTTTCAACATGCCATTTGATTTCAAGGAGTTTTTCGATTTTACAATTTACTCCCCTCTATCTGTTTATTCGCATATTTTTGGTCACAATTTATAAACACATAGAATCGGGCTGCCGCTGGTTGATTGACTGGTCACCCATTCGGTGTTATCAGTAGAGGTCCAAAGATAACCTCAATGAGCATGTTCAATTTTTGACGGGCTTTTCCCCTAAATATCACGATAACAGCATTTAAATGCCCTCATTTTTCCAACTTGCTGTTTTCTGCTTCAATATGTGCTGCGGGTAAGAATTTACGCCGTTTTTCACCAGAATCCCCTTTTTCTACCACAATAATTCTTAAGGTATTGTTAAATTTGTTTTTACAGTTTCCTGCCGATGCTCACAGTAATTGTTTGAATATGGGAGAGCCCCCTATTGCCACTTATTATGAGAGACGGCATTACACAGTGAGTTACTTATGTTCTGTCAGTACCTCCGGTATTTGTTATGACATTTCATTGCACCACTCTGCCCGAAATATAACTTATCGTAATTTATGGCTTACATTGCTTGCTCTCAAAATAGGACACAGTAGCGGACAAAAAGGTAGCCTATATTTGTTATCATCTATGTGCTGCTATTACACACTACCTTCAGCAATTGGCAACATTTTATTAAATATTTTTCAGATTCAGAAACTTGATCAATTATTCCAATACTACTTTGAGTGGCATTGACTGCACTCACAGCGGTAAGATTTTGATACTTAGTCAATCACATATGGCACATTTCTGAATATACAAACTTCCACCCGTTCACCACTGTATTCCAGCGTACCTTACTTGTGCACACACAAACACGAAACAATCGTATCACTGGTCAATAGTTCATGTAAATCAATCTAGCCAAGTATATGTAGGCCCCTCACTCTAAGGGTCTGTCAAAACATACAGACTCCTAAATAGGTATGGGGCCACCTTGCTTTAATTAAGCAAGGTGGCCCCATACCTATTTAGGAGTCTGTATGTTTTGACAGACCCTTAGAGTGAGGGGCCTACATATACTTGGCTAGATTGATTTACATGAACTATTGACCAGTGATACGATTGTTTCGTGTTTGTGTGTGCACATTTCTGAATACAACATCTGTGGCATTGACTGCACAGACATCGTTAAGGTAACTCTGTTCATACATAAAATTGCATATTTCCACACATTTAAAATAGACAGGTACATCCAATTTTTGTTTGCAGTCGATATTTCACCATTCTCTGTGGCCCTAGAGCACTATGTTGTTACTTTTATTTATTCTTTTATTATCATTTTATTTTTTATTTTTCATTCCTTTTATTTTATTCGTTTTTAGAATTTATTTTTATAAAATGATTTTCCAAACACAGAGGTATTCACATTCTCAGAAGTACATGAACTCCCATCTTGTGTTAGGTGATCATATAAAATATCCTGTAAGCAGTTTAGTCGTTTGGTTGCTTAGTTGTACGGTCATGGTGACGGGGGGGGGGGGGGGGGGGGATGACATCAGATATGGGGTGGGATGGGAGATATGATAGGGGTCCGATGGGTAAAGGTCATGGTGACGGGGGGGGGGGGGGGGGGGGGGATGACATCAGATATGGGGTGGGATGGGAGATATGATAGGGGTCCGATGGGTAAAATATAAAATCTTAACCGATGTAATCAAGAGATTCTTTTGCTGGAAAGGATGTACAGTACACCAATGGCTTTTTGTAAAGAGATGCCTCATGGTTTAGCACAATGATGCCACTTGATTCACTTATCTTATGCTCCATGTTTTCTTTATATCATCTTCCTGATACTTATGTAGCACTTCATGCATTTCTCTATGTACATTGTACTGTATTTTGGGTTACTTGGTTAATAAAGATATTTCCACAAAAAAAAAAAGATTTTCCAAATTGTTCTATTTTTATAATAAAATTTCAGTAGTCTACTGATATTTATTATATTTTTTATTTTAATTATACAGATCTTCATAATGTATCTGTATTTACATTCATAGTATGTACATACTCAATTTTAACACCAAGTTGTCTTTTTTAGAATCATTTTCAGTATTTTGTGATGGTGTCACGTTGAAGTTGGTTTATCCAAAAGAACCCATTTGTACAGGTATCTTTGTTACAACTATATATCCATTTCTATAGTCTATGTTTTCCCCTTGGTATATCTACATCCATTGTGCTGAGACACACATATGCAAACATATTGAAAATTCAAAAACCATGCAATACAGATGCAAGCCAGTGTGATTTTTTATTCATTTAGTGATGTTTGCACATTTAGTCATTTACTTACATGTATGTTTGTACGTTTCAATTTACATGTTGTCATATGTGCACACAATTGGGTGTATTTAATTTCTATACAAGTGAGTTACAGTTTTCACATACATCTATGTTAATTTGTCTCTTATATATGTGTGTTTTGATTTTAATTTTATTTTGTCTGTAGTAGCCCCTGAGGCAGCTCATATGTGAGCGAAACTTGGCCAGAGTTGGGCAAGTTCGAATAAAGAATCCTTTGTTACACCGATCCTTTTGTTTTTTCGCTACCCATCCAAAGGGGGTCACAAGGAATGCCTACATCATGAGACAGGCCTGGCATGACCTGCAGAGAGAGTTCAACCACAGAGCCTCCTACCCCCAGGATGTCAATGCCTCAAGGGAACTAGGGGGTGAGAAAAAATGCAAGCAATCAGAATGAATATGCAAAACCATATGATCTTGATGCAGTTTTGCACAGAATCCTGGGAATAGGTTTTACGTGTAAAGATGCTGTTATGATTCCTCCCGTGGCCAGAGCCACGGGAGGCCTCTTACCTCTCTCCTGCACCTTTGC
This sequence comes from Rhinatrema bivittatum, assembly GCF_901001135.1. Lineage (NCBI taxonomy): Eukaryota > Metazoa > Chordata > Amphibia > Gymnophiona > Rhinatrematidae > Rhinatrema > Rhinatrema bivittatum. The sequence continues at coordinate 93,928,455 of NC_042622.1, read as the reverse complement.
CTGACAGCCCCGACACCATCTTCAAGCGGCAGAGGCTGCTGCTGCCTTTGTGTGTGCGGCCCGGAGGCAGCAGAAGCAGGGGTCTTTTCCGTGGCCTGGAACCACCCCCGGACCTTCCAACGACAGGAGCCATTGACCAGTTTTCCTCACACGGCCTGGAGGCCACTCCGGAGCTCCTCTTCAGTGGCAGGAGCCACCCTCCATCTCCTCTTCGCGGCAGGAGACGCTCCGACGCCTCAGGGTCTGCTTCGTCCGGTGCGGCAGCATGACCGCTCTCCAAGTTCCTGCCCCCTTCTCCTAAGGGGTGAGGCCACGCCTCTCTCCCCATCTTAAAGGGACAGCGAAGGTGTGGTCCCCCTGGCTCACCTCGGACTCCTCCCTGGGCGTCTCCTAGTCCAGCCTTATAAAAGGGCTTCTCGCTCATTCAGTCCTTGCCTTCGCAAGGGGTTAGTCCTCCCTAGGACTTCTCATCTTCACTCCTGTTTGACATTCTTTGTTCTTCGTGGGATCCCTCATTGTTTCCTTCCTGGTCTCTGCTGATGTCCTGATGTTCCGTGTTCCAGTCCTGATGTCCCTGATGTCCGTGATCCAGCTTTGATGTCCTGAATCCCTGGTTCCTCGTCCACCTTTCCTGGCGTGCCACTGTCATGGTCCGTGACCAGCCCATGGGGGGCTGTATAGGGCGCTTTGTGGTACAAGGCCTTCTTCTCATCTGCAGCACAAGCCTCTGGAGGGTCATCCTTGCCCGAAGCCATGTCCCGCTCTTGGTCCCTGTCCTGAATCTCGTTCCGGTCCTCAGATTCCTTTGTGTCTGCTTCCGTCCATGACCAAGACTCTGTCAGAACACACACACACACACACACACAATTAGCCCCAGTGAAACACACACACACACACACACACACACACAGTTAGCCCCAGTGAAACACACACACACAGACACCCAGTAAGCTCTCATCAGTCCCAGTGGCATGTCCCCACTCCCAGAAATGGAATGTCATCCACTGAAAGGTTCACCCAAAGAATGGAAGTAAATCTTGAATGAGATAGAAGGACAGACCTACAAAAAAACAATTAAATCCCCCCTTCTGCCTCTACTCCTATTAAGCTGTCCTTTTCACTCAACAGGAGAAGCCAGCACACTAAATCCCAGGGGCAAAAATACAATGAAAGTTTGAATTTGGTGCGTTAAATAACAGGTATAAATGCGTTTACACATTCTTATTGATGTTCATGTGTATGTGCTTTATAAAATAGCAAAGTACATGCAAACATCCAAACCACACCCCAACATGCCACAAACATGCCCACTTTGTTCATATGTACTTTCCCATACAAAAACACAAGTACGTGTGTATTTGGCCTGTTAAAATCCCTTATAAACACATACAAGTCATTCATATATGCAAAACTCCTTTGAAACTTTATGTCATTACGATTGCTTTAGATTTGCATGTGTGACAGTGCCGGCTAGCCATCTCAGAATGCTATTGCCACAGCTCATTATCTTTCATCCACCAAGGTGAAATGGAAAAAAGAAGGGCCAGCACTGCTCTTAAGATGACCTCCAGTGAAGAGTCAAAATGTAGTTTGCAATCCATGCTCTCAACTACAGAAAGTACTTTCATCTAGGAATTGGCAGGGATGTGGAGGGAAATACATAAGTGCAGTGTGAGAAATCTTTCATGATGGCATCTTGATGGCCCCTAGGTAAGAAGGGCTATGAAGAGTAGGTGGCTAACTGCCTCCAGGAGGTCTTGAGGGACTGTTCACCAGATCCTGATTTAAAGGAGTTCCATTACATGACAACCCAATCAGGACTCACTGACTGACCTATAACTAGGTAGTCACCCAGTGGTAAGATGCAGCTAAAGTCAGGGATTTACAAAGCATTTTTTCAAAAGCTTACAAAGATTAGAGCACATGGACCTTTCCAAGGTCATCTGTAGGGTAAACCTGGTAGTATGAATGGAAACACATTAAGGGTTACTTTTTCATTTTCAAAATAAGAGCAACTCGTTTCTGGGGAAATATTTGTTTTAAGTGGGCATCTTCAACATAGGTATTTAAGAACTGAATGATAGTATTCTTAGCTACTGGAGCAATAATGTGTGCAAACACACAAGTGGCAGAATATATTGGGTGTCTAATCCACTTTAAAGAGGAATGACCACAATTTGCAAATGTCTTTTATTCTGCCTTAAATCTATATTACTATTTAATTATAGTGCTACACATTGAGAAAAGTAGTCAGCTTTCAGGTTTTCTGATTCTAAGTGGTTAACAGTGCTATTAAACAATTGTATTCAGGGCCTTTCTTTTTTGTTAAATGAATGATAAATCTACAAAAGCAGGGGCAGAGTCTGGCGGCACCTGCATAGTCTTGTTATTTTAAGAAAGAGAAGGATGTGATCCAGCATTGTGCTTCAGGCATTGGTATAATCATTACCTCCATTCCCCAGCCTTTCTTCAGTCTCCAGAGGCCTGACTAGGTTTGTGTCCCGCCGGCTCCCATGAATATTTAACAAGGGAGGGGAGGAGGGTGTGCAGAGATGCTGTGCTCTGGATAGCAAAGCAGAGAGAGATTGAACAGTGACCATTGCCAAGAAAGTGCTTCAAACATTGCTGTGACCCGCATTGTGCAACGCTGAACAACATGCAGATTCCTGGCCACATTCCCATTTCTCTTCATGTTCCCATTTCTCTTCATGGCATCCTCTCTGCCTCCCTTTTGTTGAACTAAAAAAAACGTATGTCGCAGTCCATGAGCTTTCCAGACCAGGTGGGCTGCCCCATATCTGCTATAGGGGCTTGTGTGTTCTTGAAAGCTCATGGCCTGCAGCATTGTTATTGTTAGTTCAACAAAAGGTATCACAACCTACAAAGATTCCAGTTGGCTCCTGGACCAAAGATGCCACTATAACTGCCTCCAGGCCAGTGTTGATGGATGAAAACTATAGGGATTGAGGGTTTGGGGAGGAATAACTTAGTAGTTAGGGCAGTGGGTTGAGAATCAGGGAAGCCAGGATTCAATTCCTGCTTCTCCCATAGATACTCCTTGTGCTCTTGAGCAAGTCACTTCATCTTCCATTGCCTCAGGTACAAACTTAGATTAGAAACATAATAAATGTTGACAGATAAAGACCAAAATGACCCATCCAGTCTGCCCAGTTAAGGTTCATCCTCTTTCGAAAGTTGTGCTTAGAAAATTTCAAATGCATCCCAACATGAACTTCTGCTCTAGGTCATCCACTTAATCTCTCAACCCTCCTCTTATATCTGTGCCAAGCATGGCCAAGTCCATCAGAATCAGGATCTCCCCTTGCTTTCTGTGAGGCCTGATGAAATCAGGCCTCACAGAAACTACATTTCTTCTTGCCATGTTAGATATCTCTGCCGCATTTGATACTGTTAATCACATCATCTTAATCAACATCCTCAGTAATATTGGAATTTCTGGCACCGCCCTCTCCTGGATTAAATCATACTTACAAGACCGTCACTACATCGTCTCCACTGACAATAATGAATCCGACCCAATTAGCCTTGACCGAGGTGTTCCCCAGGGCTCCTCTCTCTCTTCCACACTATTTAACATTTACATGTTCCCCCTCACCACCCTCCTCACCAATCTTGGCTTTAAACATTTTATCTACGCAGACGACGTCCAAATTCTTTTCCCCTTTATCGACTCCCTCCAACCTGCCCTTCAAAACTGGGAATCATGCCTGACCTCTATCAACCAACTACTTACTGACATGCACCTTGCTCTCAACCCCCAAAAAACTGAACTCCTCATCATCTCCATCAAACATTTTCGACCATCCATTCCCCCCGCTTACGTTACCACGTCATTCCCCATCCACAACCGCAACCTGGGTGTCCTTATCGACAACCAGCTCTCGTTCAAACCTTTCATTAAATCCATCCTAAGCGACTGCTATTTCAAATTACAAACTATAAAAAAACTCAGACCCCTTCTTTACTTCACCGACTTTCGCACAGTATTACAGTCTATTATTTTCTCCAAAATATAGACTACTGTAATGCACTCCTCCTTGGCCTCCCCGTCACATATACCAAACCATTACAACTCTTACAGAATGCCTCAGCACGCATCCTTACTAACTCCAGAAAACGTGACCATATCACTCCAACTCTTATCGAGCTCCACTGGCTACCAATACAATACCGAATCCTGTTTAAGGTTCTCTCCATCATACACAAAAGCATTAACAATGAAAATACCCATTGGATCAACCCTCCTCTGCTTCCTCGTACCTCTGCTAGACCAACTCGCCCTGCCCTCCAAGGAACACTCCGGACCCCCTCCATCAAATCCACTAAACTCACCTCCACAATGAACAGAGCCTTTTCCCTGGCCGGTCTGACCCTATGGAACTCCATGCCCCCAGACTTACGCACCGAAACATCTACATCCAAATTAAAAAAAAAACTAAAAACTTGGCTGTTCCTACAGGCATACCCTTCACTCATTAACCCCTGTCCGGATGACTCCCTGAGCTGTGTATAGTACTTTTCCTTGAAGAATCTTGTACAATCTGCTGCTACTTCCCCACCATGCAAATACTTCGATTTGCTGCTTTTTCCACCCCACTCTCCCCCCCCCCCCTGTCAACACCCCATCTTGAAAACTATTTTTACCACCCTAATGTTTTTCTTCATACTTCCCGTAACTTTCCATTGTCTATCCAGCTCTCTACTCAGTTTAATGATTATATGCCACTGTACCTTGGAAATTGTAAATTGCGTTGTAAACTACCATCGAACCTGTAAATAGTTACTCCTTTTTCTGAATTAGCTGTAAGTTCTTGTATACATAGTTATTGTTCACTGTAAAGGCATTGCCAAAAAGTTTTAAGTTACTTGTACACCGATACGATGTGCAAACGGTTGTCGGTATATAAAAATTCTAAATATAATAAATAAATAAATCATACAACTGCTGTTTTTGGGTTGTAATTGCTGCTCTGTGCAGGTTACCCCCATGGCTTTTCAGTGATCCATTCCTTGTTGCTCACTGCCAGGGCTAAGTGGTTTTCCCAAGTCTACTTTACAAATAATGGACTTTTCCTCCAGGAATTTGTCCAGATCCCTTTTAAAACCTGCTATGTTAGATGTCTTGACCACATTTTCTGACAACAAATTCCACAACCTTCCTCAGCACTGAATGAAAAAATATTTTGTCCAATTTGTTTTAAATCTGCTGTGAGATTCATGGAGTGCCCTCTAGTCCTAGTACTTACTGAAAGAGTAAATTATCATTTGTTATCCAAATTGAACATTTTGGGCCCAATATTCAAAGATAGCTGGATATCTAGATTATCCAGATATTAATTATCCTGTTAACTTATGGGTCGGTACAGTAAAAGTTGCGGGAGAGCGGGCGAACACCCGCTCTCCCGGCGCGCGCACAAGCCAGTGTCCTGTGCGCGCGATACAGTAAATAAAAATATTTAAATTAGGGCCCGCGGTAAAAAGAGGCGCTAGGGACACTAGCACGTCCCTAGTACCTCTTTTTGGACAGGAGCGGCGGCTGTCAGCAGGTTTGACAGCCGACGCTCAATTTTGCCAGTTTCGGTTCTCAAACCCGCTGACAGCCACAGGTTCAGAAACTGGACGCCGGCAAAATTGAGCGTCTAGTTTTCAACCTGCAAGCCGGGGGCCGATTTCAAATTTTGTTTTTTTTAACTTTTTTTAACTTTCGGGACCTCCGACTTAATATCGCCATGATATTAAGTCGGAGGGTACACAGAAAAGCAGTTTTTACTGCTTTTCTGTGCATTTTCCCGGTACCTGGAGAAATTAACACCTACCTTTGGGCAGGTGCTAATTTCTGAAAGTAAAATTTTCGGCTTGGCTGCACATTTTGCTTTCTGAATCGCGCGGGAATACCTAATAGGGCCATCAACATGCATTTACATGTTGCGGGCGCTATTAGGTTCGGGGGGGTTGGACGCGCGTTTTCGATGCGCTATTACCCCTACTGAATAAGGGGTAAAGCTAGCTCGTCAAAAACGCACGTCCAATTGCGGGTTAACAGTGCGCTCCACTGGAGCTGTCAGAATGGATATCTGGTTCTATTCAGCAGCCTAGCCATGCTGCTAATCTGCAAATCTCAGCAGGACACAAACCACATACTTAATTGCTAGCATAAATGACAAATAAAACAATTATATTTATAACATTAAAATAACTTCTAAAATAGGATAAGACCTATCATGATCACTATCAGGCAGTATAACTCCCCCCTAATCTGTTACCAATGCAATCTTAGTTCTCCTCTGAAGTCTCAATCTAAATACTACAGGTTTGCATAAGCCTCCTTAAAAAGGTCAGTTTCAGCAATTTCCTAAGACTGGGTAAATCCTGAGTTGATTTTAGAGATCCTGAAAGCATATTCCAGAGGCTCAATGCAGCCTCTGAAAACACATGCGCTCAGGTTTCATTTAAGTGGATCCACTGTATTGTTTTAGAGATAGGGTTACCAGATTGTAAACCCTCTGGGGACAGGGAAATAACGACAGCACCTTAATGTAATTGCCTTGAGCTACCAATAATAAAACATGAACTAAATCTGAATAAAACATTTTTTAAAAGTACAGAGGAAGTGATGAAACATTCTGTGGTGTATTGCAGACGTCCATCAGGCCTTAATTACAGATGATGGGGAGGAGACTGCAAGCTTTTCCAAAGAGTAAACAAAGAACGATTATGGCTGTCTTAGGTTTACTTCTCTGAAGAGTTCCCACACACTCCCTTTCATTCCTGAATTTAAATACTGCATTCATAGGCAAGAGTCTTGTATGCAGATGCACGGTTCACTGGTGAGAGTAAGCCACTGCGAGGTACAACTGCTGGTACTGTGGCTTCTAAATCCCAGCTCAGTCACTGGCAACCAGGGATGAGACCCATTATTGTGCAGGATGGAAAAAGCTGCTAACGGGGAGATCTGAAGGAGATAAGGGGGTGAGGCCTTAATACTGCACTGAGAAATTTATAAAGCAAGTGAATTTTTGACATCAGAAAGTAGAAAACAAATAATATTATAGCAAATAAGAAGTAGTCTTTCTCCTTAATAGGGTGTAGGCAACCCTGCCTTTATGTGCTCAACAGTCAACGGGGTAAGAATAAGAGAATGCCAGCCTAGTTACTGCCAGGCCCCTGCTCAGAAAAAATAGTTAGGCTTCCACCCTAGATGTGGCTGCTTCAGTAATGGTTGCGCTGCATCCTAAGGCATGTGTTTGCGTGTCAGTGTTGTATAAAGTAAAGGCAAAGTCTTATTTTTCGCATCACATTCTGGGTCTTTGAAGATGAGCACCTCATCCACTGCAACGAGAATATTGTCTAATGATTGTATATGTTATTACTCTGTGGATATGTTATTACTCTGTCCAATCCTCTGCTTTCTGTAGAACTATTAAATTATGGCTGCTTTCTGCTGGAAGTGGAAGCAGGAATGTGCTGTCAAGAAATATGGCCTGCTTGAAACTGGGAAATGTACGCAACAAAAAAAAAAAAATCTGTGCTCTGATAGAAACTCTGTGTGCTTCATTGTTTGACTCAGAGAGGCAGAAAGGGAACATAAAACTCACTTTACAATACATATAAACCTCACTAAGCCTGCACTTTACTTCTATGACAACAGATGCACTCTCTGAACCTGCAAGTGGGAGGAACGATCCCTGGCACCCCAGGGCCTGCAAAGGAAATTTACTGCAGCCTAGCACATGGTGCCCAGGACCCACCACTAACAGACCAAGGTGAAAAGGGAAATCAGTCTGCCCAGTGCTATCACTGCAGTCACATGCCTTTGGTAAATCAGCACCTTTGTGTTATCGGTGCAATGTGCGCTCCTTTGGTAAATCAGCCCCTTTCAGTGTTATTGGTGTAGTGTTCACGCCTTTGGTAGACTGGTCCCTTTTCAATATTATTAGAGAAGCACGTGCACTTTCTCATGTTATTTCAGTGCCTCTCAAACATATAAGCTTGTCATAACAGATCAGTGTGCAGGAAGTGATGCTGAATGATGGTTTTCATTGCACAGTGCTTTCACCAGGTTGGTTTGGGTAGGAATCTATTTTTCTTGTTTCACTGCACATCCTCTTTCTATGTCAGAGTTGGTAGAGCAGGACATAGATCTCTCTCCTTCTCTCGGCTCATCTACTTGTATTGCTGCAGACAGCACATGCTGCGCCATGTGAGCATTCTGCATATCTCACCAGGGATGCTGAAATTCCTGCACGTCGGCGTGTTTCCCAGTCATCACAAGGAATCTCTTGGGATGCTGCACCAGGCATGGGACTGAGAAAGAAATATAGGCAGAGGAGAAAGATAAGTTCTGCTTTTGGACTAATTAATAGGTGACCTTTACAATCCTTTATACGAGGAAGTAGTGAATGGCATTGCTAAAATCGTAGAGCAAAAGACTCTGTATTTCCACTCGAGCTGTACAATGTACTGTAGGAACAAACTGAGTGCAAACTAGAAGTAAGAATGTCAGGGTTACCGCTGTTCAGCTGCTAGAAGCCCCTGAAAAGTTGAAGATCCTGCTTCCCCAAACAATGGAGACATTTTCCCAGCTTGTATGGAGAAGGTTGTAAGCCACACTAAGCAGCATCTCCCTTTAGGCTGCAGATACAAAAGGATCTGTCCTTGGAACTGAAAAGCTTTATTCCTTTGCGTAGCATTTGTGCTCATGCTCATTGGTCATCTTGCACACCTCTCCCAATGCCTTTCTAGCGATCATTCCTTCCTAGCATTGGGACTTCAGGCCATGAGCTTCGCAAGTATGTAAATCTCTCTGTGAACACTGCCAGGGCTGCATAAACAGGAGATGTTATTATTTTCTGGGGACATGCTTTAAACAACTTTTTTCTACGGGATATTTTCACACCTAGATTTATATTCTGTTGGAAGTCTATGGTGCACCTTGTCATACTTTGCCTTCCCTAATAGTACCCTTCAGCACACTAACTTTCCAGCTCCATATAGCATTAGTCTATGTTTGCCTCTACCTTTTCCATTCCAATGTTTGTGAGTAGTCATTATGTGAATGGTTCCAGCCGCAAAAGAATCAGATTAGAGCCCAAAGCTAGCAGGCAGCAGGATTTTATTTTTCTCCATGAAGTCTAAATCTCAGGCATCTTCTAGCTTGTTACAAAAATCCATGCCCATCAAATCTGAGGTGCACCTGGATGCTGCAGCTGACGGGATTACCTACAAAAATATATCTAGAGCTTGCAGCTGGTTCAAAATGCGGCTGCTCACTTACAGGTAGATTTTAAAAGCTCTGCGCATATAAAATCTGGGCTTTATGCATGTAGCCAGGCCTTGTGCACGCCGAGCCAATTTTCAAAGGGGCCCGGCCATGCACGGAAAGCCCAGTATACATACAAGTGCCGGGCTGCTCCGAAGGGTAGGGCCGGGGGGGGGAGGTGTTCTGGGCAGGCTGGGACAGCGCCATTGTTCACTGTCCTGAAGACCCAGCAGCCGGCATGTGCAACTTACTTCAGCTCGGGAGCTGAGGTAAGTAAGTTGTGTAACAAAGAAGGAAAAAAGAAAAAGGTAGGGTTTAAGGGATAGGGAGGAGAGGGGAAGGCGAAGGGAGATTAGGTAGGGGGGTAGGAAAGTTCCCTCCCCGCCCGCTCCTTAATTGGGAGGGAACTGGGGAAGGCCGGAATGCATTGCCGTGCGGAAATTGCAAAAATCCCCCCCCCCCTTGCACGCGCCACCTGCACATACGCGTGCGGATTATAAAAACCAGTGCACATGGTAGAAAATTGGCACACACATGGATGCACGAGTGCAAAGTGGATAATCTACCCCTTAATTGTTGGCTGTGGATGTTACCTATTCTAGAACATCTCCACTGCAGCACTGCACTCCTTCTTTGCAGGGTCTGTGGGGAAGTCTTTCTGGAGGGAGTGACCCACTTCAAATGCTGCATTGGTGGTGCAAGCAGCAGGCACCTTGACTGCCTGGGGAAGGGGGAGGCTGGAGTTGAAACAGCACATCAGCAGCACTGGAGGGCAAGCACTTTTGCTGGTGGGGGTTGGAGCTAGAAACACTGCAGGTACTATGGCTCTCACTGGCTCACAGCAATTGCTGGAGACCTTGACACTGCATTTGCAGCTCTGGAGCTGCTCTTTAATCATCTTAAAATTAGGATAAAAATCGGTTTAAACCAACTCACTTTTAGAAAAATCCAGGAATTTATGGGTGAAAATCAGTTTAAACTGAAATTGAAGGACTCTAAAAATACAGTGGCCATGATAATTTTTGGTGCTTCCAAATTAAACTACTGGTTACCAATTTGATGTCAAATCTTCACCAAAAAAAACCCCCAAACTAAAAATGTACTGAACCCCTAGCATAAATTGGCATGAAAACCCCCAAGAATCTCCTCTGCATGCACTGGAAAACTAGAGAACTAGAATGAAAAATGAATTTCTTCCTACACTAAGTAAAGTTCAAACATAGAAGAAATGCATATTCCAAAAACTTACATATTATGGCCCTTGTACCCTGTCACTCCCCCTCCATGTCCCCATCAACCATCCCTTCTCCCAACTACTCACTTTCAGTCATCCCTTCACATGCTCATATCCCTGCCCAGCATTTCCGATCCCTCCCCATATCTTCTTCTCTGTGCTCCCTCTCACCTGCTCAACTTTGTGTCCCTTTTTCTCTCCTTCTTCCCTGCCTAGCATACCCAAACCATCTCTTTCTCACTCCTTCCTGCTCAGCATCCTTGACCTCTCCTCTCTCCTGTCTAGCAGCCCCCATATCCTCATTTCTCCTTCCATACCAGAAGCCCTCATACCTCCATCTCCACCTCTACCTGCCCAGCTATCCCGACTTCCTTTCCCCCACCCCTTCCTATCCAGCAGATTCCTATCTCCCCATGCTTTTCTGTCTAGCACTCTTGAATTATCTCTCCACATCTCCCTGCCTAGTAGCATCCATAGTCCATCTCTCTCTTAACCCCTCCTCCTGCCTCCCATACTCCAACTCTCCCCATTCCTCCATGACCAACAGCACCCACACCCCCTTTGCTCCACCCCTCCCTGTCCAGCAGCAACCAGATTTCCCCCTTCTACTGACTCCCATCCAGCAGAAAAGCTTACAGTGCAGTCTTTACTCGTAGAAGATGAGGGCAAGAGGAAGAGGAAATGGAGGAGGAGGCAGTGGCAGCAAAAGCCAGCAATGGATCTATGTAGAACATGTTCCTCTCTCCCTTGTGCTCCTGCTTTCTATCACTTCTGGACCCTGTGGGGTGAAGAGGGCATCAGCAGCCTCGCTGCTAAGCCTCCTGGTCCTTCTGTTGTCAGAGAGAGTAAATAACTGATTTACATTAACTTGTTCAAGTCCTTTCATGATTTTGTAGACCTCTATCATATCCCCCTTCAGTCTTCTCTTCTCCAAACTGAACAGCCCTAACTTCTTTAGCCTTTCCTCATAGGGCAGCATTCCATGCCCCTTATCATTTTGGTCGCCCCTCTCTGCACTTTAGATGATTTGTTATCATTTAGAAAAAAACTAAAAACTCTACTATTTAGGAAAGTCTTCAACATACATGAAGATGCTAAAAAAAAAAAAAAAGTTAAGGAACTCCTGAACTATCATGAGTAATGTTATTTGATCTGGTTTGATGTCAAATAGGAGATGGCCTGTTTTAGAAAATGAAATCTTAGGTGAGTCCATATACTATGAATAACAGTTGCTTTGCACCCTTACTGAATATTTTCCTTTTTTTCATCTGGTAGGAGATATTTACATTTTTGTATTCTCCCCAGATGTTGGCCTTTCACCCTGTTTTTGAGATTGGGCAGTTCTTCCTTAAATAACCTGGGTTGAACATGCTCAAAGCATGGTTTAATGTTGATTTTAGTTGAAGTTAGATTACTTTTGGAGAGGAGTGGTGTTTTGGTGGATCCCTGTAGGCCCCACTGCATGCACCAGTGAGATATTTTCATGTACAGAAGCCCTGCTAGATCCTTCACAGATCTAGAGGATTCTGACCTGTGGAAGAAGAGAAGAACAGGGGAGTGGCTATAAAAGAACATTTGCAAAGCCCTAGTAACGACAGGGAGCATCAGGAGTGTGGAAGTGTGGTCACTATGACTAGTCTCAAATATATATTTACCAGTTGGAGACAGCGAGAAACTATGGCCGACTTTCCCGTATTATGGGTGGGAGTTGGCATTCTGCCAGCACGCCCGGAGAAAGGTTGATTGCTAACAGCCAGTGAGTTGACTAGCAGCCTGATGAGCGAGGCTGCTCCGAGTGCCACCTGTAGGATCAGTTCAGAGCCTACACATAGGTCGCAGATGGTGAGAACATTCTACTATCAAGGTCAAGTGCAGCTGAGGTTGGTGGGCTGTACCATGATAGGTCTGACTGAATATGGATAATGCCATAACTTTCAATGGCCCCATCCAGTGACATTACAGTGTTGCCGGTGTGGTGCAGCGATGTTCTTACAGTGATAGACTGTTATGGATGGCATAGACTGAGTCAACCTTGGTGAGTTCCCTAATTCCGATTGGAATAGAGAAATTCCCAAAGTCAACATCACCAAGCAAGGGAGTGGTGGTAGTAGCTGTACCCATAGCCAGGGTCAAGCGCAGGCTGCAGCACCAATCTAAACCTCATACGTTCAGTCCAGTCTCCTGGCTGATAGCAAGAAGAGTTTTATCTCCCAGCTGTGCCAGTGACAATTCTTGATGAGACAGCTGAGGTTGTCATCGAGGAAGAGATAGAGGATGCTGTCATTTCAGAGATGGGTGATCTAGTGGAGCTGTCCTGGGCCATATCTGTTGACACCATAGAGGGGGATGGTGTGAGTGGAAGAGAGAAGTGAGTCGACACATGGGTGTCCCAAGCTTCAAAAGTCGCTCATTTCTGCTAGGTCATGAACTGGGCCCATTTGTCTCTCACTTGTACTGTTGCCTCCTGGCCAAGATCAGCGGAGCCGTTCCTCCATTGAGGGATTGCCCAGGGATTGTCACAAAAAGGTGGCCGGACCATTGTGAGCTAGAATTTTGATTCAAGAGAGTGGAACATTGCTGTAATTGTGGCCAGTGCCTATTTCACTATAGTGACACCACAAAGCAATGTGCAGGTGAAAGGACCTGGAACTATGCTGGAATATTGGCAGCAGAGTCTAGACTAGCTCTGAGGTGTCATCAGGAATGTCGTTGATTGGCTTAGCATCCTCGGTTTCATCCTGCAGCAGGCCAGGTGAGGACCTATCCCTGCCTCACAGTGAACAGTCATCTGTCAGCAGTGGGCCTGGAGGACTAGTTGACACAGAATGCCTAGGCCAGGGGTGGGCAATTCCGGTCCTTGAGGGCCACAAACCAGTCTGGTTTTCAGGATATTCCTAATGCATATGCATGAGAGAGATTTGCATGCACTCTGCCTCAGTTGTATGCAAATCTATGTCATGCATATTCATTAGGATTAGGGATGTGAATCGTTTTCCATATCGTCTTAACGATAGAAATCGTGTGGCAGGGCAAGAAAATCGTCTTAGGCACGATTTTTTAGTTAAAAAATCGTTAAAAATCGTTTTTTCCGATTAGTGCGCACTAACTGGGAGTTAGTGCGCACTAACTGAAAATGATACAATTTGACACTTTTCAGGTCAGTTAAGGTCAGTTTAGGAATGAATATGTATTCCTATTGGCTGCCCTCTTATTTATTCATGTTACCAAGTTTCCTACTGACAGTATATGGGGGATGGGAAATGGAAACAGTTGGTAGCTTGACAAAACAAGTAATTGTGATCAGTCAATGTGACTAGAACTTGTGCCCTAACCCTGATAACAGGGGTATTGTGATCTTCCTGCACACAGTGCCCTATCCCTATTAATACCAGGAGTGTTGTGATCTTCCTGCACACAGTGCCCTATCCCTAATACCAGGGGTGTTGTGATCTTCCTGCACACAGTGCCCTATTCCTGATACTGGGGGTGTTGTGATCTTCCTGCACACAGTGCCCTATTCCTGATACCGGGGGTGTTGTGATCTTCTTGCACACATCCCGATATCAGGGATAGGGCACTGCATGCAGGAAGATCACAACACTCCTGGTATTAATAGGGATAGGGCACTGCATGCAGGAAGATCACAACACTCCTGGTATTAATAGGGATAGGGCACTGCATGCAGGAAGATCACAACACCCCTGGTATCAGGGATAGGGCACTGTGTGCAGGAAGATCACAATACCCCAGAGGAGTGAGGGTCAGGCAGCTCCCCCCTGTCTGTGAAGCCAGCCTCTCACTAGTAATGCAGGGAGGGAGCTGTCTCAGACTTCACCATCCTCCCCCCCCCCTTACCCACACACCATTCACTAGCTGGGACATGGGGGAAGTCAGGAGTGAGGGTCAGGCAGCTCCCCCCTGTCTGTGAAGCCAGCCTCTCACTAGTAATGCAGGGAGGGAGCTGTCTCAGACTTCACCATCCACCCCCCCCCCTCACCCACACACCATTCACTAGCTGGGACATGGGGGAAGTCAGGAGTGAGGGACAGGCAGCTCCCCCCTGTCTGTGAAGCCAGCCTCTCACTAGTAATGCAGGGAGGGAGCTGTCTCAGACTTCACCATCCTCCCCCCCCCCCCTCACCCACACACCAATCACTAGCTGGGACATGGGGGAAGTCAGGAGTGAGGGTCAGGCAGCTCCCCCCTGTCTGTGAAGCCAGCCTCTCACTAGTAATGCAGGGAGGGAGCTGTCTCAGACTTCACCATCCTCCCCCCCCCCCTCACCCACACACCATTCACTAGCTGGGACATGGGGGAAGTCAGGAGTGAGGGTCAGGCAGCTCCCCCCTGTCTGCGAAGCCAGCCTCTCACTAGTAATGCAGGGAGGGAGCTGTCTCAGACTTCACCATCCTCCCCCCCCCCCTCACCCACACACCATTCACTAGCTGGGACATGGGGGAAGTCAGGAGTGAGGGTCAGGCAGCTCCCCCCTGTCTGTGAAGCCAGCCTCTCACTAGTAATGCAGGGAGGGAGCTGTCTCAGACTTCACCATCCTCCCCCCCCCCTCACCCACACACCATTCACTAGCTGGGCCATGGGGGAAGTCAGGAGTGAGGGTCAGGCAGCTCCCCCCTGTCTGCGAAGCCAGCCTCTCACTAGTAATGCAGGGAGGGAGCTGTCTCAGACTTCACCATCCTCCCCCCCCCCCCTCACCCACACACCATTCACTAGCTGGGACATGGGGGAAGTCAGGAGTGAGGGTCAGGCAGCTCCCCCCTGTCTGTGAAGCCAGCCTCTCACTAGTAATGCAGGGAGGGAGCTGTCTCAGACTTCACCATCCACCCCCCCCCCTCACCCACACACCATTCACTAGCTGGGACATGGGGGAAGTCAGGAGTGAGGGTCAGGCAGCTCCCCCCTGTCTGCGAAGCCAGCCTCTCACTAGTAATGCAGGGAGGGAGCTGTCTCAGACTTCACCATCCTCCCCCCCCCCTCACCCACACACCATTCACTAGCTGGGACATGGGGGAAGTCAGGAGTGAGGGTCAGGCAGCTCCCCCCTGTCTGTGAAGCCAGCCTCTCACTAGTAATGCAGGGAGGGAGCTGTCTCAGACTTCACCATCCTCCCCCCCCCCCCCTCACCCACACACCATTCACTAGCTGGGACATGGGGGAAGTCAGGAGTGAGGGTCAGGCAGCTCCCCCCTGTCTGTGAAGCCAGCCTCTCACTAGTAATGCAGGGAGGGAGCTGTCTCAGACTTCACCATCCTCCCCCCCCCCCCTCACCCACACACCATTCACTAGCTGGGACATGGGGGAAGTCAGGAGTGAGGGTCAGGCAGCTCCCCCCTGTCTGTGAAGCCAGCCTCTCACTAGTAATGCAGGGAGGGAGCTGTCTCAGACTTCACCATCCTCCCCCCCCCCTCACCCACACACCATTCACTAGCTGGGACATGGGGGAAGTCAGGAGTGAGGGTCAGGCAGCTCCCCCCTGTCTGCGAAGCCAGCCTCTCACTAGTAATGCAGGGAGGGAGCTGTCTCAGACTTCACCATCCTCCCCCCCCCCCTCACCCACACACCATTCACTAGCTGGGACATGGGGGAAGTCAGGAGTGAGGGTCAGGCAGCTCCCCCCTGTCTGTGAAGCCAGCCTCTCACTAGTAATGCAGGGAGGGAGCTGTCTCAGACTTCACCATCCTCCCCCCCCCCTCACCCACACACCATTCACTAGCTGGGACATGGGGGAAGTCAGGAGTGAGGGTCAGGCAGCTCCCCCCTGTCTGTGAAGCCAGCCTCTCACTAGTAATGCAGGGAGGGAGCTGTCTCAGACTGGTATCAGGGTTAGGGCACTGTGTGCAGGAAGATCACAACACTCCTGGTATTAATAGGGATAGGGCACTGTAAGAGATGACTGTAGTAGATTGAATAAAGATCTGATGTTTCTGCTCTCCTCACACCAAACAAAAACAACACACAAGCAGAGAAGCCCTTCTTACAAAGCTGAGCTAGTGAGTTAAGTAGGAGGAAAAGTAAACATACTGGTGCCAGTGTGGCTACTTAAAAAATACACTTACCAACAATCAATTACATATATTTGAACTGTGTACAGTTCCAGCCAGGACCACCTTTCTAAAATGCACAGTGATTGGCAAATTCAACATGCACTAGCATTTCAGGTGCCTGCTAACAAAAATAATAAACAAACAAGTTCTAGTCACGTGAGTGCTGATCATTACATTACTTTTTTTGTCAAGCTTCCAACTGTTTCCATTTCACATCCCCCCAACCATATTGGTAACATCAATAGATAAGAGCACAGCCAGCCAATAGGAATACATACATACATATTCATTCCTAAGTGACCTTTACTGACCTGGGAAGTGTGAACACTTTGTTTCATTTTCTGTTGGTGTTCGTTAGTTTCCAGTTCCATTTCCCATCCCCCCAACCATCACCTCAGTGGTAACCTTGGTAATATCAATAGATAAGAGGGCAGCCAGCCAATAGGAACACATATTCATTCCTAACTGACCTTCAGTGACCTGGAAAGTGTTTATTTGTATCATTTTCAGTTAGTGCGCACTAAATCGAGTTAGTGCGCACTAACGGGGAGTTAGTGCGCACTAACTCGAGTTAGTGCGCACTAACACGATTTAACGATTTTTAACGATAAATCGTTAGAATTTCTATTGTATCGTGTTCTATAACGATTTAAGACGATATAAACATTATCGGACGATAATTTTAATCGTTGAAAAACGATTCACATCCCTAATTAGGATATCCTAAAACCTCGACAGGTTTGTGGCCCTCGAGGACTGGAATTGCCCACCCCTGGCCTAGGCCATCCCATCAAAAATGAGGTGCAAGTCCATTTTGGGTGGTCCCTAGTACCGTTGAACATGGACTTACAATGTGCAGATCCTCCCAGGAAGAATGCTTATTGTGGAGGAAAATAAGAGCATTGTTTGGCCTTCACTATCTGTATGTCCCAGTTCATGTGATGAATTGTGTTGAGCACCTTAGGGAAGAATGGACTTGGGAGTACACAGACAAATCTGTTATCCAAGATAAAAGAGATTTTGACTTTGTCTGCAGTCACCTAGATTATGAAATAGATATGGCCAAGCGAGTGAAAGAGATGAAAATTGGCAGGAACATATATAGGCATGCTGCCATGTATTACTGATGGGATGGATATATGGATCACTACCAGACTGAGTGCCTGTTACCTGATGGCACCTCTGTGAAAAATCCCCGTCCTAATCTTACCCCTGGGAGGTAACGAAAAAGGAGGATGTGAGCGGGATTCTGCCTGTTGAAAGAAGAGAAGAAGAAGATTTTTGGACTTTAAGATAGTTGGGCTATCTTTCTGACCATTTTCCAACTCAGAACATTAGACTTCCTTGTCTGAAGGAACTGGGTTTTTGTTCCTGTGCTCTGTGCCCAGCTAAAGCAGAGTTATTAGGACCAGGGCTCTGATTATCCTCCATCCAGTAAAAGTGGGATGTGTGATTTCCCCGGGTAATAACTAATTTCTGGAAGAGCTGTTTGTTTTTTCCTTTTTGATTGAAGGGAGAAGTTTTTTCACCACTATCTCCCTGCCATTTGTGAAAAAAAAGAGGTTTTTCGTTTCTATAACTGGGAAAGAATGTTGGAAGGAGCTTGGACTCTGATTCAGAGGTAGAACATGGATAAAGAGGCTGTAGTACTTGTAGTTGTCATTCATCATTATGAGGTACCCACCCCCAAGATCTTAGGGCCCTGGAGGCTTTTCCTCCTTCCCACCAGTTGGATCCCAGCTTCCTAGTTGTTGACTACCGAAGACTTGTAATTAGAGTCAGCAGTCCAGGCACTGTGTGTCCCCTGTATTAGGAACCTCAGGCCAAGAGGGGGTTACATGTGTATTTGTGAATATTCGATGTCTATGTTTGTAATTTGTTCATAGTGGTTTCATTAAAAAATTTGTGTTTGCACATTAAATCTCCTGGATTGTGATATTCAGAATAGGCGAGTAGAGAAATTTTAGTAACTACAAAATAAAAATGAAAGCTCTAGTTTGGCTTCTATGTTCACAGTGTCTCCTATCATACTGCCAGCTCTGCCCAGGCTGGGAAAGGATTCTGAATGCTACTAGAACCATGCAACACCCCCCCCCCCCCCCAGGTGATCCAATCCCTCAGCTTCCAGCAACTCACTCCGGAAGAGGAGATGACCTTAAACACTGCCAAACTTTGGGCTATGCTTGGCCAGTTTCAGGATGTGATTTCTAGTCTTGCCATCACTTCCTTGGGCATATTATGTCTGCTAAATAGTATCACAGTGGATTACCTTTTTAAAAAATATATCTGTAATTTGTCACACACATGCCCGGCAGTGAATTACGTCACTGAAGCTCCATATTATGCATTTTGGTGGGTGATTCCTGGCATCCATCATGAAAACTATTAATGGCTATGATCCACCTTCTCAAAAAGCCAAACTAGTAAACAATGGTTGCTATTACCTTTGGCTACTGTTCTTTGTGGATTTTGAAAAATACTGATTATTGAGGGGTGGGGAGGAAAGGAGGAAGTGTTTGATATGAAGAAGACAATTCTGAATATTTTCAGTGTCACCTGAATTCAATTCAGAGGGCAAGTATTATTTGATTCCATCCGCCTTGTAGTGTCAGCATTTTCCCCCCTCCTGTGGAAGGCTCCTCTCTATACACATTCACATACACACACAGGCTGGGTGGGATGCAACAGGAACAAGGCTGGAGCAAGGCAAGAATAGGAACGCTGGAGAAATCAACACACACACTGCTCAGAAACAGGAGGATGTGTTTCTGAAGCGTTGTCTGGAAGCACAGCTGGGATTTAAATCCCCAGTCGGTGCTGATATTATCTCCTGACATGTGGGTCACTTTCCCGCCTTTATCTGTTTGCGCGTGCGTCTAAGGAAGCCAGTGGAGGAGACGCAATGGTGGCATCCTAGCTGAGAAGCAAGGACAGGCAGCATCTGCGGCAGTCGGGAGTGAGTAGGACTGGTCACGGGGACATCCTGTGATCAGCCAACCATTACATGTCTCTTATAAGTAGAGTGGGCATACTGGATCTAAACCTTTGGATTTTCAGAAGGCTTTTGACAAAGTCGCTCATGAGAGGCTTCTAAGGAAACAAAAAAGCCATGGGCCAGGAGGCGATGACCTTTCATGGATTACAAACTGGTTAAAAGATAGGAAACAGAGAGTAGGATTAAATGGTCAATTTTCTCAGAGGAAAAGGGTAAACAGTGGAGTGCCTCAGGGATCTGTACTTTGGCTGGTGCTTTTCAATATATTTATAAATGATCTGGAAAGGAACACAATGAGTGAGATAATCAAATTTGCAGATGATACAAAATTATTCAAAGTAGTTAAATCACAAGTGGATTGTGATAAATTGCAGGAGGACCTTGTGAGACTGGAAGATTGGGCATCAAAATGGCAGATGAAATTTAATGTGGACAAGTGCAAGATGATGCATAAAGGGAAAAATAATCCATGCTGTAGTTACACGATGTTAGGTTTCATATTGGGAGCTACCACCAAGGAAAAAGATCTAGGCATCATAATAGATAATACATTTAAATCATTGGCGCAATCAAAAAAGCAAACAGAATGTTAAGAATTATTAGGAAGGGAATGGTGAATAAAATGGAAAATGTCATAATGCCTCTGTATCGCACCTTGAGTACTGTGTACAATTCTGGTCACCGTATCTCAAAAAAGATATAGTTGCGATGGAGAAGGTACAGAGAAGGGTGACCAAAATAATAAAGGGGATGGAACAGCTCCCCTATGAGGGAAGACTAAAGAGGTTAGGGCTGTTCAGCTTGGAGAAGAGACGGCTGAGGGGGGATACGATAGAGATCTTTAAAATCATGAGAGGTCTAGAACGGATAAATGTGAACCAGTTATTCACTCTTTTGGATAATAGAAGGACTAGGGGGCCTCCATGAAGTTAGCAAGTAGCACATTTAAAACTAATTGGAGAAAATTCTTTTTCACTAAACACACAGTTAATCTCTGGAATGTGTTGCCAGAGGATGTGGTTAGTGCAGTTAGTGTTGCTGTGTTTAAAAAAGGTTTGGATAAGTTCTAGAAGGAGAAGTCCATTAACTGCTATTAATCAAGTTGACTTAGGGAACAGCTGCTGCTATTACTGGCATCAGTAGCATGGGATCTACTTAGTGTTTGGATACTTGCCAGGTTCTTGTACCATGGATTGGCCACTGTTGGAATGCTGGGCTTGATGGACCCTTGATCTGACCCAGTATGGCAATTTCTTATGTTCTTATATTCTTATGCAGTTTGTTCATGTGTACGTGGGAGGTCATCACCGTGCTGCTGCGGTGTCGGGCAACTCTGTTTGGGTGGGTCTGAGCCCAAAGTGGATGGGCCATGGCTTACCCAGGCCCCTTCTGCGGCTATGCCACTGGTTTGTATGAGTGAGAGAGGGAGGCTGTTTGAATAATATAACCAATTGTTTGTGCACAGGATTGTGTGTGCATGTTTGATTTTATTGTAAATATGCTTTTAATGATATTAAATCTGTAGTATTTTATCACACATTTTTGAATATTTATTTATTCATAGAATGTATTAGCTGTTTAGCTTTTTGTGTACCACTCTTGTTGTTTTCATATTTATTTGTATGGTTCATCTATCTCTCTATTTGTCTTTCTTAACAAGTCTTTTATAACATCTCAGACCCTCCTTGATGTCAGGCCAAGAATCTAGTCAGGACTGCCATATTTCCTGTTATTATTTTAATGTATATGTATAGGAGAGAGTGAGAGAGATCTCATTCTCTGTTATTCTCATTTCTAAAGTGAGCAGTATGACTGATTATCTATTTTTACCATATCTGGTATGAAAGAGCTCTGTGCCTGTAGCACAGTGCAGGCCAGAACTTCGGTTTTAATCACATCTGCTATAAGCTGAGTGAATGATGTAGCTGAATGCCTGTTGCATGCAAGCCTGTTGTAAGTGTAGTGCAGTGTGTAACCATAAATCAGAGCTCTATCCGTGCAGTGCGTGTACTATAATTAATCATGCTTGCATGTCATGCTAAGATTAGGTTTCTTTTACATTTTTTGACAAGTAATATGGCTTGTTTATATTTGCAAGCGAACAGCTTGTTGGGCCACATAAGATGGGGCATGGAGGGGCTGTTTACAGAGGAAGAGCTGCGTGCGATGTTTTCCCAGGAACAGAATGTGACTGACTTTCTGTATCTGTTGCCTTTTCCATATGTGTTGCTTTCCTTGAATAACTACAAAAAAAACAGAAAGTTCCAGAAGCAAAAGTGTAGTCTGATGATGTCGATGGCACATACGGCTGCAGGTACAGGAGGCCGTGGCATGTTATACATCCCAGTGCCTACAGTAAGTCAAGCAGAGATACAGTTACAAGTGCAGGTGCAGGTGTTTCCAAGAACCAGAGGTGTCTGCATTAGAGCAATTAGAGGAGCCTGATGCAAGCACAGGTGACTACAGCAGGTGCACATACAGAAGCCTTCAGCAAGTGGCGTACAGTATCTGTTCTGTGCTCTGACAGCTGCAAAACCATTAATATGAAGAAATGGAGATTTCTGTCCTCCCCAGATGTCACTGATAGGTGTAATAATCAAAGTGAGTTATGACTTCCCTGAAACATCTTCGTGAAACTGACAGCCTGGAAATTAATGATCCGTGGGGCTGACGCTACTCGGTTTTATGGATCAGTGGCAGTATTTATTCCATCTACTATTTTTTTTTTTATATCTCTTGAATATTTACTATTGCTGAGCACGGAGTAAAGCTTGAGGCGGGACTGTTGCCAATAATATACTTCCATATCATAAGGGACAAACTGATCCAGTCCTGGTATTACCCCCACTGCACGCATGAACCTGTATTTTTAGTTTCCTTAAGAAAAGCAGGAAACTACAAATCCATGCATGCCATGGGGTGAAACCATGATTGGCTCAGCTGGTCCCTCTGGACATGGTGAGTGGACTTCCTCCATCTGATGCAAAATTGCCCACCTAAATTTAACATTGTGCATGCTCTGGAAGGAGCTTCAACCCAATTACTTTTTAATGCTGAACTGCTGTGGTTTTACCTACAGTGCAGCTCAGCAGTGACCAGTGGGGGCTCCAGACATTTTTGCAAGGTGGGGGGGGGGGGGGCAAGAGGGGGCAAGGTGAATTTCAGGGTGAGCCCACTCTGAAGCCACCCCTGACGGTGATGTCTGAAAGTCGTGTTGCCAGGGTTTAGGTCTCATGGCCTCAGGCTGCCAACTGCTTGGAATCCAACTTGCTAAAATTGAACCCAGCAAAGTCTGAGCTGCCTTGGGCTAGTAGAAGTGAGCTTCCCCTTTCTGTTTTTCTAACAGTTCTAGGGCTGCACTTGAAATCCAACAAGGTTGTGCATAATCTGGATATTAGTTTGGTAGGGATGTACATTCATTTTCAATAAATGTAAAACATGCAATAAATGAGGCTGTTTTTGGTTTGTTCTAAAACTGAACAAACCTAAAATAGCCTCTGATAAAAATACCCAGAAATTTGTGGGTATTTTTTAATTCACTGCATTTAAAAAAAATCTTGCTTCCAGCAGCCCAGCACTGAGCCTAGCCCCAGGCTTGCCTGGAGAGGACTGAGGCTGGGTCCTTTACAGGGGCCAGGGCTGGCGAACTCTAAGCCCCTCTTAACCTCTTCCTGGATCCAGCATTGAAAGGGGCAGGAACGATGCCCAGTCACTCCTGCTCAGGACCTGGCAATTTAAAAATGGCATTATCCATCTGGGGCTGGTGCTGAAAGAACATCTCTTCAGAGCCTTTCACCAATGTATGACCATACATTTCTATGAAAATATAACATAATGGCACCAGCTGCACTGGAGGAAGTCACTTTGGTGCCATCCCCAGGCAGAGGGGCGGGGAAACAAGCGAGGAGGAGCTGGATTAGAGAGCAGAGTGTGCATCAGGCTCAGCCCCTCTTCTTCTCTTCCCTGCAGGATACCTGGAGGGGAGGGGCTGAAGCAGAACATCCCTGCTGCTCTGCCTCTTAAGCCTGAACAGAAGTGCAGAACTGAATTCCTCCTCATTCCCCCACAAATTAATCCCTGAAGACACCAAATGAAACAAAAAAAATCCCACCCCCCCCCCCGCACCAAAACAAAGAATCTGAACTAAAATGTTGAGGATGCGCATTCCTATTATTTTGAACTCCAGGGTTTTGGTAGAGACCCAGGTCTCCTTACTTATTAAATCTACTTTTATGCATTTGTACCAAACGAGCCAACTTTGTTCTTTTCTTTCTAAAATGGACCTGACCATTGCTGTTCAGCTGATCATGTGCTTATTTTGAGTAGGCCAGCTAGAATATTACAAGTCACTCTACTAAGGCCTTCCTCTCAGATTGATAACATTTCTTCAGCTCCTCCAGAATTCTGCTATGAGAATTATTTGGTGGGCGACCCTATTTCCCATGCTCTGGAGGAGCTGTCCTGCCAGCTACTAGTACTCTGAAGAGTCCAATTTAATATTGTAACAACTGCATTTAAATGAGTGTATCAGATGGGACCAAAATATCTCAGAGATCTTTTATCATGCTTCCTACTGACTCGGTCATTGTGTCCTTCTCAGCAGTCTCTTTTCATGGCTAAATTGTCAGTTATACATAAAACTGCTTTCAGTGCCTCTGCTCCCAGTTTATGGAATCTCATTCTCTGGGAGATTAGTTGCCAATAATTTTACCTGACATTTAGAAAGTGTTGTCAGGCATTTATTGCAGCTCCTAACATACTGGAAGTCAAAAAACCATGCGTGGGCCTTATTAGACTGGTATAATTGTAGTTGCTGCGATGACTGGGGAAAGAGGGACTTAGCATAATATAATGATATGATGGAGTGAACTGATCATTGTAGATTTGGGAATATGGAAGTATTCGGTGCAAGAGATGGTTGAGAGTAGGCATGAGTAACTCTTGGATTATTGGGAGTTATTATTAGTATTTTTTATATATTGTATGTGATGGTTTATTGGTAAACTACCTAGAGTTGTTTTTTGTTTTTTTTTGTAGGCGGTATATCAAATGTAAATCAATCAATCCTGTTCTGTACTAGGTCACAGTGATTACAGGATCTGTTTGGTCCTTAGATGTTATTTTCTAAAATTTTGAGAGGAAGGACACCTCTAAAGCCATCATATTTGGGGTGTGTGTGTTACAGTTTTGGCTGCAGTGCACCCGCCTCACCACCAGGGGTCCCTCTAGTGCTGGCTTTCCGGACAGGCCCAGTCCATCTTATCTGTCCACTCTGTGCTCTGGGTGTGTCCTTATAACCCTGCCTGCCAGTTGCCTCGGTGCTTCGGCATCGAGCTCACCTGGGCTCCCTGCTCTAGCCTTGCGCGGCCTTCGGGCCTTTCCTTGCCCTGCGCTGCCTTCGGGCCTTTCCTTGCCTTGCCCTGCGCGGCCTTCGGGCCTTTCCTTGCCTTGCCTTGCGCGGCCTTCGGGCCTCCTTCCTCGTTGTTCTCACCTGGCCTACGGGCCTTCTGACCTGCTTGCTCTGCTTACGGTGTGTGGCCTACGGGCCTTCTGTGTGTGTGTGGCCTACGGGCCTTCTGACCTGCCCTGCTCTGCTTATGGTGTGTGGCCTACGGGCCTTCTGTGTGTGTGTGTGGCCTACGGGCCTTCTGACCTGCCCTGCTCTGCTTATGGTGTGTGGCCTACGGGCCTTCTGTGTGTGTGTGTGGCCTACGGGCCTTCTGACCTGCCCTGCTCTGCTTATGGTGTGTGGCCTACGGGCCTTCTGTCTCTGTGTGTGGAGCCTACGGGCCTTCTGACCTGCCTTGCCCCGCTTATTGTGTGTGGCCTACGGGCCTTCTGTGTGTGTGTGGCCTACGGGCCTTCTGACCTGCCCTGCTCTGCTTATGGTGTGTGGCCTACGGGCCTTCTGTGTGTGTGTGTGGCCTACGGGCCTTCTGACCTGCCCTGCTCTGCTTATGGTGTGTGGCCTACGGGCCTTCTGTGTGTGTGTGTGGCCTACGGGCCTTCTGACCTGCCCTGCTCTGCTTATGGTGTGTGGCCTACGGGCCTTCTGTCTCTGTGTGTGGAGCCTACGGGCCTTCTGACCTGCCTTGCCCCGCTTATGGTGTGTGGCCTACGGGCCTTCTGTGTGTGTGTGGCCTACGGGCCTTCTGACCTGCCTTGCCCTGCTTACTGTGCCCTGACCCAGCCTGAACTTAGACTCTGCTCATTGCCGCCTGCCCTGACCCAGCCTGAACTTAGACTCTGCTCATTGCCGCCTGCCCTGACCCAGCCTGAACTTAGACTCTGCTCATTGCCGCCTGCCCTGACCCAGCCTGAACTTAGACTCTGCTCATTGCCGCCTGCCCTGACCCAGCCTGAACTTAGACTCTGCTCCTTGCCGCCTGCTCTGACCCAGCCTGAACTAGACACTGCTTATTGCTGCCTGCCTTGACCCAGCCTGGAACCAGACACTGCTTCTAGCTTCCTGTCTCTCTCCACCTGGAGCCACCCTGCTGGGTGGTGTTCACGCCTCCTGACCGGAGCCCAAGCGTAACAGTGTGAAATCAATTGCATACCTCACTTCAGCATAGGATGTCCAGGTGGCGCTATGTCAAGCTGAGCTGGTCCTGGTTTTACCCCCATGGCATTTCAGTGGCTCTTAGAACAGCAGGTCTACAAGTCCATAGAGATCGTGGGAGTAAAACCAGGGCCGGATCAGCTTGACCCTGTAGCTGTCTCGTCACCATAGAATATTTCTTACACAACCTGTCTCTTTATTGCTTAGTTTTAATTTGAAAAAATCCCTGATTTTAGACATACATTATAAACAGTATGAGAAAAACTCTATATATAGTTAAGATCTCTGGTTACTTGAATCAAACAAAATACCAGTGGTTAGAAAAGGAACAACTGCACATTTCTTCAAAAACCATTTTTAAAATCCAGGGAATAGCTTTTGTGAACTTTATTACCTTTGGTGACATGTTTGTTCTAGATTTATTTTGTTGGTTTTCTCTCTTTGCACTGGAAAGCAGCTGCAGGGTGCAGAGTCTGCACAACCCACAGAGAGGCTATAAGTCTGAGCAGAGTAATCAGGCAGGGTCAACAATGGACAACAGGGCTCAAGGCTCAGAGGGAGCCTGTTTGCGAGCTTCAGTATCTGAAGGATTGTAGGCTCCAGTAAACCTGCCTTAGCACTGTGCTCAAGCATGCTGGCCAAAGAGGAGCAGATGGCCAACATGGACACCTGAGAACAGCAGTTACAAATATGCGGGCAAGTTCTGGAGCATTGCCACCCCTTTCCTACAGAGAGGACCGAACCATGGAGAAAAGTGATTTTGAGAAGAAAAAAAATGTATTTATTTACATATATTTCTAAAATAACAGTTACCACTTGGAAAGTCTGTCCATCTCTGAGCAAAGTATTTGGATTTAGGGTTGTATTTAGAGGTTCTGTCCAGTGCTGCATGTACCTTTAGTAACAATGAACACATCAATATTTATTTATTTATTTATTTTGAATTTCTTATATTCTGCAAATCCAAACAATCCAGTGTGGATTTCAATCATCACATACATAATAACATACAATATACACCAGGAGGTCCATATTCAGAAGCATTTAGCCAGATAACTCATAAATTATCCAGTTACATGAATATTTGGGCATTTATCTGGCTAAATTCCAGCTGGATAACTTTTTATCCAGCTAAAATCTGGCCGGATAAGTCAGGGATGTTCCAGAAGCATAACTGGAAGGAGTTGAGTTAGCTGGATAAATTATCCATTAAAATTAAAGTGAGACTGCTTTCATTTTGTCTAAATAGGGAAGCTAAGACCAATTGTGAATCTAGCTAACTCCAATAACTCTGGTCATCCCTTAGACGTGTTCTAAAGTTAGCCCTAACTCTGGTCATCCCTTAGACTTGTTCTAAAGTTAGCCCTAACTCTGGTCATCCCTTAGACTTGTTCTAAAGTTAGCCGGATAAACGTATCTGGCTAACTTTAGGATACCTGTTAACTTTGGACATGCAGTCCCACATGCTAATATGCATGTATTTTGTATCATGCATGCAAATGCATATACATGATGTAAAATACACATAACTTCGCATGTTGTCCATGTGTACACTATCAAGTCATGTTATTTCCAGTCTTCACTGCACAGTTTAGCAGCCATGCTGCCATCAGCAAGGCAACCAAATTTCACAGCCAGGGATGTCACCTGCATGACATCCCTGGTGGTGGGGAACAAGAGGGGAGCTGTTTATCATCCAAAGGGTGAGGATAAACCTCAGAAGGACCAAGTTGGCCTGGCCACACATTAGATGTGTTTTTAACTGCAGAGCTTTCTACCCACGTGGGGTAAGTAAACTTTGGGTAGTGATGGTGGTGGTAGGTAAGGAGGTGCATGATGGTCACTGTGTGTATTAATGTACACGTTTAAAACTGATAGTAAATTTGTGTATGTTTTATGTTGCTTATGCATATAAGTTGATTTTGCATGTGTACATTGTATAGTGGTATACATGCACTTTCCCCCTACTGGATGGATAGCTGTTCTATTCCTGGGAGTCATAACCCAGTCCAAAGCACTCAAATAGCCAGTTTGCTTTTTAGCATACTCGCTATATGAACAGTGCATGTATATCAACCTCATGCATATTCATTGTGGATAATCTGAAAAACTAACAGCCTAGGTGTGTGTCCAGGAATGGAGAAAACTGTTATCAATTCTACCAACCTGTGATTGAGAGCCACAGGTCCACAGAAAGGTTATTAGCTTTCTCCATTGCATCCAGGTTTTTAAGATTCAGTCTAGTTTCTCCCTACAGTTTTGCTATGTGGGAAAAACTGGGGAGGACTTGCCTATCCCAGATGCCTTGGAGCATTCTGCTATTCTGCCTTCACAGGGGATTATAGTGACTGTTAGGAAAGCATGGCTGGAATGGTTCAATATTTACATTTCCATATCTAGGATAGCTTTTTAAATTGAAGCTAGGCTATTGGTATTCAGTAAAGTGTTTTTCTTCAAAAGGAAATCAGGCTTTGTACGTAATATCTCCTTGTTGTTTCTCCTTTTGTTGTATCTTACCAATTATCAGGCACACAGGGGTCAATATTTAAATTTAATTGGCTATTTAAGTTAGCCAGATAAGACTTATCCCGCTAAATTACACAGGATATTCAGCAACACAGCAATGCCGCTGAATAAACTCAGATAAGTATTAAAGTTAGTCGGATAAGCTTATCCGACTAACTTTACACCTGCTAGGGACACATCTAGCTTACCCGGTTAACTCCTAGATTTATCAAAATGCTATAAATATAGCGGAAATAGTGCCCGTGATAAAAAAAAGGGGGCATGGTTAGGCTAATTTCCCTGCTCCCACATCGCATAGGTAATTTCTGCAAAGCGCAATACATTTATCGCACCTGCACTATTTTTCGCTTCATGTGCTGATTAATACACTGTGGGCACATTACTGGGAATAGGTTTTTATCGCTTATGCTGATGGGGTAGTTTTGGGGGGTGGTTTTACATGCATAGTAGGACGTACAAACAAGAAAGAACACATCACTGAAGATTTTCTGTCATTTCAATTGATGAAAGGTCCAAGAGTGGTTGATATGTACAATGCACTCTCTACCTAGCTTCAAACAAGCTAGGTAGAGAGTGCATTGTTCGTACCTCCTACTATGTATGTAACTCCACCCCCAAAACTACCCCCCCAAACCCCACTCTGAGTTAAAAGTGCCCCCTCTTAAAGTAGTATAAATAGTGGCATATTGATGCTTATATAAAGCCTCTCTCTCTCTCTATTTCTTTCTCTCTCTCTCTTTCCCTCTCCCCTCATTTCTATTAACACCTCCCACCTGCATATCGAATGTTGCATTTGCAATTTACTGCGTGCTTTAGGGCCTTAATGCTAGATATTCAGTGGCCACTACTTAACTTGATAAGTCCAACTTATGTGGCCTTTTTTATGTGTGTAGCTCCAGATATTTAGCCAGTGCAAATTTTCTGCACCTTTTTGCAAATCAATAGAATGAAAAGTTCAGGGACAAAGGGTCATCATATGAACCTAAAGAGAGGGAAAGAATGTGAGAAAATAGTTTTTCATTGAAAGAGCAGGGATAGGAACCAAAACAGTGGTAGAATTCAAGCATGCCTGGGGCAGACACAAAGGGACCTTAGTAGCAGAGGGAGGGAAGGAGGGAGGGAGAAGACCACAGATTGAGTAAGATCTGTAACAGCTCAAATAGGCAGACTGGGTGGACTAAATGGTCCTTTTCTGCAGCGATGTCTCTGTTTCTATATTTTTACATTTTTAAGTGAAAGTTAGTATTTCTGACAGGTGCTGAATTGACAACAGGTGAACATGGAAAAGTCCTCTCTCCCTGACGCATGCTGGTACACTACAAACTTCCCTTCGCGCTGCCCCACCAGAATAGCTTTGTGAGAAATCACACGTAGAGTCAGGAAGCTGCCATTGTCCATTTAAGTCCTTGGAGGTTCTAAGCTTATGGCTCATACTCTGTTGCAGGCAGCTTGGCTGGCGGAGAATGTCCCATTAAGATTAAAGTGAGGCTGCTTTCATTTTGTCTAAATAAGGAAGTGAAGGCCAAATGTGAATCCAGAAAAACTGTCCATCTGCAAAACACCTTGGCTGTAACAACAGCAAAACAATTCTACACTAAAGTCCAGACATCCTGAAGCTGGCTAGCAATCTGTCTCTAAATCTAGGTCAGAGAAATGTGCATTAAGATCACTACTCAAGGAAGAATTAAAAACTCTCCAACACCAGAAAATAAAGTTTTCCGTTTTCCATCTGGACCACATATGTCATCTCAACAGCCAAAATATTAGTCTTGGGTGCCATGGCAACCAATCTCTTGCTGATTAGATTTCAGAATTTGAAATGACAAAAGAGACCTCATCTCGATTGCTTGAATTACGCTGTACACACACACACACACACACACACACACACACACACACACACTCACAAAAGGTCAAAAACGTAGCCAGAATTTTAAATGGAAAGAGTAATTCTGAATTTCTCTGTTGCAAGTCCAGGGCTCTCTAACTGCAGGTTGCTGAGTGGGATAATCAGCAAAATGCGTAGAGCTGCTACAGTTTAGCCAGGCCCTTCCTAGGGGCATTGCTTGCATGGTGTTACAGCAGATAATCTGTCCACCCAACAGCTGTAGCACAGAACAGTACAGTCCCATGAGGGGGAAAAAAACAGTATAAAATATGATTAGCAGATCACAACCTGCGCCCTGCATTTTGGGAAAGGAAAGAAAAAAAAAAAAGATGGATTTGTTTTGCATAAAAATTCTGAGTGAACTGCTGCAAAATTAATAATAGATAAAACCAGTGCTCTGAACACACAGTTTATTACCCAAGCTGAAATGTGGCCCTTTCTCTCCTGCTTTCTGCAAGCCAAATATGACTTCATTATCGATAATTTATTCTAGAGTAAATCAGAAGAGTGGTTTATAGGTTTTATTTTCTGTACACACATAAACGGATATACATATAAATATATATATATACACACACATATTATCCTTCTCGCTATGAGCAAATTATAAATTATTCACCGACAGTACCACAGAAGCGCTGCTGCGGAACTGGAAATCAAATCAAAAAAATATTGCCTGCGCTGTGGGGAACGGAGGTTACTATGAAATTGAGTTTTGCAATATGCTGGGAATGCTCAGCAAAGAGGGGTCGTAGCAGAGCTGAGTGCAAAGAATAACCTTGCTCCTTGCTCCATCACCTGCCACAGCAGCTCTCAGGACTGTTTGGAAAGGTCCCTGTGATCCTTGTCTCACACAGTCTGAACAGAAGAGCTCTGGGAAGACAGGGCAGGATGAAAGGGGAAGGATGAACAACCTCTGATGTTTGCGAACAAACCTGTTACTCAAATACAGTTGTGTGCAAACGTTTAGGCACCTCTGGTCAAACAGTATGTTGCAAGATTCTCTAAGGAGTGAATTTTCAACGGAGTTCTATGTGTAAAAATAGCATACCTGTGCTTAAGATGCATATAAGTATGTATAAGCTATTGTATAAATGTTGAAAGCATGCGTGCATTTCGGTTCCATGCACACATTCTACTGGGGAAAAAAAGATCTAGGGTGTTCCAGGGAAGGGTTCAGAAGAAACACGCGGTAGATGCTATTTTGTAAGAGATATACATGTATACCTTACCGAACTTGTTCGTATAATTTTATAGCTGCTAATTGACTTACCCAAGTGAAATCGGACTTGTCTGTTGTTTGCAGGTTTTGGGTAGGTGGTCTGGGAGAACTGGTGGAGATTCAGGGTGCAGTGCTAGAGGGTCTAGATGAATTTGAGGAGAACTGGGTGAAATAGTAAACTGGGTGAAATAGTAAACTGGTGATTCCAAGTACTCATGTATACTTTAAAAAAATACCAGTTTTTGCATTTAACTCTAGTGTGTTTATTTGTGCAATGTCACAATTATTTCACGAGTAAAAAATACATGTGTATGTTTATAAAATGGGTAGAGAAAGTATGCATTTTCTTGCATTGGAAATATATGCTTGTACTGAAACATATGCACTTAGGGGTAGATTTTATAGCATATGCATGTGCGTCCATGTGCGCGTGGTTCCCAGCGCGCACACATGGATGCGCTGATTTTATAACATGTGCGCGCTGGTAAGTAGCTCATTTAAAACAAATTGGAGAAAATTCTTTTTAACTCAATGCATAATTAAGCTCTGGAATTCATTGCCAGAGGATGTGATTATGGCAGTTAGTGTAACTGGTTTTAAAAAAGGTTTGGATAAGGTTATGATTCAAATCCACCCTGAGCTGAAAGTGCCCATCTTACAGTGGTGATATATATAGTGATATATATAGTGTCATATGATCTCTCTTTCTTTCTTTCTCATATATATATGAGACAGACTGCCACTATCAGCTCCCAGCTGCCACTTCCATCTTGACAGAGCAGAGAAGGGAGGCCTGCGCGATTGGCGCCCAGACCCGTCGGGGTAAGGCCTTTGAATTCCCTTCCCCCCGGCGAGCCTGATCGCCGATCCTGCAGCCAGCTCTCCGGACTCACGGCACTAAGTCCCGCCCACTAGTTCGAATCAGCCTATCAGGCCACAGAGGGACTTTTAAACTTCTCTACCCTCTCCGGCGCCGCGACAGACTGCCACTATCAGCTCCCAGCTGCCGCTTCCATCTTGACAGAGCAGAGAAGGGAGGCCTGCGCGATCGGCGCCCAGACCCGTCGGGGTAAGGCCTTTGAATTCCCTTCCCCCCGGCGAGCCTGATCGCCGATCCTGCAGCCAGCTCTCCGGACTCACGGCACTAAGTCCCGCCCACTAGTTCGAATCAGCCTATCAGGCCACAGAGGGACTTTTAAACTTCTCTACCCTCTACGGCGCCGCAACAGACTGCCACTATCAGCTCCCAGCTGCTGCTTCCATCTTGACAGAGCAGAGAAGGGAGGCCTGCGCGATCGGCGCCCAGACCCGTCGGGTTAAGGCCTTTGAATTCCCTTCCCCCTGGCGAGCCTGATCGATCCTGCAGCCAGCTCTCCGGACTCACGGCACTAAGTCCCGCCCACTAGTTCGAATCAGCCTATCAGGCCACAGAGGGACTTTTAAACTTCTCTACCCTCTCAGGCGCCGCGCGCCGAAGGAGCGCGACAAAGGGGCTGGCCCCTTTGTGCGCCCCTTCGTGCAGCCACTGAGTCCAAGAAGAATCAAAATCAAAAGAAAAGAAAGGTTTACAATTTAAAACTCCATCTTCTTCAAAACAAGCCAAAACCGACGTTCAACAAACTCAGGTACAATTTTAATCTCTGTTGTCTCCTTTCCGACAGAGAGCTATCATGCTCTCCTCTACTATTCCAATTATCTGTAACATCAAGAGAAATCCAAGAAAGAAACAATTTGATTCTCCCTCATCCCAACAACACCACAGGCTTATCCCAATCATGCTCTCTCCCATTAATCAATTCCTGGGCTTCTCTCTTTTCACAATTTCTCTTCTAAATGCTCAATCCCTCTCCAAAAAAACTCATCTCTTAGATGACTATCTTACAGAAGAACAACCTGATTTATTTGCCATCACAGAAACTTGGTTGAAACCAGAAGACACAGCCCTTCTCAACCAACTTCCAATTCAATCCTACGATATTTTCTCTATCCCTAGAGTGAAAAAAAAAAGAGGTGGTGGTCTTCTACTTGCAGCCAAAAAAAAATTTAGACTATCGCTTCAAACATCCAGTTCTTCTCAAAATTTCGAATTCGCTGTCTTTAAATCCTCACATTTGCAAATCGGCCTCACCTACTCCCCTCCTGGATGTTTAGACTCAGATCCTTCGCCCTTAATAGAATGCATCGCTAAACACATAGACTCCGACTCACCTGCTATATTAATGGGAGATTTCAACATCCATGTTGATACTACACCGTGCTCATCAAACTGTGAAGCCTTCCTCAGCTCCCTCAATTCCATGGGTTTCAAACACCTCATAAACGAACCCACACACAAAGCTGGTCACACCCTGGATCTAATTTTCATAAATCAAAATTTCTCCCTCAACTCCAATATTACCTGCCTTTCAATTCCTTGGTCTGACCACAAGTTAATCAACTTATCTTTACTAAACCACCACTCAATTCCCACTGCCCCCCAAAAAACCACAATCCATTTCAGAAAACTCTGTAAGCCAGATACCCTCATTTTTCATCTCACTCAGGAGTTAAATATTCTAGATCTCACAGACGCTAACTCAGCTTTGGCCTCCTGGTCTAAAATTACTAACAAAGTTGCAGACCTTACTTGCCCACTAATCACCAAAAATATTCAAAGCAACAAAGATCCAAAAAAACCTTGGTATACTCCAAATCTCAAATCTTTTAAACGTCAGCTTAGGTACAGAGAAAAGATCTGGCGCAGGAATCCTTCAACTACAAACCTCATAGCCTATAAAACTCTAATGCATCAATACAGGATCTCCCTTCTTCGAACAAAAAAGGACTTCTACGCTCAAAAAATTCATAACTTTATATTCGATCCTAAAGCCCTCTTCGCTTTAGTGACATCCCTCACCAAACAACCCACTTTCGCATTTCCAGACGACAAAGCAGCAAGTAAAGCCGCAGAACTCACCACCTATTTCAAGAACAAAATTCCTAACCTCCTGGACCCTCTCAAGATAAAGAAAGCCTCTTCCCCACCTCATCTACTCTCCTCCCCTCCACAAATCACCGCAAGCCTGGAGATCCTCGAACCAGTCTCCTCGTTGGAAATTGAAAATGTTCTAAAAAGACTCAAACCTTCTTCCCACCCACTAGATGTAATTCCAGCTAATCTCCTTATCTCAATTGCCAAAGACATCTCTTACCCTATATCACAGATCATCAATACCTCCTTACTACAAGGCCTTGTTCCTACCCCACTCAAACTCGCCATTCTGAAACCTTTGCTAAAAAAACCAAATCTCTCTCCAGATAACCCAGCCAACTTCCGCCCTATAGCTAATCTTCCAATTATCTCTAAAATCATGGAAAAATGAGTCAATAAACAACTTTCCGAATACCTGGAAAACAACAACCTCCTTTCATCATCTCAACTTGGTTTCCGTAAATCTAGAAGCACTGAATCCCTCCTTCTATCTCTATCAGACAATATTCTCTTGAACCTAGAGAAAAAACATTCCTGCCTCCTCATTCTTCTCGACTTATCTTCAGCCTTCGATACAGTGAACCATGATATCCTCTTAGATCGTCTATCAGAGATTGGCATAAAAAACACCGCACTCAAATGGTTTTCTTCTTTCCTCCAGAATAGATTCTACAAAGTCAAAATCAATAGTAAAGAATCATCACCTTTCAAATCCACCATGGGAGTCCCACAAGGTTCATCTTTATCTCCTACATTATTCAACATTTATCTTCTCCCCCTATGTCAGCTCCTTTCCAATCTTAATCTTACACACTTTATTTATGCAGATGACGTCCAAATCCTTATCCCAATTAAAGATTCATTACAAAACACCTTACAATTCTGGAATTCCTGTCTACTATCCATCAACAATCTCCTAACAAAGCTTAATTTGATACTCAATTCCAATAAGACAGAGTTTCTGCTCATCACTCCAGATGGCAACCATTCCTCACTTAACACACACTCCTTATCTCCTCCAGTTTTCTCCACCCAGGTCAGAAATCTTGGGGTCACCATGGACAATCTGCTGAACTACAAAACTTTCATCAATAACATCATAAAGGATTGCTTCTTTAAACTTCAACTATTAAAGAGACTAAGACCCCTCTTATATTTCCAAGACTTCAGATATGTTCTGCAAACAATAATATTCTCGAAAATAGATTATTGTAACTCTTTACTGCTTGGTCTACCCGCTAACACTTTGAAACCTCTTCAATTATTACAAAATGCCACTGCGAGGATTCTAACCAAATCCAACAAAAGGGAACATATTACACCCATCTTAAAGAACCTTCATTGGCTCCCCATCAATCAGAGAATCTTCTATAAAACCTTAACAATAATCCACAAAGTCATCAAAAACTCTTCTCCACTTGAACTCACCATCCCTTTACAACTTCACACCTCTTCCCGTCCAACGAGGCTAGCACAGAGAGGCACGCTAAAGGCCCATCCACTTAAAACTTCACTTAGTAAAAGAGCGCTTTCCACCGCCGGACCTAAACTCTGGAACTCTCTCCCTCCTGACCTGAGATTGGAACAATCGACACCCACCTTTAAAAAGAGACTCAAGACATGGTTGTTTAATCAAGCATTCTCCTAATCCCAATAACTATTCGGAACTTTCAACAATCGACCTCAGGCCCGACACAGTCAATTCCGAAAATATATTCTCCTATTTTATATTGCATTCAAATTGTACTCTCCTTGCTCCGTTGAAGTTATTTATTGCTTTCATTAAGTTATTTTATTTATTTCCAAGTTCAATCTTCCCTGTTCTCTGTAAGACATTATTCTATATACTGTCAATTTTATTGTTATAATGTAAACCAAATTGATTAGTAACTTTGTTACTAGAACTTCGGTATATAAAACTGTTAAATAAATAAATTATATATATATATATATATATATATATATATATATATATATATATATATATATATATATATATATACACACACATATGGTAGCTCAGCAGTCTCGAAAATCCCTAAAACTTGAAATCTCAAGATTTGCTCCTTATCGGTACTAGCAATAAAGTTACACAGATAACACACCAACACGCACCATGGTCAGCTTTTCTAAAATTTGGAATTATGTACGTAACTCTTGTCCCTGATCAGGAACGCTCATGCCCCACCCCTTTTCCACTGCCTTGTTCTTGATGTGTGCACAGGTATGTACGCGTGTACTTCATGGCTTCTTAAAATTCACGTTGCTTTTGCGTGGCCCACGTATGACCTGCTAGAGCCAGGTGCTCCCAGAAGTTCTTTATTTTGCTCACTTATGGGCCCAGCAGGCAAAAGAATGTCCAATGATCCAGATGTGATGTAATTGGTGACTTGAAATGAAGAGAAGGTGTGGTTATGTAGGGTTAATTTGCAAAGTATTCATCAAGCCTGAGGTAAACCTGTTACCTTTCTGAATGCCATCTTACCATTGCCATAATGGCTTCTTTTGCTAGTCCCACAGAGGCAGCTGTAGTAGCTGTATCAATTCTGAATGTTATATGAGGTGTAGTTGACTCCATATATTCCTGCTGCATCCAGTGCCAGCCAAAGCACCCTAGTAAACTGAAAACGAGATAGCGGGCACCTGTTTTCATGCAGCAGTAGTGAACCTGGCACTTCCGGCTTAATGCCATATATTGTCTCAGATTCCATTCGGGTATGTAGCTTCCTCCTCCATCTTATGCAGAGCAATAGTTGCTCCTTTCTCTGCCTGATCCATCTTGGAGTAGTAAATGTTTATTGTCACTTTGTCGTGAGCCAGCCAGCCACACATCTTTTGCTTGCCTGCCTGAGGGTAAGGGTGAGCTTCATGATACACTGGAACAGCATGGGGGTACGCGTGGATATGAGTGCAGGTAAACATGGTCTGAACACTGGAACTGAGTGCAGGTAAGGGTGGAATCAAGATAGTGTGCAGGTAAGTGTGAGACTGACTGTAGGTATGTGTGAACTGGACTGAGAGAACCAAGAGAGCAGGACAGACTGGAAGTGTTGTGATCTTCCTCCACGCAGTGCCCTATCCCGGTTACCGGGGGTGTTGTGATCTTCCTGCACGCAGTGCCCTATCCCTAATACCGGGAGTGTTGTGATCTTCCTCTCTGCACTGCCCTGTGCAAGATCTCGAGAGCTGTGATCTTCTACCTTGCAGTGCCCTATCCCTGATACCGGGAGTGTTGTGATCCTCCTGCACGCAGTGCCCTATCCCTGATACCGGGAGTGTTGTGATCTTCCTGCACGCAGTGCCCTATCCCTGATACCGGGAGTGTTGTGATCTTCCTGCATGCAGTGCCCTATCCCTGATACCGGGAGTGTTGTGATATTCCTGCACATAATGCCCTATCCCTGATACTGGGGGTGTTGTGATCTTCCTGCACGCAGTGCCCTATCCCGGTTACCGGGGGTGTTGTGATCTTCCTGCACACATCCCAGTATCAGGGATAGGGCACTGTGTGCAGGAAGATCACAACACCACCGGTATCAGGGATAGGGCACTGCGTGGAGGAAGATCACAACACTCCCGGTATCAGGGATAGGGCACTGCATGCAGGAAGATCACAACACTCCCGGTATCAGGGATAGGGCACTGTGTGCAGGAGGATCACAACATTCCCGGTATCAGGGATAGGGCACTGCAAGGTAAAAGATCACAGCTCTTGAGATCTTGCACAGGGCAGTGCAGAGAGGAAGATCACAACACTCCCGGTATTAGGGGTAGGGCACTGCGTGCAGGAAGATCACAACACCCCCGGTAACCGGGATAGGGCACTGCATGGAGGAAGATCACAACACTTCCAGTATCAGGGATAGGGCACTGCATGCAGGAAAATCACAACACTCCCGATATCAGGGATAGGGCAACACTACCGGTATCAGGGATAGGGCACTGCGTGCAGGAAGATCACAACACTCCCGGTATCAGGGATAGGGCACTGCGTGCAGGAAGATCACAACACTCCCGGTATCAGGGATAGGGCACTGTGTGCAGGAGGATCACAACACTCCCGGTATCAGGGATAGGGCACTGCAAGGTAAAAGATCACAGCTCTCGAGATCTTGCACAGGGCAGTGCAGAGAGGAAGATCACAACACTCCCGGTATTAGGGGTAGGGCACTGCGTGCAGGAAGATCACAACACCCCCGGTAACCGGGATAGGGCACTGCATGGAGGAAGATCACAACACTTCCAGTATCAGGGATAGGGCACTGCATGCAGGAAAATCACAACACTCCCGATATCAGGGATAGGGCAACACTACCGGTATCAGGGATAGGGCACTGCGTGCAGGAAGATCACAACACTCCCGGTATCAGGGATAGGGCACTGCGTGCAGGAAGATCACAACACTCCGGTATCAGGGATAGGGCACTGTGTGCAGGAGGATCACAACACTCCCGGTATCAGGGATAGGGCACTGCAAGGTAAAAGATCACAGCTCTCGAGATCTTGCACAGGGCAGTGCAGAGAGGAAGATCACAACACTCCCGGTATTAGGGATAGGGCACTGCGTGCAGGAAGATCACAACACCTCCGGTAACCGGGATAGGGCACTGCGTGGAGGAAGATCACAACACTTCCAGTATCAGGGATAGGGCACTGCATACAGGAAAATCACAACACTCCCGGTATCAGGGATAGGGCACAAGTTCTAGTCACATTGACTGATCACATTAGTTTTTTTCTCAAGTTACCAACCGTTTCCATTTCCCATCCCCCATATATTAAACCATCAAGTCAGTGGGAACCTTGGTAACATCAATAAATAAGAGGGCAGCCAATAGGAATACATATTCATTCCTAAACTGACCTTAACTGACCTGAAAAGTGTCAAATTGTATCATTTTCTGTTAGTACGCACTAACAATGGATAGTGCGCACTAACTTGCTAACTTGCACGAACAGCAAGTTAGTGCGCACTAACTCCCGTTAGTGCGCACTAACCAAGAAAACGATTTTTCACGATAAATCGGGGGAATTTCTATTGTATCGCACTCTAATGAAGATTCCTGATGATTTAAAACTTATCAGGACGATAATCTAAATCGTTGAAAAACGATTCCCATCCCTAGTTTTAAATGTGCCACATGCTAACTTCATGGAGTGCCCCCTAGTCTTTCTATCATCCGAAAGAGTAAATATCTGATTCACATCTACCCGTTCTAGACCTCTCATGATTTTAACATCTCTATCATATCCCCCCTCAGTCATCTCTTCTCCAAGCTGAAAAGTCCTAACCTCTTTAGTCTTTCCTCATATTGGAGCTTTGTAATCCACACAAAACAGCTGACTTTATTGTAAGAAATTGTTATAGCTCTCACAGTTAACCAAAAAAAGGTCAGACAATCAATGACAACAAATAAATTAGGGTGATAAAAAAATCACTTATGTGTAATATTTTCAAAAAAGACCAATGATTAGAAAAGCATCACGGGTATCAGTTCACTTGTGGTGACATCAATTTAGTCACAAAAAATTACATATAACTGATTTTTTAATTGTTTCCTAATTTATATGGCTATTCCATAACCATGAGTTTATAATTGTCATATAATTTCCAGCATTGTCACGATACATGTTTTCTTTGAATCACTTCAACATATTACTGGCTGGCAAGAATTTGGTACAGCAAATACCACGGCGTCTCATTCCATAACGCACTTGCAATATTGCCGAAAGAGTTGTATTAGCCATATGGTTGCTTGACTTGGACTTAATTACATTTACTTGAGAGAAGACTCTCTCTACATCTGCATTACTCAGAGGCAGTGCTAAAAACAAAAGAGCAAATAATGCTAAATTCCTGTACGCACATTCATCACTAGCATCTCTATAGTTGTAAACTTCAATCCAAAGAGCTTCCGGATTTGTGTCATCAGCCATCTTCCACTGCACCAAACTGAGGGCCTGCGATACTTTAGAAGATGAGGGGCGGGGGGCCGAAATGGGGGATGGGCCTGCGCTAGCAGGCAGCGATCGCACCGTCGCGGTGCGATCGCTGCCGGTTTCGCACCCAATAGCGCCACTATAGGAGGTGTAGCTATTGGGAGCGAAATAGGCAGCGAAAAGGCACTTACCTTTTCGCTGTGTGCGCCGTCGTCGTGGAGTCGGCCCCAGTGACGCCCCAACTTCTCCTCTTCCGGGGCCAACTCCGCCCCCATTTTGTTATCGCATGCAAAAAGGGACATTTCGTGTGCGAAACGTCCCTTACCATGTGCGATATGTTTGGAAAATAAGGCCCTGAGTGATTTATACTAAAGGTCTAGCATCCCTACATCACCTTTGAATAACTTGATAAATTCCAGAGCATAAGGTGGCTGCTTTATTTGAGATAGTATTACAGAAGGGCTGAAAGATATCAGCGATCGCCACAGCTTTAGGTTCTTTGGGAGTCTGTTCTTTATTTGCTTTGAGGTCCCAATCAGGAACCCCATGTAACGATTCTTTACATCCGACACTTTGTTTGATCAAATTTCAGCTCTTGAAGTAAGAGATGAGAAAACTGCTTCAAAATCAACTGCCAATATAAGCAGGAAGATAGATGCATCAGAAAGATTCAAAGCAATAAGATCCTCATCAGATGATGGTATAAATGCAGGGATCATGAATCACAACAATATCGAGCAAAAAAATGACAGCAGGTTGTCTTGCATCACAAAGTGATTACCAGATTCCAGTTGCAATAGTTTGTAAATTCTGTTAAACTGCTGCAATATTGTGTTGTGTTCAGCGGCCGTGGTAGGTCATGACCACGGTCCCCCTACCATGCCCGCGACGGCGAACCGCCACGGGAATTCTGGGGGAAGGTCCCGATTTGAGGCCCATCGCTCCGGCACGGATCCCCGTGCTGCTCGCCGCAGGGGGAGCCGTTCCTGGTCCCCCCTCATGGCGTCCAGCGTTTTCCTCCGCAGAGGAAATCCAAGATGGCCGCCACCATCTTTAGGTGTGAGGCCGCGCCTCCTTGGCTGATTTAAAGGGACCTGATCCCGTTAACCAGCTGCAGCTGTTCCCTATCAGCCAGAGCAGGGTAAGTATAAAAGCCAGCTTCCTCTGCTCATTCCTTGACTTGGCAACATCCTTCGTTCGTCAGGTCTGCTTGCTTCGGTGAGTCTTCCTGTGCTTTGGATCCATTCCTGTCTTGTCTTGGTGTTCCTGGTTCCTGACTTCGGATCGGCTAGCGGTGATTCCTGATATTGACTTCGGATCGGCTAGCGGTGATTCTCTGGTGTGTGACTTCAGACTGGCAAGTGGTGATCCCTCGGTGTGTGACCTCGGACTGGTAAGCGACTCCCTCTGGCACTTGACCTTGGACTCCTTCTTGTCCGCCGTCTTCAAGGGCCCGCCTAAGTCCCAGCGGCCCGGTTCCCTACGGGCTCCTCCCGGGGGGACCGTGGGCCTCCAGGGGTGAAGCTCCAGTCAGCCCTTGCACCGAGTTCCTTGACCTCTCAAATGTTCACCTAAGTCCCAGCGGTCTGGGTCCCTATAGGCTCCTCCTGGGGGGACCACAGACTTCCAGTGGTGAAGACACAGCTCCTCTCCTCTCGTCTCTGCATCTACCTCCACAGTCACCTCAATCTCCAGTGCCGAGGGTCCGCTGGTCACGTCTCCTGCTCAGCCTCGCCA
The DNA here is from genome assembly GCF_901001135.1 of Rhinatrema bivittatum. Taxonomy (NCBI): domain Eukaryota; kingdom Metazoa; phylum Chordata; class Amphibia; order Gymnophiona; family Rhinatrematidae; genus Rhinatrema; species Rhinatrema bivittatum. The sequence continues at coordinate 93,886,038 of NC_042622.1, read as the reverse complement.
CCCGACGGGAGAACCTACGGATCTTCTCCTAAGGTATACCATCCTCCCGTCGGTCCAAGGGTTCACAAGCCGAGCACAACATATTGGTGTCAAAAAATGCAGGTATAACTTATTGACAAGAGCATTGTACATGCTTGACAAAATTTCAGCATCGCAACAACTCTTCTTGAATTTGCACAAGTTAAAGTGAAGTTTTAATTTATCCCACTGAGACAGAACACGTTCACAGCAATTATACATGGACAACCATCTGGTGTTTGACGGCTGAACAAGTCTAAGAGGGTCCTGGCCATCATTTATTGTCCTGTACAAGACTACTGCATAATTTTTCTGTCACTGGGCACTGTGAGAAAACCAAGAATATGATTGCCCAACTAAAAACTCTAAATGCCGAGGAAGTTGTTCTATAGCTTTGCTTGTACACCGCTGAAGTGAGTGGCACATGTACTTAACCAGCTGTAAATCTGTATTTACTTGTTTCGGGTTGGTGTACACTGAGTTGTGTTTGCCAGTCATGACGTTGCATCCATCAGTACCTATTCCAATAAACTTGCTGAAATCAATGTTCAGTTTTTTTTAGAAACTCCAGCCCAGACGAGGTTATATCAGTTGTTTCACTCGCAAATCAATTAAACCAAGGAATGTAGAAACAATTCTGTTTAAAGCTGTGCTGAAGTATCTCACAACGACACAAAGTTGCTTTGTCGAACTTATGTCTGAGCTTTCATAATCAATAAATAATGCTGTTGATGTCATCTACTAGTTCTTCAAGTAAACAGGGCGCAATCACATTGCAAATTAAGGCCGTACACTTAGTTCTGTGAAGCCTAATATATTTGTTATGCATCACAGCTGTTAACTCGCATAGGTGATCAACAGTAGATTCTGCACAGTGACAGGCTATAAAACAAGCGTACTTCAGTTCCTGCTGTTGCACAGTAATGTTTTGTTTTACTGCAGTAACATCAATGTCTGTGAGTCGCATAGACGACAAAGGAGCTGAATTTTTTGCATGCTTCTCCATTTTAGCATGTTGCAGGAGGTCTGCATGATGCTCACGAATTTCGCATTTACAAAATTTGTACATAGCTTTACTCTCATTGCTGACAATAGGCTAAATCCATGCTTTTAGTTCACATTCCTCTTCCCACGCTTTGCAGTACATTTTACCGTACTTAGCAGAGTTCCTTACTTTAGCTATAGTAGATCAAAACCATTTAGTAGAGTAGCAGCCAATGACAGAAACAGCAGGTATGGACAGGCTTTCTTATAAAGGTGATCTGCTGCAGGGAGAAGAAATTAAAAAAAAAACCATAATCAGATGAAATCAAAAGTGGTGTAGAACAAATAAAAAAACATCAGCCCCTCACACTCATTCCCCCCTCCCTATCCCCTCCAAGAATATCTCTGGCCCTCCTCACACTCATTCCCCCCTCCCCACCCCCTCCAAGAATATCTCTGGTCCCTCACACTCATTCCCCACTCCCCACCCCCTCCAAGCATGTCTCTGGTCCCCTCACACTCATTCCCTCCTCCCCACCCCCTCCAAGCACATTTCTGGCCCCCTCACACTCATTCCCCCACCCCCTCCAAGCACATCTCTGGCCCCCTCACACTCATTCCCCCCAGCCTATCCTCTCCAAGCACATTTCTGGCCCCCTCACACTCATTCCCCCCACCCTATCCTCTCCAAGCACATTTCTGGCCCCCCTCACACTCATTCCCCCCGCCCCATCCCCTCCAAGCACATTTCTGGCCCCCTCACACTCATTCCCCCACCCCACCCCACCCCCTCCAAGCACATTTCTGATCCCCTCACACTCATTCTCCCCTCCCAGCACATTCATTCCTCCCCTCCTGATACCTCTTCTATTTGGCTGTAGCCAGCTGAGTGCTACATTCCCTTCAGCATTCAGGACTTCTGAGTTGCATAAAAGCTTCCTTGGTCCCCTGACGCTGCTGCTTGCCATGCCGGGTCTGCCCACATGTTCCTGTGAGCTTTGCAACTCTGGCTGGCTATGCTGCTGCAATATTTTTGGGTGGGCCTGCTCTGGACAGGCCTCATGGGCAGCAGCAGCCAATTACAGCAACAGCAGGGTACAAGTCCCGCCCACCAAGCCCAAAAAAACACAACTGGCAGAAAAACAAACCACCCAATAAGAAGCAACCCGCGAATTGAAAAATAAAAAAGCGAATGTCTAGAAAAAAAAGCCCAAACTCGCTGGAAATAAGCGAGGTTGGCAACACTGTCCCATGGATGCAGCATGCAAAGGTAACATATGCTTTTAAAAGTCAGGGCACAAAAGGAAATCTTTTCCTTCACTCCTGCCTTTATTCAAGAGGGCTGTCTTTACAGCCCTTCCCTGCAACCTCCCTCTTCTACCCGTTCCCCCCTCCCCCCCTTCCTGTCTACCTCAGTGGCATAGCCAGAATTGATTTTTTGGGTGGGTACAAGGTTAACATGGGTGGGCTGTAGGCATGTAGGTCTGAGGTCTACTAGTCGTTTCCTTATTGATAAATAATGCCATATACTGTACCCTACAATGGCTTTCTAAGTAGTTTGCAACAGCATGCATCATGCATGAAACTTTAAAACATTTTACCTCAATTATTTCAAGCACTTACAGCATTAAAAATTCCTTATTTATTTTATTTCTACAGCACTTCAAAGTGGATTACATTTAGGTACTGTAGGTATTTCCCTATCCCCAGAGGGCTTATAGTCTAAGTTTGTACCTGAGGCAATGGAGGGTAAAGTGACTTACCCCAAGGTCACAAGGAGCAACAGTGGGGCTCAAACGCTGGTCACCTGGTTTGTAGCCCACTGCTCTAACCACTAGGCAACTCCTCCATTCTTTAGTTAGCAGAATTTATTTTATATTAACTCAGGGAGTCAAGATCTGCGCTTGACTCCTCTCCCCCATCACCAACAAACACAACAACAACTTTTGGCGTTATAAAAAGGCCGCAGTTTATTAATTAATTAATTAACCAACCCGAGCCCGTACAATACCTATATACACACATTCCCCCCCCCCCCCCTAGATCCATATCTTCATCCTTATCCACCTCAACCACCACGTCCCAGCGGTAAGGCATAAGGAATAATTTCCTCCCCCCTTGCTTACCCCGCCTCATCCCAGCGAGAGTAAGCTCCGGCCTTGAGCTTAGCTCCTTGCTCATTGGCCGCCCCGTGTAGCAGCCCCCCCCCCCAGCTACATGGGACTCCCCACCCCCAATGTCCTTTTAACAATGCCTTATAAACAAACACAGTTTGGGCTCGGGTTTTCCACCCCCAACTGCGACAACTTTTCCCTGTATCCCCCCCACACTTCGCACAAACTTGCATTTATAAAGGGTGGGTGGGAGGGACGACGAGCCGACACAGCCTTCTCCTCAGCCTGCCGGGACCGTTTGCCTGGGAACACCACGTCATCGGCAGGCTGAGGGAACCCGACCAATTGGGACTCAGCGATTCAAATCGCTGTGCCCTTCAGCTTCCCATGCTCAATCCCACCCCCTCCACCCAGAAACACGTCCGCCGCTGTGCGCCTTTTCCCCGGGTTACATTCGGCGGCGTGAGACAAGGCTGCGCCGCCGATCATTTATTGCAGTTTATAAATGCACAAGTATAGAAAACAATCAGGTCCAAACATGTAATAAAACAAAAATTAATGTATTCTTTCATGAACCATTTTTGCAGAAAACCAGAAATCTTCATAAATACAATAAAATATAATTAATCATCAGAACAGGTGCAGTGCCGAGCTAGGGCAATTCACATTACAACTAGAGATGTGAATCAGAACCGGAATCGGTTCAGATTCCGGTTCGGATTCACATGTGTTTGTTTTTTTTCGGGCCCGATCGCGGTTTTGTTTATCGGCTGCGCCCGAGCCGATAAACAAAAAACCCACCCCGACCCTTTAAAACTAATACCTTATCTTCCCCTACCCACCCGACCCCCCCAAAAACTTTTTACAGGTACCTGGTGGTCCAGTGGGGGTCCCACTCCCGGGCCGTCGGCTGCCACTAATCAAAATGGCGCCGATGGCCCTTTGCCCTTACCATATGACAGGGTATCCGTGCCATTGGCCGGACCCTGTCACATGGTAGGAGCACTGGATGGCCTGCGCCATCTTGTGCTCCTACCATGTGACAGGGGCTGACCAATGGCACCGGTAGTCCCTGTGACATAGTAAGGGCAAGGGCTATTGGCGCCATTTTGATTACTGGTAGCCAATGGCCCGAGTGCAGGAGATCGCTCCCGGACCCCCGCTGGACCACCAGGGGCTTTTGGAAAGTCTTGGGGGACCCTCCTGACCCCCACAAGACTTGCCAAAAGTCCAGCGGGGGTCCGGGAGCAACCTCCTGCACTCGGACCGTCGGCTGCCAGTATTCAAAATGGCGCCGATAGCCTTTGCCCTTACTATGTGACAGGGGCTACCGGTGCCATTGGTCAGCCCCTGTCACATGGTAGGAGCACAAGATGGCGCCGACCATCCAGTGCTCCTACCATGTGACAGGGAATACTTCTTGTTAATAATACTTCTTGTTAATAACAGAACAAGCTGGACTACTTCTTGTTAATAACAGAACAAGCTGGAATACTTCTTGTTAAACTTCTTGTTAAACTTCTATCATCCTCTTCTTCAACTCCCAGTTAGAACCATCCTTGTTTTATTGTAACTGCTTTTTTCTGCGCACTTGTTATAATTTGTTATATTTTGCAAATGTATACTCTCATGTTATAGTTATGTACGTTTATAATTTATTGATCACCCCTTGTTTTATGTAAACTGACATGATACGAAATCCGTGAATGCCGGTATAGAAAAAAACTCAAATAAATAAATAAATAAATAATACTACTACAGAGAAATTACATGCTAGCAGAAATACTGCACTTCAGTCACACACACAGGCAAAACTGAGATCGATCTTTACCTAATATAGAAATAAGAGACCACAAATTAGAAACAGAAACATGCAGATAAAACCAAAATAGAAAGCCTGAGAAACTAAAGTCTCTGAACGGTGGAATACTGAAGAAAGAGCAAAATACAAAAATATAAGAAATTAGGGATGTGCATCGTTTTTTTGATGGTTGAAAATATCATATGATATTTTCTAATCCGTCATGTATCGGGGGTCCCTGAAAATGATAGGAAAACCCCACGAAATTTTTGTGGGGTTTTCTTATCATTTTGGGGGGGGGGAAGGGCACGCAGAAAAAAACCCCCAAACCCACCCGACCCTTTAGATCTAATTATTTAATTATATAAATTATAATATTTTCATCCCGTTCTCATCGAAAAATTTTGGAGATGTTCGCATCCGGGATGAAGCATCTGTTCTGAAATTCTTTTGAAACTGACTCCTGAAGAAGCGATAGGTTTATCGCGAAACACCGGCTGTTGTCGGGCTTTATGCTTCAAGTACACCTCGGGGAACAGATGTATGTCTTTTTTGCAAGAATATTATAATTTATACACTCTTCATTGAGTAGTCTCTGTGAGAAACATCAAATTGAAAACAGTGACTTTTAAAAAATAATTTAAAAAATATCTGAACATAAACGCACCGTAAATGACGAGTGGTCGGACGGCAAGTCATAACACTGCCGTTGTCTGGCTTGCTGATGCGGTTTCATCATCATTTTCAAAAATTCACTTATTTGGTGGACACAGCTTGAAAAATCATTTATAGGGTCTTTTATGTTTAACTTTGTACCAAGCAGACAGAGGTTGTGTCAGCTTCTGTTCACGTACAGGCTCATTTTAAAATGAGCGCCCATGTGCTGAGGTATGCATCGCATGCACAATTTAAAACACGCCTACTGCGCGTAAGTATGCTCCTAATTTTAAGAGGTTACTTAAGCACAGCTAGCGCGCATGCGCGTCTTCAATAGGTCTTTGCCGGCTTTAATACACATGTGCAAGCGGATTTTATAAAATGCTCACGCAAAGGGACATTCACAGTTTTTCCAGTGAGTCCACCAGTTTGCCCAGTCAATCTCGAGGCCATGCAGAACCCTCTGGTTGTTCATCCTGCATCCCTTCCGGTTAGCCGGACCCCTCACCCTGTCATGTAAGGCCAAAAACTTGAGATCTGCGGCATTGCTCCTCATCAGGAGCAGCAGTAAATTTCGGTGGCCTCTGGTTTTAAAATCCGGAGTTACGTGCATAACAATTGGCCCCGCCCTGGAATGTCTAGGCCCCGCCCCTTTTCTGCCCCATAACATTTAGCTCTCAGATGCGTGCACACACACACACGTAAATCGCGGCTTTTAAATTCTGCATTGCTCGTACGTGGCCATTTTAGTGTGAGCAACACCTTTAAAATGGACCCCTTAGAGATCCAATGAAACATGAGGTTTGACCAGGGGTGTCTAACATTTGCATACAACTGTAATACTGGGCTCCTAATCCACATCAAAATCCATCAATACATTTTGGTCTAGATCACCTTCAAAGTAAAGAGTTTTCTATTACTACTACTCATTTGTACACATTTTCTAGGCAAATCTGAAAATATATACAAGTATTCAAACCCGCCCAAATATACAATATTTTCTTTCTGACAACACTGCCTTCTAAGCCCAAGAACAAATCCAGGCCAGGAGAATTAATCAGTCCTCTCTATTACATATCAGTATCACAAACAGCAGTAATCCACATTCTTCAGTCAAAAACATGCTTTTCCCCATGTGATGATGTATGGAAGCAATTTATATTCCCAGCTTGCTTTTCAATTACAATAAATGATCAAAAATACTGCGATTTATCTTCCACCAGATTGAGTCATCTTATGGTTTATGAAAGCAATACGGGGCACTTTAGTAGGAGACCTTACAGTCATTCAGGAAATAGCAATTATCAGGAGAGAGGGAGGTAAAACCATACTCACATGGACACATATTAAGTGAGTCATGTGCAGAGGGAGCAATCAGTTCACAAAAAACAGATTCTTAAAAAGACTGAAATTAGTTCACATGTAAAGTAAGAAAACAAGGCTAAACATTATGAAAGAACTTCTTGTTAAGGGTTTGCAGGCCACAAATGTTTGGTTTGTTTTGGTTCATTTCATTTTACTGAGAGGGCGGTTTAGCTAAATTTTGTTTTGTTGGGATGAGTTTTTTTCATTTTTTCATGTTTTATACATTTTTGGAGATAGCATTCACTAATTATGACTTGTGCATGCTGTTTACAATTTGTACACACTATACACACATGAGAAGAGCGTGGTCTGGAGCAGTGGTTCTCAACCTTTTTTCTGTTGGGACATGCATAACACACTGAACATCTGACCATCGCGGGGCTAAATGTAAACATATACTCTTCATCCATAGGAATCTGCACCCCCCCCCCATCCTTCTCCAAACATTGAATGCAGAGCAACTCAACATGTAAAAAAAGATAATCAGATTCTGGTGCTATCTCAGTAACAGAAACTCAAACTCCCTTATTACCAGGCACATTGTAAAATATAAAGCCTATAAAACCTTAGCACGTATGTAGCAAACCTTCCATACCATAGCAACTCTAACTCCAAGAACTCAAACAGCAATAGCCCTACCTATGAAAAGGCAGCGGTGCACAACCAGTGCATGTCCTATTGAGAATATGAGAACGCACAAATAAGATTGATACAAATCCCTACATACTAGTAAAATACCTCACCTCAGTCATACATACAGCTCTGACCTTCACCAAATATAGAATAAAAGATCACAAATTACAAATGTGGAGATAAAAAACTGGAATGGAAACCTCAAAAAGCCACTCTGCAAGCAGTGCAGATCTGCAGAGCTAGAAACAGAAATACACATCTTTCCACATTAAGCAAAGTACAAAGAGAGTAGAAATGCACATTCCCCAAACTGACATAGTATGGCTCTTCCACCCCATCACCCCTCCTCCATGCCTCCATTATCCTTCACTCTTCCCAATTACTCCCTTTCAATCATTCACTCACACTCACATCCCAGCCCAACATTCCTGACTCCTCACATCCTCTTCCCTGTGCTCCCTCTCTCTTCTGCTTGACTCTCCCTACCCCCTCCATCCCATCTCCCTCCCTGCCCAGCTACCCCGACCCCCTTCATCCCACTCCTTCCTGCTCAGCAGCCCCCACACTCCCTCTCCTTTACACTGCTATCTGCCCAGCATCCCCAACCTCCTTTCCCCCACCCTGCACAGGGTGAAGAGATCAGCAGCAGCATCACTCCAAGGCTTAGCAGGGGAAGATAAAGTTTGTGTCCCCTCAGGCCCAGAAAAGCAGGAGCTGGCAATGTCTCTCTCTGATCTGGGTGAAGGAGGAAACAGCCTCCCACCGGGCCAGAAAGAAGAGAAGGAAGTGAGAGTAGCCTCCCATCAGACCCAATGTAAGAGAAGTCATCCAACTCTCACCGGGGCTGATAAGGAGGCAGCAGCCTTCTGCTGGCCCTGTGACACCTCCTGGGATCTCACGACACACCACTGTCTCCTGTTGAGAACCACTGGTCTGGGGCATTCCTAGACAAGGCCAACACTTATTCACATAAATTGCTATTTTAAGAGACACGAGCATACATTTGCCAACTTACCTATTTTTACACCTGCTAATTATCTGCATGTATTGTTTAGCACTGACTGGGTCGGAGGTCTGGGAGGAATTCAAGCTGAAGAACCATAAAGGTCTCAATGAGCTGGAGAAGAACTGGGAAAAATTGTGGACAAATTGGCCAACTTACATGCGTAAATCGAGACTCACATGAGTAAGTCTTACTTTACTTTTACGAGTAAAATATAGCGCGTATATTTAAAAGATAGGCAGGAAAAGTGCATGTGTTTAATGCATTGCAATATGTGGTTTCAATGTGTTGCATGTATTCATGTGCATGAGGCAGGGTAAAGATAAGTGTATTTTATAAAACACCCGTATATCATATGTGCGGGTTATAAAATACTTGCATAGATCTGCTCGCAGCCGTATATGCTCGCATTTGCCACTGCACACATTTGCCTGAAAGTTATCCTCAATGGCTATAACTGTTTTAGATTTCAAAAATGGAATTAGTATCTTCCTATATATCATAACCAATAAACCACAATCCAATCACTTAACTCCAGTAACCAGTAACAGCTGAAATAACTCCTTAGGAATCTATGACTTTCCCCTTCAGCCCATGTAAGTGTGGTCACAGAGGATTCAGGGCCAGTGCAAGAGTCTGTAGCACCCTAGCCAGATCAATGTAACACCACCCCTTGCCCACCCAAAACCCATCCTGAGTTGAAAGTGGCCCTCGTACAGTGGTAGATCTATATAATCACATTCTCTCTCTCTCTGTCGCACTTGCTGCCTCCTTCTGGATCATGCTCCATGACTGCTTTCATACCTCCTTTGGCATTTTGAAAATGGCACGCCCTCGCGTACCCCGACGAAACCCCGCCCACTTCTGGTGCCCTAGGCGGCTGCCTAGTCCTGCGTAATGGTTGCACCAGCCCTGAGAGTATTCACTCCCATTCACTCACTGAGCATATTGGATGGATGCTGCACATGATGGCAGCAGCAAAGTTCGCCCCTTCCAGGATCCTTAGGCTGAATCCTTCTAGGAATAAGGTTTCAGTTGTTAACTTTCTCAAAAGCACAAAGATAGTCTTTCTTTGCTGGTTCCACGTACCATCTGGATCCAATATAAAATTTAGGTTGAAGCAGCAGATCTTTCATCAAACCAATGCTGCTTTTTCACTCACTTTCAAAATCACTAACTCAGGATTCCTTTCAAAAGCTACAAGGATTCTCCTGACTCCTCCCATGATAGCTTTATATTAATCTGGATGCAGGGATGTTTCTGAGTTCTGAAACTTTCCCAGCTTTTGTGACAAAAAAGGCAAAAATAAGAAACTGCCTATATGATGTTGAAATGATGATCTCAAATGAAAGGGTGTATGAGAAGATGGGAGGTGGGAGAACCATGGTAGAAGACCTGGCCTAAAGGAAAGCAAGATTTGCTGGTCATGCACTCAAAGGCTGTGGTGACAAATTAGCTAAATTAGTATTAGAGGGGCATGATAGAGGTCAAAAGAGGAAAGTAGCAGTCTAGGGCAGCAACATTATAAAATGGTCAAGATCTGGAGAGATGGACGAGACAAAGAGGAAAGCTGATCACAGAGAGAACTGGCACATCAGAGGAGTCAGCACTTGATGTTGAGTGGGTAGAGACAGAAGGCAGATTTGTCGGTGCAGAACTGTCCCACTTAGACCCCTCCCACCCATCCAATCCACTGGCTGCTTTTCTTTATAGAATCCTAAGAGGCCTTATTCCTTACAGCTTTAATCAAAGCTTCTCTTTTCCAAATTAATCCCATCTATATCCTACCTGGTTTAGTTTTTCCCAATCATGGCCAGTCTGATTTAACACAAAGTCTCTCTTTTTCTTCTTCTTCTCTATCTATCTTGATTTGATTGTAAGCCCCAAGGAGCAGGGACTGTCTCTTACGTTACCCTATAGCACATTATATGAATGATGATAATAAAAATAATGAAGGCAATAATGACAAGTCTTATTCACCTAAGCATACAATGAGAGAAAATACCAAGACAGTCCTTATTAGGGAAGATTGGGAGTGATTGAGATAGGCGCTATCACTGAGCCTTGCCTGATGACTTTCCTACCATTTACCTGCTGCTGACATCATTCACACCCAGATTGCCTCCTTCTCATTTTCTGCCCAACACTGGGAAAATTAAAACTACAGGTAAAAATAAAATGTGTCTAATGTGCAACAGTGAGGGAGTGTCACAACCCAGTGCAGCAGAAAGCTATTAGAGGGGCCAGCAACAGGTCTACTGTTTACTTCCCCTTCTAAGTGATTTTCATCATTCAGTTGTGGTTTTACTTTCCTTTCACCCCTGAATCAGTCATGTAATCATTAACCCAGGATAATGAATGCTCTGCTCTTTCCTTCCCTCCCTCTGCCCCTCCTTACATGAATGGTATAATCACAATTGGAAAAACAACCTTTCCACTCACAATTGACCAACCTCTTGGCCAACAACTGGGATGTTTTCACATCTCTTTGGTAGAAAATAAAGTATTCATGGTGTCTTTCTGCTGTGCTCCTGGAATAGCAGCAGCGTGGTCAGCCTCAATGTCCTGTGAAAAAGAGGAAGATGCTGGATATCCCACTGTGCTGGCCGCTAGACACCTTTTCTTGCCCTTATATCCTCCTCCTCCTGTATATGTATAGCGAAAGGCCTGCTTATTTTGCATCTCACACCTGGTGAGTGCCTTCCCTGCTCTCACTCAGTAATCCTTTCTCTTTTCTGCTGTTTCAGGAGATCTAGGTAGCACCTGATTCTCAATCCGTGCCTGTGTCTCGGGGGGATTTTATGTAGCAGCTTGCACATAAAATCATAACAACAACCTATGCAGGCATATGGGGGTCTAAGAGTAATGGAAGGATATGTGTCCAATTTGTGAGTTTTTTTCCCTTATGTAGCAACTAAAAACCCCAAGCACATTCACCTTTTCTATATGACTTTATTCTAATTCTCTCCCCTCCCTGTGCCTGGAGAAAGAGACCCCAGCTTGTTAGAATGCTGAGGTAAAAACTATCAAAACAATATGTTCAGGAAGCATTATCAAATAGGCCTTCCCCCAGAGCCTGCAGAAAGATAACTGTAACTGACTGACTCATCTGCTGGGTGGTTCAGTCCTTTGTCTTCTGTTTACAAGAGGGTGGGTGTAGACCAGTGACTCCTAACCTCAGCCCTTGTGGCCACCGAAACAAATGTCTTTCTCAGTGTAGCCCACATTTTTAGACTACGGTTGCTAGACAAAGTGCATGCAGGTATTTCTCATGAATATTCATTATGGAAATCCTGAAAAGTAAAGCTGGCTGAAGGCTGTGAGGCTTGGGTTTGAGAGACAGCAGATCCGGGGCTGTGAGCTTCACTCCTAGTTCTATAACATATTGTCTGTATATCTACTGGCAAGTGGTTTTATCTGCTCTTATCAGGCTGTGATTGGGTAATGATAATAAACTGGTTCTTCTCTGCTCATCTCTTTGGAAATTGTCATTCATAGTTAACATGTGGCACCTGTACCACAGAGTGTGCACAGAGGGTAAAAGTGCTGAAAGGTTTAATGGTAAACATGCAGGTTTCCTCTTTATGGGAGCCTTGAGAGGTTGTAAACTGTGTGTTCACATCTGCTGGAAGTGCACAGGATGTGCAGGGGGCAAAAGGTTCATCTGGAACCAGAAAAGGAATATTCTAGAGCTCTGGGTCAGCTATGTGTCAGGAGGTGTAACCTGCCTTCTTGATAGACAAGGGGGTTCATCCCCCGAGGGGCTCAGTTCTGGAGCAGAAGTGATCAAAGACCCTGACTCTCCTGAGTCTAGGGTGATTCCATATTGCAAAGAAAGAGAGTGGCATGTGGTCAGGGTCTTCAAGGGGTGGCAAGTGCCACCTTAAATTTATAAATCGGCTTGGGCAGGGATAAACCAAAACCCTGCTCGATCTGATCAATTGCATAACATCCTGCTCCACCTCCCGCCCCATGGGTAGCAGGAGTTGCATTTATCCAAGCACATTCTCTTGCTGCCGCGGGGCCAGTCTCGCAGCTCTTACCGAGAGACCGGCCCCCATGGCAGCAGAAGATGACGTTTGAATAAATGCAGCTCCTACTGCTGCCCACCACACGACTCAGCAGGCCGCCGGGGAGCTGGTCCCGTAATGGCTGAACAGACATCCGATGCCATGGTCGCCAGTAGACCTCATCCCGCTGGCGGCCGAAAAGAAGAAGGATGCTGCGGCCATCAGCGGACTCCACCCCTCTGGCAGCAGAAGGAAGAAGAAGGACGTCGTGGCTTGTGTGTGTGTGTGTGTGTATGTGTGAGTGTGTGTGTGTGTGTGTGTGTGTGTGTATGTATGATTGCTTGTGTGTGTGTGTGTGATTGCTTGTGTGTGTGAGTGTGTGTGATTGCTTGTGTGTGTGTGTGTATGTATGATTGCTTGTGTGTGTGTGTGTGTGTGATTGCTTGTGTGTGTGTGTGTGTGAGTGATTGCTTGTGTGTGTGTGTGTATGTGTGATTGCTTGTGTGTGTGTGGTGTGTAAGTGTGAGTGTGTGTATGTATGATTGCTTGTGTGTGTGTGTGTGTGTGCGCGTATGTATGATTGTGTGTGTGTGTGATTGCTTGTGTGTGTGTATGTATGATTGTGTGTGTGTGTGTGTGTGATTGCTTGTGTGTGTGTGTGTATGTATGATTGCTTGTGTGTGTGTGTGTGTGTGTGCGTATGTATGATTGTGTGTGTGTGTATGAGTGTGTGTGATTGCTTGTGTGTGTGTGTGTATGTATGATTGCTTGTGTGTGTGTGTGTGTGTGATTCCTTGTGTGTGTGTGTATGTATAATTGCTTGTGTGTGTGTGTGTGTGTGTGTGTGTGTGTGTGAGATTGCTTGTGTGTGTGCCTGGAGGGAAGTTTCAAGAGAGCAGAGAGAAATGAGAGACCTCTAAAAATGTTTGTCTACCACTTCATCCAGACAAGACCACTTGTTGTAAAATGAAAGAGAGTTGCACCATCCCATGCCGTAGGGGGGCAGTCTGCACATTTCAAACAGCTCATTTTTATAGGTGAGTCTTAATCTGCTAGAAAAGAAAGGCTGGTCCCATAATGCACAAACAATGGCTTACCAGCTGCAATTGTTAAATCAGTCTGGTTTTAAAACAGACGATCAAAGGCAAAGCTTTAAACAAATCCTTTCTTTCTTTCATAGAAGTATCCCCTCTTTAAACACCCTTCTCCCCCAATGGGCAGCACTATTCAGCACCATCATTCATGGTTTCTGTTCTACTGAACTCTCTGTGACCCCTTCCTGAAAGCAGAAGTTCCACATCAGGGCAGAAATCCAAAAACCCTGATTCTGCGGCCTACACATACCGCCATCCATTTTTCTCCTGTCTCTCAGCCGCCAAAAAAAAAAAAAAAGCTAAGTGCTATTAGAGGTTCCTAAACCATCTTCTGCCTTGCTCCCCCAAAGAATCTTCCTTGCTGACCAAATCTACCTGCTAAGAACCTGTAGAGTATTGTAGGAGTACATCTTATTGTTTTCTCATACGGCTCTCATTGGTACAATAGAGAGAAAAAAAACTAGGGTTGAGCATATGAGTTTGGTCATACTTATCTGAAGGGCCTGGTCTCACCTGGAAGGATAGGTGCCATTGCCGCTAGAGTCCACCAGATCATCGCAAAATGGTGTTGCTTCTTGCCAAAACCTGGCTGGGGTAAATCCTTGAAAGATGCTGTTAGCATCTGGACAGATGAGACACAAAGCAGCTTCACTTTCTAGTCTGTTTTTGCTGCTCTGCCATTGCTCGAAGTTTCTCCTTTCTTACCCTGACATATTAATAATTGTAATTATTCTTAAGAATCTTGCATTAGTGGTTTTTCATTTAATGATTTCGACCGGAATAGCTCTTTGCTTAGCTTTATGAATAGCCCAGACTGTTAAACATCTAGAAGTGACTGTCATCTTCTTGTTAGCTACTATCCATTAAATCTAATTCAGTAGCCTAAGGCTAGTACTTAATAGAATAATTTCAGCCACTAAAGGCTCTGTGACTTGCTTCCCTGTTCTGAGTGACATTCTCTCTGAGTGTAAGTGTTGTATGCAAATATGTCTATTAATTGCACCTTGAGTATTGTATGTAATTCTGGTCACTCATCTAAAAATAGATATAGTACAATTAGAAAAGTAAAGAGAAAGACAACCAAAATGATAAAGAAGATGGAACAATTCCCTTGTGAAAAAAGGCTAAATAGGTTAGGGCTCTTCAGTTTGGCTGAGGGGAGATATGATAGAGGTCTATAAAATAATAAGTGGAGTGGAATGAGTAAATGTGAATCAGTTGTTTACTCTTTCAGAGTACAAAAGCTATGGGACATGCAATTACTAGGTAATACACTTAAAATCAAATAGGAGACAATATTTTTCTACTCAACACATAATTAAACTCTGGAATTAGATGCCTGAGGATTTGGTAAAAGCTGTTAGTGTGGCTGGATTTAAAAATGGTTTGAACAAGTTCCTGGAAGAAAAGTTCATAAACCATTATTAAGGTGGATTTGGGGAAATCTATTTCTTGCCCCTGGGATAAGCAGCTTGGAATCTATCTAATCTTTGGAATCCTGCCAGGTACTTGTGACCTGGATTGCCCATTGTTGGAGACAGGATACTGGGATTCATAGACCTTGGTCTGATCCAGAATGGCAAATCAATACGGCAAATCTTAGGGAGAAGCTCTGGAAATCTCCAGAATCCCCCATTTGCTGACATACCGAAATGTGGCGGGAGATAAGCACAGAGGATCCCTAGTGGCTAAAGGATGGAAATGAAGAAAAGGCGTAACCTATATTAACTGGGGTAACCTGCACACAGAAGCAGTTACTACCATAAAAAACTTGCTGGGCAGACCGGATGGACTGCTTGGGTATTTTTGTGCTGTAAGACCATTTGTCAAGCAAGGATATCATGCTCCAGTGCTAACATTGTAAAATGGATAAACAAAATTACTCCGCAGCTTGTGCATTCAAAATATAGAATACTGAGTAAGGTCGCTGGGATTGTGGGAGTGAGGTTAGACTCATTCCATTAGGAGAGAAAGGCCAACAAGTCAGGCAAACTGAACAAGGTACCAGGTAGCATTTTTATAACATAAGAGGTACCTTCAGAAACACCTGTAAACATAAAACATCTCTGAAGGACACATTCCCTTTAAAAGCAGCAAGAAACAAAGGCAAAGGAATTGTACAGAATGTAGTGGGTCCCTCGTTTTGATGCTTTATCCTTGACTAGGGGTGCTATGGGTCTGCGCTCAGGTCCAGATGGCGCTGTTGATCACAATCTCAGTGATCCCACTCTAGACAAAATATTTCCAGGAGGTGCCAAATAGTAAAGAATAAGAGCAGGGAAGCCAAATTCAGTACATCAGGGAGAAACCAGAAATCACAAAAGGATCCCTCCATCCCCTAGTAAGTCCACGCGGGGCACACTCAAGGAAAACATTTGAGTCTGTAGTTGGTGTTCAAATAAAAATATAGGGGTAGATTTTTTAAAAAAGCGCGTTCGTGTACTTTTGTTGGCGCATCCGGCGCAAACAAAAGTACGCTGGATTTTATAACATACGTGCGTAGCTGCGCGTATCTTATAAAATCCTGGATCGGCGTGCGCAAGGCTGCCGATTTTGGGCAGCCGGCGCGCGCCGAGCCGCGCAGCCTGCCTCCGTTCCCTCCGTTCCCTCCGAGGCCGCTCCGAAATCGGAGCGGCCTCGGAGGGAACTTTCTTTCGCCCTCCCCTCACCTTCCCCTCCCTTCCCCTACCTAACCCACCCCCCCCGGCCCTATCTAACCCCCCCCCCCCCACCTTTATCCATGGATTTACGCCTCCCGGAGGGAGACGTAAATCCACGCGCGCCAGCGGGCTGCTGGCACGCCGAGACCCGACCCGGGGGCGGTTCCGGAGGGCGCAGCCATGCCCCCGGAACCGGAATATAGGGGTAGATTTTTTTAAAAAGCGCGTTCGCGTACTTTTGTTGGCGCATCAGGCGCAAACAAAAGTACGCTGGATTTTATAAGATAAGTGCATAGCGGCGCGTATCTTATAAAATCCTGGATCGGCGTGCGCAAGGCTTCCGATTTTGGGCAGCCGGCGCGTGCCGAGCCGCGCAGCCTGCCTCCGTTCCCTCCGTTCCCTCCGAGGCCGCTCCGAAATCGGAGCGGCCTCGGAGGGAACTTTCTTTCGCCCTCCCCTCACCTTCCCCTCCCTTCCCCTACCTAACCCACCCCCCCCGGCCCTATCTAACCCCCCCCCCCACCTTTATCCATGGATTTACGCCTCCCGGAGGGAGACGTAAATCCACGCGCGCCAGCGGGCTGCTGGCACGCCGAGACCCGACCCGGGGGCGGTTCCGGAGGGCGCAGCCATGCCCCCGGAACCGGAATATAGGGGTAGATTTTTTTAAAAGCGCGTTCGCGTACTTTTGTTGGCGCATCAGGCGCAAACAAAAGTACGCTGGATTTTATAAGATAAGTGCATAGCGGCGCGTATCTTATAAAATCCTGGATCGGCGTGCGCAAGGCTGCCGATTTTGGGCAGCCGGCGCGTGCCGAGCCGCGCAGCCTGCCTCCGTTCCCTCCGTTCCCTCCGAGGCCGCTCCGAAATCGGAGCGGCCTCGGAGGGAACTTTCTTTCGCCCTCCCCTCACCTTCCCCTCCCTTCCCCTACCTAACGCACCCCCCCGGCCCTATCTAACCCCCCCCCACCTTTATCCATGGATTTACGCCTCCCAGAGGGAGACGTAAATCCACGCGCGCCAGCGGGCTGCTGGCACGCCGAGACCCGACCCGGGGGCGGTTCCGGAGGGCGCAGCCATGCCCCCGGAACGCCCGGGCCGAAACCACGCCCCCGGGCCCGCCCCCGAAACGCCGCATCCCGCCCATGAAACGCTGCGTCCCGCCCCCCAAACGCCGTGTCGTTCGGCCCCGCCCCCTGACACACCCCGACACGCCCCCTTCAGAAAACCCCAGGACCTACGCGCGTCCCGGGGCTCTGCACGCGCCGGCGGCCTATGCAAAATAGGTGCGCCGGCGCGCAAGGCCCTGCTCGCGTAAATCCAGGCGGATTTACGCGAGCAGGTCTTTTAAAATCCGCCCGATAGTCTTTACTGTAACTTAAAGAAAAGGATCCAAGTCGAGAAGACAAAAATAAGAAATACAGTTCCTCACTCTTTCTCTCACCAGTCCCGCTCCTCACCCACCATCCCTCTGAAGCACTGGGCACACTCCAAAGGACTTCGTACCCCAAAAAGCCCATCTCCCAAAAAGGTGGGGTTAAAACAATGGGAGGAATCCAAAATATCAAAACCCCTCCGACTGCCCCTAAATAGCAAAAACCATCTAGGGATTATGTTTATGACTGGCATAGCCCCATCGCAGGAACAATGGTCAAATTGAATGTGCTTATTTAAGAACTCAGGGGGTAGTTATCAAAAGAGCCTGCATAGCTGTAAAGTTTGTCTGTGGATGCAGTTACCCGTGGACTTTGTATTAATTCTCAAA
Source organism: Rhinatrema bivittatum (assembly GCF_901001135.1). Classification (NCBI taxonomy): domain Eukaryota; kingdom Metazoa; phylum Chordata; class Amphibia; order Gymnophiona; family Rhinatrematidae; genus Rhinatrema; species Rhinatrema bivittatum. The sequence goes on along the minus strand of NC_042622.1, from coordinate 93,867,934 downwards.
GGGAAAGTCACTTGCGAAAATTGCCCAGACAAAAAAGTACCTGCAGAGATTTGCACCTACGTTTTCTGCAGAAGTTTTTCCCTTCAGATTAGCGAGTGCAGTTTTGAGATTGCAAAGCTCTGTGCATTATTGCCACCCCCCCCCCCCCCCGATCTAACCCCGCCTCTGAGCCCGCCTGTTTTTCCACACGTAAAAGTACACTTGTTGTTGATCTCCATGTGTAGTTTTACCTGCAGAAAGGGCAGAAAATGTTCACGCAGCCAATTTACCCTCTTCATTCACAAAGCAAGAGGCCTGGGCCAAGAGCTAACTGAATACAGAACTGTAAATGCTAGCGACCCAGGTTCAAATCCCATTTCCATTTCTTACTGTCTGATATTGTGTAAGTCCCTCTCTAAGGGATGAATTTTCAAAGCATTATGCATGTAAAAATAAGCATAAACACGCAAAAGTAGCAACTACTCGCGTACTCCATATTTTATTAAGGTCAAAACTACATGTGTATTTTTGCTTTTGTGCGCACATATATGTACCTAAGAAAGGGGCGATCTAGGAGTGTTTCTGGGCAGGGCCTAAGTTGCTATTTTAAAAGACACATGTTTCTGTGTTTCTATTTGCCAATTTAGGAGATAATAAATTGCATGTGTAAATGTAACATACCATCGTAGCAATTTTAAAAAGCCATTTATGCGTTTAAAGTGCACTTACATGTGAATATCATACGGACAATTCAACAGCAGAAATTGTAGAAATTTTCAAAAGACCACTTCCTTGGGTAAACTTAGTGCATTTACACATGTAAAACCCAATTTTAAGTGAGTAAATGAAAATCAGATCCCAACTGCGTATTTGTACACCTACTAATTATCTGGCCTAAGGGATATTAAACATGTTTATTATGTAGTACTGAGAAAGTGGATCTGGATGAATTGGGGGATTTCAGTCTCAAGATTCAGGAAGGTCTCGATGACATGGAGAAGGACTGGGTGAACTGGTGGACTGCTTGGTAAACTTGTTAACTTCATTTATGTATGCATGTATTAAAACTGGCCGACTTATGTGTGCAAATCAACCTTATGCAAGTATGTCCTATTTTACTTTCATGTGGAAAATACACATGCATATATTTTTAAAATAGGTAAGAAAAATACATGCATTCAATGCATTGATATATGTGGTTTCAATGCATTGTTATATTTGCAGGTAAGTCTACATATACATGGATGTTGCAGGTTATAATTACATGTATTTTATAACACGTGCGTGTTATAAGATACTTGCATAGATTTGCTTGTGGCCATTTATGTGTGTATATGCCGCCACTTGCATTAATTTTAAACTTATCCTCCCTGGCTTTTCTCCCATTCCGTGTCTATGAGGAAACAGCTGAATGAATCAGATTCTTAATTTCCTCTGCTTAAGGTCTGCCTATGCTTTGTTGAACTGTCTTCTTCTCTGTGGAAGGCTGGGTGCCTTAGATCTGTGTATTTCTTCTACTAGAGTTTCCCCGGATACTTTCTAATGTGTATAGAAGAGTACACCCCCGCGGAGGTAATGATGCTCACAGCCCCTTGTGGGGGGTGGGGGTGGGGGCTGGGGGAGAGTAGAAAGGAATCCCAGTCATAGTACAACAGTGACACCTAGTGGGCTGATTTAGGGCCCATGACTGCAGGTTCCAGGAAGAGCCCTAGTGCATGGCCCCTGCTGTGGACCATCAGTGCAAATGACTGAACTAAAGTTAGTTGAGAGAGGATATAAATTAGGGGAAAAATTATCTCCAGGTAGAAAACTCAGATCCTAGCCTTGCTGTCAATAGAGCTGGAAGCCCCTCCTCCCTCCAGTAACAAATCCCCAAATTTTACAGACAAGAAGACTGGAACTATAATCTATTGTAGCGCTATAGTAATGTTGTGTACTCCACTTCATTCTGAGAGTTAACACTGTCTCTGATGCTCTCTGGCCGATGTAATAAGACCCACTGTGAAATTGGCGCTAATTGCGCGTAATTTTTTAGAGCATGCAGCAAAAGCAGACGCCTTCATGGGATGTAATAAGGGGATGACATAGAAATGAGATATGCACAGAAAATCCATGCAAAACAAATATCCACGCAGATAGGAGAGCTAAAGTATGCTCTGATAGCGAGTAAACCCGCATTAATGATTAATGATTGATTCTCAGTTGAAAGCCTTTAAGTGAGTGGTGAGTTAGTGGTCTGGGAGTGGGACTGAAGATATAGAGCAATGTCTAAACCCTTCATAATCTGTCACTGACTACATGGGAGCTATAGTGGCGGATGCCGGTGAGTGGGGAAAATGCAGCAGAGATGTAGAAGGGGCTGCCATGTGCCTCTCCGACCTCTCTTCTGGCTTCTGCCACTTAATTTTTCGACCTCCAGACAGGCACTTCCACATAACTTCTGCTCTGACTCAGGCGCTATGAAACCTACGCTAATGCCAGTGCGTCTTTCTGCATTGCCCATGAAGTTAATTGCCTCCTTTGTGTGGCCTTAGCATGGACTCGCACTAAACCAGCCGTGGCTTTTTGAGTGGGTTTGTGCATGCATTTTCTCCACATTATTGCATACATGCATAAGATTAGTGCAGGAAAATGCGCTTAATACCATGTAAACAAACCTGTGACAGATCTATCTCAGTTTATTACATCGGCTCCCTATCAGTAATGCATTTTTTTTTATGAATTTAGTGCTGCATTGATCATAGCCCTGGAAACTAAAGTCCTCCACTTTTTCAGAGAACAGGGGCAGCACTGTAACCTCTCCACATTGTCCTGCCAGTTCTACCACAAGGACTCTTTATCCTTTCTATAGCTCTGCAGTCAGTGTGCCTAAAGCTGCTCGGGATGGACCTCCTCAGTAGATCTGTGCCAGGTATGTTTGATTTCTGCCCCTGTGTGGTTTCTATGACCTCTGCTAGCAGCCTGCTCCAGGTTTTCACAAACTGTTCAATTTAAAAGTATTTTCTCCCATTTCTTATGAGCCTTCTTTCCTGCACCATCATATGGTGACCCTTTCTCCTTGAGCTTTTCTGCCTATGGAAAATGCTAACTCTTTATGGGAAAACTGCTAGATATTTGAGCATTAGTAGGGTAGCATAGCTTCCCTTTTTCCACCTTTCTTCTAGAAAGTACATCTTTAGCTCCCTCAGTCTCTCTGTGTAGAAACATAGAACATGCCGGTAAAGAGCCTACGACCCCTTGAGTCTGCCCCTCCACATGTCCTTCCTCTCCCTCAGAGATCCCATAGTTCCTTCAATTCTAGTACCGTCTTTGTCTCCACCACCTCTACAGGGAGGCTATTTAATGTGTCCACCACCCTTTCTGTAAAGAAATATTTGGCTTGCACTGCAGTCCATGCAACATTTTGGTGGCCCTCCTTTGAATTGCCTCTACCTTGTCAATGTCCTTTTATAGATGTGGCCTCCAGATCCGGACACAATTTTCTAAGTGGGCTGTCACTAGAGACAATACTTCTCCTCTCTTTATATTTGTGATTCCATGCTCTCACTAGAGGTAATACTTCTCTCTTTTTATTTGTGATCCCATGCTGTCACTAGAGGTAATACTTCTCCTCTTTTTATATTTGTGATCCCATGCTCTCACTAGAGGTAATACTTCTTAGGGATGTGAATCGTTTTAGGACGATTAAAATTATCTTCCGATAATTTTAATATCGTCTTAAACCGTTATGGAACACAATACAATAGAGATTCTAACGATTTATCGTTATAAATCGTTAGAATCGTGAGCCGGCACACTAAAACCCCCTAAAACCCACCCCCGACCCTTTAAATTAAATCCCCCACCCTCCCAAACCCCCCCCAAATGAGTTAAATAACCTGCGGGTCCAGCGGCGGTCCGGAACGGCAGCGGTCCGGAACGGGCTCCTGCTCCTCAATCTTGTTGTCTTCAGCCGGCGCCATTTTCCAAAATGGCGGCGAAAAATGGCGGCGGCCATAGACGAACACGATTGGACGGCAGGAGGTCCTTCCGGACCCCCGCTGGACTTTTGGCAAGTCTCGTGGGGGTCAGGAGGCCCCCCACAAGCTGGCCAAAAGTTCCTGGAGGTCCAGCGGGGGTCAGGGAGCGATTTCCCGCCGCGAATCGTTTTCGTACGGAAAATGGCGCCGGCAGGAGATCGACTGTAGGAGGTCGTTCAGCGAGGGTTCCGGCGCCTCGCTGAACGACCTCCTGCAGTCGATCTCCTGCCGGCGCCATTTTCCGTACGAAAACGATTCGCGGCGGGAAATCGCTCCCTGACCCCCGCTGGAGGGGGTCAGGGAGCGATTGTGAGGCCCCCCACAAGCTGGCCAAAAGTTCCTGGAGGTCCAGCGGGGGTCAGGGAGCGATTTCCCGCCACGAATCGTTTTCGTACGGAAAATGGCGCCGGCCATACGCGTATGGCCGGCGCCATTTTCCGTACGGAAAATGGCGCCGGCAGGAGATCGACTGTAGGAGGTCGTTCAGCGAGGGTTCCGGCGCCTCGCTGAACGACCTCCTGCAGTCGATCTCCTGCCGGCGCCATTTTCCGTACGAAAACGATTCGCGGCGGGAAATCGCTCCCTGACCCCCGCTGGACCTCCAGGAACTTTTGGCCAGCTTGTGGGGGGCCTCCTGACCCCCACGAGACTTGCCAAAAGTCCAGCGGGGGTCCGGAAGGACCTCCTGCCGTCCAATCGTGTTCGTCTATGGCCGCCGCCATTTTTCGCCGCCATTTTGGAAAATGGCGCCGGCTGAAGACAACAAGATTGAGGAGCAGGAGCCCGTTCCGGACCGCTGCCGTTCCGGACCGCCGCTGGACCCGCAGGTTATTTAAGTCATTTGGGGGGGGTTCGGGAGGGTGGGGGATTTAATTTAAAGGGTCGGGGGTGGGTTTTAGGGGGTTTTAATGTGCCGGTTTTGCGATTTTTCGATTTTTCACGATTTTTCACGATTTTTCACGATATTTTACCCCCCCAAACGGCAACAATACGATTCCCTCCCCCTCCCAGCCGAAATCGATAGTTAAGACGATCGAGGACACGATTCACATCCCTAATACTTCTCTCTTTTTATTTGTGATCCCATGCTGTCACTAGAGGTAATACTTCTCCTCTCTTTTTATTTGTGATCCCATGCTTTATGCACCCAGGTGTACCGTTAGCTATCCAACTGCTTTGTCACACTGAGACCGCCAACAGTGGAAGCAATTAGCACCTACTTGTGATGCTGTTTTTTTTAAGTGACATGAAGACCTCTCCACTGGCATCTGGACTAACGATTTTTAGTTTCCGTTGACCTGAATTGGATATGAATAGGTGGCACGGTGCAGATCATTACCACCCCGTGCTAATTCACTGAGTTATCTGGTCTTCCTTAGAGTCGGTCATACAACCACTTTCATAAGAACACTATTGACCAACATACAGATGGTCATAATCTCCACGACTGAGCCCCCTAAGGTAATGTCTGATCGGTGTGACCCTCTCAGTCACTCAATCTCTGTATGTTAGAACATAACATGTATTATCTCTAATGCTCAACTTGTACCAACAGTGTTCTGTTGAAAGCGGACTGAAGATTTTTTTTTTTAATGCAGTTGTTCCAGGCTGCAGACAACTATTATCAAACCCAGGATTTCATTTGTGAATAGTTTAAGCCCATCATATTGAATGGCTCCCCTTGCAAGCATTCTTTGCACCATAAGGTTCTTTCAGAAGCACTGCGGAGGCAGAGAAAGCGAGAAAAGCAATGTCGTTTATTGATTCCTTTGAGAATTTTATGGTGTGAGTTTGAAAAACTGACAAGATACAAGCCCATGAAACGCTATATGTATCTGAATGATTTGTGCCATTACATTAATTTGGAACTTGATAGGGAAACTCAAAAAGTGCAAACCCTTTTGCCATAAGAACATGTGACCCCACAGCAGCAGTTCCTTTAATGGTGTTGTCACGTTTTTTCTTTAAAGTAATGTCTGCATGTAGGAAACAGTTGCACAGACAACATGCATAATCAACACATGCAGAACGAGTGTGTAGACAGGAGGCGAGGCAAAACCTATGCAGCTTATTAAGCTGTTGCATCTAGAAAATCAGTTGTCTTCCTATGCTTAATTTTCAGTTGCATTTCCTCTGGTTCATCTAATCAGAAAGCCCTCCTTCATTTTTCCCATTTCCGGAGCTGTGTAAATGGACAATCTCCAGAGATATTTCACTGGCCGAATTTTCTTTCACATCATGTTACATGAAAAGGTACCAAGGACAACTTGGTGCATTATTTTTCACATCTTCCAGCCTTGCTGAAGGTTGTGGAGTAGCAGGAAACATTTCATAATAGCATGTAACCCTTTGGTGCCTGGAATTAGGCTTTTTAGGCTGGTACAAATGCATTAATACTAATGGAAGCAATGAGAACCAAAGACTCCAGGGACTTCACCACTGAAATGAATGTCTGTTAGTGTTCTGCACACAGGGACCTAGAGACATACTAAGCATTTTTCCCATACACACAAAATGATAAAACCCCTTTAATATATTTGATCCAGGGTCTTTCATTTTCACCTCTATCCCTCCCACCCACCAAGCTTTTGATTTCACATTGGATGCAAAGAACATGGAGATGGGATGAGAGCTAGAGTAAAGGTTGCCTCCTCACCTAGGTCACTCTGAACAGGCTGATCCAGCCTTAGATTTGCCCCATTACAAGTCTTGGAAATCAAACAATTCCATCCCTGCAATGGGAAAAAACCAGGAATTTATCAGCTTGTACGGTTTGACCTGGGTATAATGGCAGACCTAACTGAAACAGGTGGCTTCCAGGCTTTACTGCACCGTGACTGAAAACCTCAATCAAGCTCCTATAATCTGACAAATAGACCTGATGCAGCCATTTCACAGGCGGAGGAACATTGCAGTGAAATGAACCTGGGAGAGGTCACACCACTGCTGGCCAAGGTTCCATAAGCCCAGAGAGATCTAAACAAAGAGTTTTCCGTTCATTAACTCCGCATTGTGTGGTATGCTCCTCCTGTTCTGTTGCACAGCTAATTCTACCACCAAGCTCCAGACGCAGGAAATATTGCGCTGGAGGTGGATTCTTGGGCTGAGGTGGGGTTGACGCAACCCGTGGCAAGGGCCCACGGGTCCCCACCATCAGCAGGTGGAGTGGGCTGAAGTTAGAGGCCACTGGAGCTTCACCTATACCAGTCCACGTTCCCCTCGGGTTGAGCCTTTGGGTGCTGGGGCCGGCAGGACTTAGGTGGGCCTCGAGATAGTATACTGAGGACAGATGGTTCAGCCCAGATACAGCAGCCAGCAGGTGGCGTAAGTCTATCCAAGACGGGTTGTGGAACTAGAACTCAAGCACCAGGGAACAAGGAGCAAATGAAGGTGCTTGAGCAAAGAAAGGCCAAAGCCCTGAAAGTCCATGTCCAGAAGATAGAAACTGAGGCATAGCTGTCAAGCTCAGATGGAGGCTGGCAGCCAATGGAAGTTGTGGTGAGCAACGTAGAACTCTGGACAAGAAAGAGTCTAAAGCAATGTTATCCGTAGCAATGGTCAGGGCATGAAGAAGGCAGGCGTGGTCAGGTATAGCAATGGTCAGGGCACAGAGAAGGCAGGCGAGGTCAGGCTTGGAAAAGGCAGGCGAGGTCGGACGTAGTATAGGTCAGGCTTGGAGATAGCCACAAAGCAGAGTCAGGCAAAGCAGGGTCAAAGTCCGTGAAGTCAATCCGAAGCAAGGAACAAAGTAGGAACGATGAGACAGGAACCAGGAACAACGAGGAATCAGGAACACAAGGCAGAGACAAATCTCTAGAAGCAACGAGCACTCAATCAACAGGGAACCGAGGAGACCTGTTGCAAAGGCCACGCTTAGGAGCACTGCCTGAGCTTAAGTATGCTGAGGGTGATGACATCAGCATCCGGGTCCTTGGCCAGGTTCCCGCCGCGGGCGCTGATCAATGCTACTGGCTCTGAAGCCGGTTCTGCTGCTGTTGTGGTTAGTGCTATTAGTGTAACTGGGTTTAAAAAAGGTTTGGATAAGTTCCTGGAGGAGAAGTCCATTAACGGCTATTAATCAAGCTGACTGAGGGAATAGCCACTGCTATTACTGGCATCAGTAGCGTGGGGTATACTTAGTGTTTGGGTAATTGCAGGGTACTTGTAGCCTGGATTGGCCACTGTTGGAAACAGGATACTGGGCTTGATGGACTCTTGGTCTGACCCAGTATGGCAATTTCTTATGTTCTTATGTTCTCCTCTGTTCAGGACCCGTGGTATTAAAAATTTGTGGGGCTTCCAGTTCCTCCATGCTGATCTTGTACATTGCGAGATCGGCATAAAGAAAGTGCTACTCTTGCACATTCCCAAACATAACATATGCCAATTTCTAAAAATTAAAAAAAAATTATTTTTTTTTTACCTTTGCTGTCTGATCTTAGTTTTCTAATTGGTTGGTCATGGGCTTTTTTCCCCCACCTTCCCTTTCTTGATCTTTTGCCAATTCCTTTCACAGGGTCTCTTTTTTTCTGTTTCTTTTCTCTCCACCTGTCTTCTTCCCTTCTTCCCTCAAACACATACTCAGCCTCTCATTCTCACATGCTGTCTCTCTCTCTCTCTCTCACACACACACACACACACACACACACGCACACACACACACTCTGGCTCTCTTTTTCACATATACACACTCGCACACAGGCACAGGCTCTCACATTCACATGCTGTCTCACTCTCTCACACACACACACAGGCTCTCTCACTCTAAAATGCAGTCACACACACAGGCTCTCATTCTCACATGCTATCTCACCAAACATACAGGCTCTCACTCCCACACACAGTCTCTCAACTCACTCAGTCTCTCAACTCACTCTCATACATGTTAGGAATGAGCTGTGTTTGTGTGGATCCTTGGGTACTGTGGCAGATGACCACGCCCACAGGGAGGAGCCCCATGAGGAGCCACAGTACTAGGCTAGACTCAGATGCACAAACACAATTAGTTCTTTTATTAGACAGCTTGAAGAGAACCACCAGAGGTGACAGTAGTGAGGCAGTCTCGTAGTTGCAGTTTCAGGGACCTCAGCAGAGGGAGTCCTTCTCTCCTTGACGACGTCAGGAGGTTCTGCAGCAGGTTTCCCAGCAAGGAAGTACTGTGGATGAGATAGACTGAGAGTAGAGTACTCACTAGGTGTTAGCTGTGATAGGCGATTCCACCAGGTTGTAGAAGTAAGTACAGGCACCGAGGCAGGGAGAGCAGACCCTCAAGGAGCGAATACCTGTTTCCTGTAAAGCACCTGAAATAAAACAGAGGGCCCCCGAGGAGTGGGTACCCAGGTTAGCAGTTACCCCGTAGGGCAGAGAGAGAGGGGTTCCAGCGGTAGCACGGAAGCAGCAGAGTGGCATAGACAGGAACGGAACGTATCCAGAATCAAGTCCTTGCTAACTCACATTGTAGCAAGGATAGCCTTAAATACCCCACAAAGATGAGGAACGTCCGGGCTGGCCCCGGGTATTTCCCATGCTGGGCCCTTTAAATGAGGGGCTGACGTCGCCGCATGCGTCCAGATGACATCAGGGGGTGTGGCTTGGTGGCGGCAGCGCTCCTGCTGCAGAGAAGGACCTCTTGGCGTCTCTGGGATCGCCGCTCTGTTGTGAAGGCGGGTAAGCACGGTCGGCCACGGCCTGCGTGGTCAACCGATGTAACAATACACACACACTCTACAGGGCCTCAGCCTCTCACTCCCCTCTGGGCCACCTCTTCGTGGGTCACCACAGGATGGGCTCTGCAGTGGCCCTGATCTTCTCGGGCCACTGTGAGATGGGCTCCACGGTGGCCCTACTACCGGCCTCCTCTTCTCGGGCTGCTGCGAGGTGAGATCCATGGCGACCCTGCTGCCGAGCTCCTCTTCTGCACGCGGCGGGTGCTCCTCCTCCTTCCTGCCTGTGCGGCTCCAGCAACATTTCTCTTCCTGCACAGGCAGGGGGGAGGAGGAGCATCTGGAGGTGACTTTTTCTTTGAGCTGTGATGGTACCATGGTCCCACCGATCTTCCTGCTGTGCGCTGCCCCCCTCCCCTCAGTATGCCACTGAGGCAGTGTGAGGCGGACGCCACAGCTCCATTCTGAGGGGCATTTTTTTCAAAATTCTGCTGCCTGAAGCGGCCGCCTCACCCTGCCTCATTATAGAACCGCCCCTGATAAACAAACAGTTTTCTAATTTTTAAATGCTCTATTTTTTTTCTCTCGATGCACTTGGCCTCGCATCAGCACTTTTGAGTTTTTAATTTTGTTAAATTGGTTTTGTTGTTTACTGCTGTAATTCTCTCCTTCCCAGCAGTGTCTGCTGTCCCTTGTCCCGCTGGTTGGGCATTCCATGATATCATTATCTCTTTAAACCATTACTCTCACTATCATTCATTCATTCTTCAGTTCTTGGAGACAGGCATTGGCTAAAATTATCATTGTAGGAAAAGAAAACACTTTATAGTGTGAAGTTTAGTTAAAAAAATGAAGGTGGCTATCTTCAAACTGCCCCCCATTTGCTGCAAAATTCATAGGTACTTTTTACCAATGGATTTCCCACCAACTTTGAAAGTGAAAATATGAGCATATCTGCAGTTACAAAATTGCCCAGAGGACAAAGGGCCCGTAGACATTTGCACCTGCTTTTTCTGCAGAGGGGGGATAGCCTTAAAATAGCTGTGCATGTGCCCATATACGCATTCATATAAGTGTATAGAAATCTACACCTGCATCTTATAACCTGCACACATATATGATATGTGTGCAGGTTTAAAAAAAAAAAAAGCACGAATACATATTGCACTGATCTGGATAGGTTCCAACTTTTCCAGCTACTTAGCCAGTTAAGTTTTAAAAGCACTACTTATCCGGCTAAAGTCAGATAGCCAGATAAATCTTAAATAGTGCTACTTATCTGGCTAAATAAGAATACCAGATAAATCTTAGCTGGATAAGCTGGACTTAGCCGGATAAGTAAGTAGCACTTTTTAGACTTAGCTTGATAAGTGGCGTGGAACTACTATACCCATGTATTACTAACTTTACAAATATATGCATGGAGATTTAACCCACACAATTTACATGCATTTACCCCCCTTCCCCCGTATCTGGGTTTTATGTGTGTAAATCAGGAGATTTTCTAACATGAAATTATCAGTGTTCCCAATTAGTCTATCAGTTCCCCCACTCCATCTGCAGTCACTGAGACCGTCCTGGTTCTTCAGCCTCAGCTGCCCCCAATTCCCCCAGGCTGCCCACCCAGTCACTTTTTCTCTTTCAAGACGTTTATGATCACTTACTCCAGATAAATATACACCAGTAAGCTGCCAAATCTACATGCGTAAATCTCTTTTAAAATAGCAACTTGCATATGTAAATGCTGGCCTCGCCTGGGCTGCTTCTTTCTTACCTGAGTAGATTTACTTGTGGGCCTGTCATGAGTATGTGGTAGGTTTGTAAAATGGCATATAGCTCATACTTTTTGAAGGAGAAATATGCAATCTATGTGTGGTATTTTCTGCCTTTGACCTGAATGCACTCTTCTTCTCCCCAGGAATGCCGCCCCGGACACAAATAAAAGCACACATGCTACGGAGCGACGAGCCTACGTTTAGCTGGGAAAATGCTGGGCAGCTTTCAGACAGCCCTTTCGCCCAGGTAAACGGCTTGTTATAATTTCCCGCCCCAGGTACTATAATAATGTCTAATCAGATCTTACGCAACTAATGTAAGTCAAATAACTATTACAAAGCATTGCGTTCTGGGATCTATTCAAATATAGCATCATACACTTTTGATGACCCAGTTTCCGTGGCTGATTGTGGATCTATTGAAAGATTGTGGCTGAACCTGATGGGACCATTTTCATCGAGGTCAGCATCTAGGATCCATGAATTGCTGAACCTCAGCTGAGGTTAAATGTGTCCCTGTGGTCCACTGTTCACTGTGCAAGATTAGTGCAAAGAAAGGACTCAGATTATATTGCATGCTTTCCTGTGGTTAATAATATGCTCAGAAGTGTATGGCACTGATTAATAAATATCTTTTTGCAATCTGAAAATGACATCGTAATTCATGTGTAGTCCCTAGCACAATAGGTTCTATGACGCAGACCCACTGCAGTAGGTCTGTTTGCAGCACAAAGGCTATGGGAAAATTTACAAATTGTTCCTTCCAAAAGGGTATAAGTCTGTGATGTTTCCTTCTCTCTTTTCTGAGTGATGACACAGCTGTGATACTGCTTCTGTTAACTGCATTAGCTTACCCCCAGAGATCAGCGGGGGCAAGATAAGAGCTGAGTGGTAGAACTCCTGGCTACAAGGAGGCTCCTGTCTGCTGATGAGTCGAAGGTGGAAGGTGAGACGTAGGCCTATCTTAGTAGTGCTAACAGTGGGAGGCTTATTTCAGATGACCAGTGCAAGTGAGGTGGCAAATTAGGGGCCCTATTTACTAAGCATTTTTCTCATAGACACAAAATGGGAGAAAACCTTTAGTAAATGACCCTCTTAATGTGGGAAAACAGCCATCAGTAAATGGAAAGCACAAGCGCCTACAGGGTTTAGATCCAGCTGGGTCAGCAGGCAGCACAATACTGTATTCTCCAGGCACTTCTTACAGGGACTTGATGATTTTCCACTGACACCTTTAGTGAAGAGAAAGGCAATTAAAATATCTATCTGTAGAAACACTAATGAAATGCTAGGTGCTTTTTTTTTTTTTTTTTAATGTCAATGAGTTGCATCATTTAATAACACGATTTCCTTGCACACAGAGAGTTGCCTGGGAGAAACAGCATTGTACTTTCACTGTGATTGCTTACCAGTGGTGCATAAAGGCATTTATGCCAGATACCCTCAGTCTGGCTGCATTACTGCCCATATTGCAGGTTGTTTGAGCTGATGCTGTAGTTGCTTTTAACTCTTTTATAAGAACCCGAGTAGAGCACCATAGAAAACTGTAAATACATTTAAAAAATAAGGGGCAATTTTCAAATTACCCGTATAGTTGCACAATAAGTGTCTACTTTTACCACATGGACTTGCAGCAACTCTTCAAAGAGAACGTAGCCGTGTAGTTTACTTGTAAAATTATCCAGCCTAAAGTCTGCACACTAAGGGCCTCAACCTAATCATACCCACAGGGATGCCTTTTCTAACCCAGCTAGAAGTACATGTGCTTTGGAAGCCTGCACATACTTTTAGCAAGGACATTTTCAGACACGTCAGTTCCCCCACATAAATGGCTTTGAAAACATTCCTCTAAATAGAGAAACTAAAGATAAATCTTACACGCAGTATTCTCCTGTGGTGGCCCACCACAAGATGTGGCCTTCTTCTGGAGGATATGATGGACTCTGAAAAGTGCTGAAAGCAGCACGTCAAGGTCCAAGAAAGCTACTGTAGGTAAGCGGAGACATTTGATTCTCAACTGCTACGCCAACTCACCAGTCAACTTATATAAGTGTCTCCAGCCATCAAGAGAAGACACTTAGTCCTGCATAACCTGGCTTTAATCATGTTCTTTTTCACAAGTAAAAATCAACAAATACTGATGTCCATGATCCCAAAAGTATACTTAATTGATTCCTGTCAATTAAACATATTGTTGTGTCTCTAAATTGGGTAGCAGGTTGCCATGGCGATGTGGCTTCTTTTCCTCCTCTTTCTGAAGTCAGGGGCTATCCCTCTACTATACAAGTCCACAGTAGTAAATGTCACCGACATGCAATTTCTATTTGTGAGCTCAGAACATTCCAACGGATCTGGAAGCATTAAACTTGCACATAAAATTCTATTCTCTATGCAAATTGGATCGTTAATTGTGAATTATTTAATTATGTCCATGGCACTTCATGTCCTTGGACAAAACCCATTGCTGAAATCCATAAAACAAATGGTCACATTTCACAATTAATGCAGTTTTATAGTTCAGTGCGATTAATTGGATTCAGCCTATACGGAAACTTTTACTTTTTTGCTGAAGTGTTTAGAAGCGTCATGGATCTGAAATACAGAGAAATGAAATGTCTCTTCGTTGACACACAGGTCTCACACAAATGCAATAAGGCAAGCTGAATGAGAGAGAACGTTTAGGGAATTCAGTGGTTGTAAGAGGTATCAGCAGTGGACACTGAAGTCCCACAGGTTGGACAGCACTGGTAGAGCTGTTCAGGAGGATGAGAAACAGAGAAATATGATGGCAAAAAAAAAAAAAAAAAGCCGTATGGCCCATCCAGTCTGCCCATCCAATCAATTCATTTAGCATTAAAATTCTCATCACTTACATAGAGATCCTCTGTATTATCCCATTCTTTCTCAAATTCAGATACTGTTTTTGTCTCCCCCACCACAATCGGGTGGTGGGGGAGACAATATTTCCTAAGATTATTCCTGAGTCTACACATTTTCACCCTCATCCTATGACCCCCGCCCCCTTGTTCTAGAGCCTCCTTTCCACTGAAAGAGGCTCACCTCCTGTGATTGGAAACCTTTAATATATTTGAATATCTCTATCATATCTCCCCTATCTCGACTTTCCTCCAGGGTGTACATGTTTAGATCTTTAAGTCTATCCCGCATTTGCTTTACATGAAGACCGCTGACCATTTTAGTAGCCACCCCCTGAACCAACTCCATCCTGTTTATATCCTTTTGAAGGTGCGGTCTCCAGAATTGTACATCATTTTCCAAGTGGTAAGGGGGAAGGGGGCGTGAGAAGGGGAAATTCTGTTTTCCTGATGATTCAGTCCTTTGTTTCTGTGCCGAGAATACCAGTAGTGTGACAATCATGCTAACAGAAGCAATGGTCTTTATAAGTAGCTGTTCATCCTATCCAAGTTAAAAGTTAACTGGGTTCAAGTGTTCCCTTATGGGTATGTAATGTCCTTACTACATTTAAAAATAATGTTTTGGTAAAGATTTAATTATTTAAAAAAATTATTTTCTGCTACTTCAAAATTGTTCAGAGCAGATTACAACATTAATATTCATAAAATAACTGATAAAAGAAACAAACATAAAACATTACACGCACACTAACATAGGCAAATGATTAAATTAATAAACTATTAAAAACATAAAAAATATCAGTATAACTGCACTCTAAGGCTTCTAATATGCTTGAAGGAAGTAGAAATGCCATAAGCTGCTTCCTAAAAGTCTTCACATTTCTCTCATTTCTTATTGGCAAGGCATTCCATACTCTTGGCTCTGTATATGAGAATGCTCTCAAATGTGTCTTGTGATGCTTATAATCTTTTAAATTTGGTATAGTTAATAAATTCAAACTGCATGACTACAATGAACAGGCAGAGGTTTGCTTAGACAGGGTAATTTATAACGGGGGTGCATCCATGTCATTGCCAGTTTCACCAGTTTGTCCACCAGTTCACCCAGTTAAAAGCTAGGCCCTCCAAACCCCTCTGGTTTCATAGCCTGCACTCCCCCTAATTTACCCTAGACCCTTTAAACCTGGCAGAAATGGCTATTTTATTTTATTTTTTTAAGTTACACCTCCTCCATTGCAGAAGTAAAGTTACACGGCAGTGGATCTGGGTACTTGCTGGGGTGCATAAGTATTTATATGAACATCTCATGGCCACATCCCGAAATGCCCATGCCCCATGCAGACCATGCCCCTTTTTGAAATCAAGTGAGATGTGCACACAGTGGGAGATACGCACACATCTGGGTGGCTTTTAAAATTTGGTGGGCATGATTGAGCCAGCCTGACTTGTGTGCACATCTACTGATTTTGGCACTTACCAGGCTTTTAGAATTCACCTTTAAGTTCTCACTAATGTCCTTGCGTCCTTGCACAGTGTATGGCAGACAGCACCACCCTGAGTTGCAGATGGCCATCTAGGGTCTTAGGGACTCTCTTATATAGTGAGTTACAGTTCTATAAGTGAGATAACAATGGCTCTAATAGCTGTTATAAAAGCTGAGTTATCAAGCAGTGGTTGGAAGTGCAGGAGTTGGCAGATGTGGAAAAATGCCGATTTGGTTATTGCATGGACCTAGGCTTTGCTGGTAAATTTATTTATTTATTTATTTAACAGCTTTTATATACCGATGTTCGTTGTGAACACAACATCGGTTGACAAGGAACATAAATCAGCAACAGGCTTTACAGAGAACATGGAACCAATGCATAATAGGGTGGAAGGAGAGGGAGGGAGAGGGGAAGGGAACGTAAGTGGGAGTGGGGCCAAAGGATAGGTGATAACTTTTTACAGGAGCGTACAGTTTAGGATTAGGGAGCCTATGATGAAGTCTAGACTCCTAACTACTGAACTAAGGGTGTGTGTACTTCTCCTAAGTGTCACATTTGGGAGAGTGTGGTTGGGATATGTTTTGCTGATAATTTTCTCTACAGAACTGTTGAAGCATGAGATAACTTGATCCTGATTTGTGCCGATTGGGATAGAGAGTTGAATGTGGTCCACATAAGAATAGTGGGTAACATGGCAATTTATGCTGAGTTTGCACAGGCTTGCTAGGTACATATTAAATAGAATAGATGAAAGGATGAAGCCTTATGGTATTCCACAAAAATGCAAGTGGGATTTGGAAAAAGCTACTCCCATGGAGACAGTTTAGGTGCAGTCATGGGGAAAAGATGAGAACCAGGCGAGAGCCGGGCCTGTTAGTCCTACGTTGTGCAGATTGGCAAGGGCTATAGTCAACTATGTCAGATGCTGCTGAGAGGTCCAGGAGAATGCATAAGGATGAGTTCCCTTGGTCAAGACAGATTTGGAATTCATCTACCAGGCTTAGTAGTGCCTGAAGCCTGACTCACAGGGGTCAAGGGCATTTGTCTTGCTCCAAGTGATTGAACAACTGAGATAGAACAGCTTTTCCTATGACTTTACTAAGGAAGGGGATTGAGACTGGATCAGAGGCATTGCTATATTCCTAAAAGGTCCGGGGCATGGGTCTATAAGCCCTTCCTTCCTCCAAGACATTGATAATTAAAACCTAATCATGATTGATGGCTTCCCCACCTCTCCCAAGAACACATAATTGAACATCACTCTTTCAGGGAGTCATATTATGTGACCTGTGATAGGGAAACAACTTCTCTTTTCCTTACTATTCACCATAGAAAAATCATATTCAAATGCAGGTGTCATCTCAGTAACAGCAACACAAACTCCTTCCACTACCAGGAACATCTAACTACAATAAAGAGGAAAGTTTCCCCACACCTGCATTGCCAGTATGCAAATTGAGTTCTGCCCCTCTCCCATCCTGTACTCTTCAACTCCGCTGCTCTCTCTATGTATGGACATTGAACTCCACCACTTTTTTCTCCCTGTACTTTCCAGCTCCGCCTCACTCTCCAGCTCCGCCTTTCTCTCTCTACAACCACAAATGGAAACGGAGACCCTCTCTTTTACTGTACTCTCCAGCTCCACTCCTCTCTCTCTCTCTCTCTCTGAATTCTCAAATCCACTCTCTGCTACCACACAGTACACCCAAGCTCAGTGTGTACTCTCTACCACTACACATCTCAATTACGCACTTCCTACACTTCACAGTATTTCCCCTTCCTTAGGCTTTTACTACTAGGTATTTAATAATACAAAATCCTGCAAAAAATGTACTCAGAACCTACAGCAAACCTGCCATGCTAAAACACACTAACTGCCACACTTAAACAGTAACAATCTTACCCCATGAAAAGGCAGTATCGCAAATATTATACCAGGCCCTAAATCACCAAAACACTTCCTATAAGGAAAATGGAAGAAGCCAGGTTGCTATAGATCGGTGGTTCTCAACCTTTTTTCAGCCCGGACACACCTGACAGATGGTTCTCGCATGCATGATACACTGAACATGTGACTATAGCGGGGCTAAATGTAAACATACACTCTGCATCCCCCTCGGCCCCCAACAATGGGTACAGAGCAAAACTAGGGCATTACCCATACAACTCACCATACAAAAAAGATATTCTGGTTCTGATAACATCTCAGTAAAAGCAAAACAAACTCTCTTTACTGGCAGGCACAATACCCCTCCTTATGAAAAGACAGTAATTTATCACTAATGCATGTCCTATTGAGAAAACACAACAAATAAGACTGATACAAATGCCTACATGCTAGTAAAATACCTCACCTCAGTTACACACACAGAACTGACCTTCACCGAGTACAGAAAGACCACAAATTATAAATATGGAGACAGAAACTGGAATGGAAAACCAAAAAAGCCACTCTACATGCAGTGCAAACCTGAATAAATGGAAAGAGAAATATAGCACCTTACATAGTCCCAGGATCTGCAATAATGCACACAGACTAACCTGCACAAAATTACACCTGCATTATGGCATGCACTCCAACAGTATCAACCCTATCTGTGAAAAGGCAACTCTTCAAATATTAAACCAGGCCCTAAACACCAATATACTTCTTATTAGGAAAACAGAACAAGCCAAGCTGCTATAGATCCCCACACAGAAATAATTGTAAAGCTATACTAATAAATGTTTCAAAACAGCTGATGACAGAATAACAGCCAACAATTAAAAACTCATACAAATTATTAAAAATTGTCCAAATACCAATAAAATATTACAAAACATTGCATAAAGCCCAATAATTAAAATGGCAGTCAATCAAGAAAAATAAACTTAAAAAGCCACCCTTACTTACCCTCTCCAGCAACTCTCCTATTCCTTTCCCTTGCAGACCAAAAGCACTCACCAGAAGCAGCAGTGGCTGCTGAAGTTCTGTCCTCATGGTCCTCTTCCTTAGGTCCCACAACCAGTCACTCACACACACACATATACCAACACACCAATTAGACCCCACAACCAGTCTTCTTCACATACACCAGTCACTTCCCTGACCAGTCTCTGGCTCTCACACAACAGCCATCTCCCTAACCAGAATTTGTCTTTCTCACACACACCTCCCTGACCATTCTGATTCACACACACACCAGTCAGCTCCCTGACCAGTTCCTGTCTCTCTCTCTCTCTCTCTTACACAGACACAGACACAGACACACACCAGTCACCTCCATGACCAGTTCCTGTCTCTCTCACACACACACACCAGTCACCTCCCTGAGTAGTCCCTGTCTCTCACACATACACACTTGGTGAGAGACAGAGGGAGCTTGAGTGTGTGTGTATTTGAGACAGACACATATATTTCTTCTGTCTCTCTTACACACACAGACATGCTTCCTCTGATCTCTAACACACAATTTCTGTCACACACACACACACACACACACACATGCTTCATCTTTCTCACCTACACCCCTGCATACACACAGGCACCCTCTCACACATATGCACCCACAGGCACACACACACTCACTCTTAAATACACTCACTTTCTCATATATACACCCCCCCCTCATATACACACACAGGCACCCTCTCATACACACACACAGTCACACTTCCTCATACATACTCAGTCACCCTCTCATACATAGGCACTTATTCTCACAGGGCCAGTCTCTCGCTCTGTCATGCACATTTTGGAGCTCTTCTTTGGCTGCTGGCTGCCCAGCAGGGCCTCATCTTCTGCTGCCAGCTTCGGGAAATGCAAGCGGCACTGCAGGGTTTCATCTCCTGCCTCTGGCTCTGAGAAATGCTAGTGGCACTGCTTCATCTTCATCTGCTGCTGGCCTCTTCTTGCACAGGGCCTCACTTTTTGCTGGCGACGAGTGGGAACCCCACCAGCATGTCACTTCTTCTCGAAGCTGTGGGACCTTCCTGCTGGTGGCAATGGCACCCCTTCCCCTGTTGTCACTCAGGGTGGACCGCCCTCTCACCCTCCCTTAGTACGCCACTGGAGGGAAGCACAACTGGGGCAGTGGGACACCAGGAGCTGTAACACACCTGCCGATGCTTGGGACACACTGGTGTGTCGTAACTCACCAGTTGAGAATCACTGATATAGATCCCTACACAGAAACTACACACTATTTATTTAAAAGCTTTTTTAGACCAGTATTCGTGGGTACATTATAACATTACAGATAACTTGAAACATTATACAAAGAACAGGGTGAGAAAACTTGGAGGGGTAATAACTTAATATATTACAATGCAAATAATTGGGGTAAAGGGTGAGGAAAGAACCTTAGAGAAACAAGATTGATTACAATGCACTATGCAAAGGGTAGAATATGCAAGGTGATGTATATCTGCCTTTGTCACACATTCAGAACACAGATAGACCCCCATCAAATACAAAATAAAGATACCATTATGTATAAATATAAACGTTCAGATTAAACATGAACTGGAACTGCAGACTCTGTATGCAGGATAACAATGGAGAAACAGAAACATGACCATTCCTCATAAAACATTAAACAATAAAGTCAAGAAATATAAAACAATCATAATAGTAAAAGCATACTAATAAAAAGAATAAATATTTCAAAACCGCTGATAAACAGAATAATATCTAATAATTAAAATCCATATTTACCAAACAACAATACAATATTTCAAAACAGCAAACACATAGCACTCAATAATTAAAAATAATAGGGATAAAAAATTTCCCCACTTTCCATTCCTGGGAACTTTTGATTTCTAGTCATCCTAAGATTATCTGTCATATATGCATGCTCTCCATCACACACATGTTCATTCACACTCCCTCTATCACACACATGCTCACATGCACCATATAGGCACTATGAGACTCACTGGCTCTCTCTCACACACACTTTCTCATGCTCACTGGCTTTCTCTACTACATTCACACTCATACACACACACACACACACACACACACACACACACACTCTCTCTCTCTCATAATGGCCTACTCTCCCTCAATCACATACTGTATATATTAACACACAGGTTCTCTCATACTCATTGGCTCTCTCTCTATCTCACACACATGCATTCACTTGCAGACTCAATCTCTCTCACACACAGGCTTTCTCACACTCACTGGCATTCTCTCCCTCACACACACAAGCTATCTCTCCCTCACACACACACAGACACACACACACACAGACTCAGGCCTTCCCACACTCACTGGCCCTCTCTCCCTCATGCACACATAGGCTCTCACACTCATGGACATTCTCTCCCTCACACACACACATACACACATAGGCCCTTTCACACTCATTGGCACTGTTTCCCTCACATACACACACACACAGGCTCTCTCCTTCACATATACACTTACACAGGCTCTCTCAAACTCACTGGATTTCTCTTCCTAACACACATAGGTTCTCTCACACTCATTGGCTCCCTCTCTCTCACAATCATTCTTGGAACAAACTTTTCAAAACTATGAGGGATGCTAAACTCAATGCAAATTACTTCTCCCTGGACACAGAGAAGGAGTTTACTTAATATTGGGGGTGCTCACGCTCCCACTGCATCCACAGAACTAGCACCCATGCACATAAACACTCAACACAGGCTCTCTCTCCTTCTCACAAACAACAGTTTTCTTGCATATCCACAATCTGTCTCTCTTTCAGGGTCTTTCCATCACTTCTGTGCCTTTTCTTCGGCCACTGCTGGCTTCTGCCAGCACTCTTCTTCTGCTACCATAAGACGGAGTTCGAAACTGCCCTGCCGGACTTCTTCTATGTCAGTGTAAGTAGGTCAGTTGTGTTTGAGGGGACAATGACCCTCCTTGTGCTCCTAAACTCCACCCATATTTGTATGGCTTAGACTTTCATAAACAGCAGAGTCAGGTCTAGGCCTTTTCTCTTCTGGTAATTCTATTATGCCAAACCATCAAGGCAATCTGTCTTTTAACTGTTAAGTTTCAGCCCTGGGTCCCAAAGTAGGCAGAGCCAGAAAGCGGAAGGAGGCTGCTCAAGCTGAGTCTGGGGCTTGGCAGTGGAAGTAGCAGGAACTGTTTATAAAACTTCACACTGTCAGTAAAAGGGGGCTTTTCTCTCCCTGGAACTTTAAGATGTTTTTTGTGGCCTTGCTTGCTTTTTTTTTCTTCCTTTCACCTCCCTCTTTCATTCCCTGACTGGTGTTTCTTTAAGAGCTGCTTCTTCTGCTCCATACTGCTGCTAATGGTGCCAGCATGGTTCATTACAAGTTGTTTAAACTGCTTGGCTTTGTATCTGTAGATGTCCCCATGGTTCAAATAACTTGTCAGTGAACTGCACCAGCACCAAGAAGGAGCAACTCTCTTGCAACCAAGAAATGGGTTGAAAGAGGAAAGTGAGGGGAATTTAAAAAGGCAGGAGAGACCACAAAAAAAGCTTAACATTCTGGAAAAAGCAGAGACCGAGGACACTCATGAAGAGACTCAGTGTTACAAGCGTGGCCTTTGGCTGCTGTTACGAACCGAGGGCTTGGGGGCTTTCGGATACTGTTACGAGCGCGGAGGCACAGTTGTTTCTGAAACGGGTGTTGTGAGCCCTTGGGCCACAGCATGACTCAGGGAGGAGCCCCAAGACACACCGCGGGAGGTGAGCTGGTGCGAGCATGGGTAACGAGGAGCAGGACAAGGCTGAAGCAAAGACAAGGAGTTGGAGGTCTGACCCTCTACCGGACTGCACGCCCCAGGATGACCAACAACGCAATGTTGATCAATGAACAGTCCTCTCTGACTGTTTCAAGCCCTTTCGGACCTGCCGCTGAGTAACAGCAAAGGCGGCAGGCCAGACGGAGGACAAGGGCAGAAAGAGTCCTTAGAACACAGAAGACTTTGGACGAAGACTCAGGTGAAGACACTGTAGACGAAGACTCAGGTGAGGACACTATAGATGTAGGCTCAAGGCATAGGATCAAGGCACTGTAGATGAAGGATCAAGGCATAGGATCAAAGTGCTGGGTCAAGACTGTGATGCAGTGCACCCTACACAGTCCACCTGTGGGACTGGTCGTGGACAATGCTGGAGCAGAGCAGGTTCGAACAGAGACTTTGGCATGGACGGACGCAAATGCAAGGAACTCCGAAGACCGGGACAAGACTCAAGCAAAAGATTCAAGATTCTCAAAGATTCAAAGACAACTCAGGATTCAAGACTTAGGACTGAAGCAGAAGTTTTCCCGAAGTTTGCACTGCACAGAAGAAGATGGCCTTGTACTGTGAGGCGCCCTACACAGCCTGCCTGTGGGCTGGTCGCGGACCATGACAATGGCACGCCAGGAAAGTGGAGATCAAGGAACCAAGGCATGGGGGCAGAGGCGAAGGCAAAGGCATCAGGAAGAACATCGGACATCAGGAATATGAAGGCATCTGGAAGCACGGACAAAAGACATCAAGAACCTGAAGACATCTGGAAGCACGGACAAAGGTCATCAGGAACATGAAGACATCTGGAGGCACAGACGAAGGACATCAGGAACATGAAGACAACTGGAGGCACAAACGAAGGACATCAGGAACATAAAGACGAAGCAGTCAAAGCAGGAGAAGACCACGGAGGACCGGAACCGGTCATGAAGCACAGACAACTGTGGAACCCGATCCAAAGGCCAGGAGTGACTGAAGAGAGGCCCTTTTATAGGGCTGAAGCAGGAAACTGGGTGGAGCTGGATTCCGGTGGGGCCAGGAGCACTTCCTGCTACTGGCCCTTTAAATACACAGAAGAGGTGCGTGCCAGCGCCTAAGAGCAGGGCCAGGAAGAGAGCACAGGACCACGGACAGCATCGATCCTCCTGCACGCCAACACAGATGCAGGGAAAAGCAGGAAGGCTTTGGGGCAGCCTCCAGGCCGCGGATGAGGACCCCAGCAATGGCGTCACGGCTCCAAGCCGCAGAGAGGAGCTGGCTGGTGCGGTCTCCGGCCACATGAAGATGGTGACAGCGGTGGACCTGCCACATGGGAGGCTCTGCTGGTGGCGCTAGGATCACAGGGAGCCTGGAGCGTCGCAGCTCGGCCTGCCACGGGACGGTGATGGCTGAGGCCTGGCCGGCCGCGCTTCGGGCTGGAGAGAGGTAGGGGGGCTGTCCGCGGCTCGCAGGCAGTCCCACAACACTCGGGGCATGGACCCCATGCGTCCATACCTAGTTACACGTCTGGACTGGGCAGTAGTTGTTCAGGTTATTTGGATCCAGGTATTGCTTTTTCAGTGTAAGTCTCATAATTGTTCTCTTTAGGCTAATTGGATGGTAGGCTTCTGTTAGGGATGCATTTGTTATGGCCTGGGTGTGGTTGAGCAGTCTCTGTTTGGCTTGTTTAATAAGCCAGGCGGGAAAAGGGTCCTTTGAGCAAGTCACTGGTCTGAGAGTGGTGAGTACGGAGTCAATGTCTTCTACTGAGAATGCAGTGATCTAGGCCCCTGGGCAATAAGGGTCATTGGCCCCCTTACTACTCATATGAGGCTAGGGAAGAATACTGGGGGACCTTGGGTGCTGCCCTATTGTACAAATGATCAATCCTTCCCTGGGTAGAACATGCTCAGGGTATGCAGTGGTGGAGTCTGTTTTTCCTGTGATGAGTCATCTGCTGGTGATTTATCCAATTAAGTTCAGATTTGTGCGATCTTCTTGGTGAAAAAATTATTGTAAAGTAGTGGCTCTACTACCTTTCCTTAACCTGTGTTGGACCAGGCTAGATGCTAGGTCTACCATAAAAACCATAGAGGGATAAAGCTCTGTGGGTGGGATTCTACTGGGAAGGATAAGAGGTGGAATCCAGCTAGGAACAAGAGGCCCTGCATCT
The DNA here is from genome assembly GCF_901001135.1 of Rhinatrema bivittatum. Lineage (NCBI taxonomy): Eukaryota > Metazoa > Chordata > Amphibia > Gymnophiona > Rhinatrematidae > Rhinatrema > Rhinatrema bivittatum. Next base: position 93,843,256 of record NC_042622.1, on the reverse strand, counting down.
CCAGGAGAAGCCAGCTCTTGAACCTCCCTGGAGGAAGATAAAGTGTGAATACACTCCTAGGAGGTAGGAAATCTATTAGTGTTTGCATTCTGGCTGTGTTAAGTAAAGTGTTAGTCTGAGTGTCTGTGTCTCCAGCCTAAGAAAGTTGCTTGGCTATCCCACATATGGTGTCATTTCATGGATGTATGCTCTACACTATTGCACAGAGAGAAACTCAGTCTCTTTGGAAGGAAAAAAAGCCTTAGAGAAGAAAAGAAATTTGTGGTGGTGAGGTGCCTGCCAAAGAAGCTGTGCTGCAGTGGGGCAAAGCACTGAAGCGTAAATGACTGTGGCTCAGGGAGGAGTTCAGTGTTATTAAAGCTCTGTTGTTAAGCTGGGAATTAGCAATCTGTTATTAACGGAGTTGCTGGAGATAGCAATCTGTTATTATTTAGAATAGTTGTGGGTGGATCCTTGGACCAGTGGCAGGTGACCACGCCCTCAGGGGAGCTCCCAAAAGGGACCACTGGTCAGGCTTAGTGTAGGAGACAGACACATACTAGTTCTTTTATTAGACAATATATTAAACCACCAGAGGTGGCAGTAGTGAGCTGGAAGTGCCCGGCTGGCTGCAGTCCCTCAGGTACTGGAACAGCGATCCCAAGGTGGCTGAGCTGTAGAGAAACTAAGAAAGTGAGTAGGCAAGACATGCAGAGTTCAGGAACACATCTTTGATGGTAACAACCATACAATAGTCTCTTGAGGCAGCCCAGGAGTTGGTATGCATTAGGCCTTCGAAGAGCGAGTACCTGGTTCCAGGGAAAGCTCTGAGAGATAGATAGAAACTCACTGATGTTATAAGCAACAAAGACTTCTTAGTAAGCAATATATTAAACCACCAAAGGTGGCAGTAGTGAGATGGAAGCGCCCGACTGGGCTGTAGTCCCTCAGGTATTGTAACAGCGATCCCAAGGTGGCTGAGCTGAAGAGAAACTAAGAAAGTGAGTAGATAGGATATGCAGAGTTCTGGAACAAATCCTTGGTGATAACACTCACACCATAGTCTCTTGAGGCAGCCCAGGAGTTGGAATGCAGTAGGCCCTCGAGGAGCAAGTACCTGGTCCCAGGGAAGGCTCTGAGAGATAGATGGAAACTCACTAATGTTGTAAGCAGCGATGACTTCTTAGCAGAAGTGGTATTCAGGAGCTGGTCCAGATGTGGGTCCTCGAGGAGCGAGTACCAGTTCCAGACTGCGACCTGAAAAGAAAAAGAGAAAGCGAGGCCCCCGAGGAGCGGGTACCTCTAGTGAAGTCCGAGAAATCAGAGTAGCTAGGTTTGCGGAGAGCGAATCCCATCCGCAGCGACCTGGAGGAAGCGAACCCTTGCTAACTCATCTTGTTAGCGAAAACTGAGACCTTAAATATCTGGAGCTGATGACGTCATCTCAGGGGGATGCCCCTGAGGTTCGCGCCAACGCCGGTACATCAGTCGGGCCGCGCGCGCGCACCCTTAGGCATCTGGTCAACATGGCAGCTTGCAGCGTCAAGCCGATCCGGGAACGCCGGAGGAGGACGGCCTGGAGGCACCGCAGCAGCTAGCCTTCCATCAACCCTGGAGGGAGTCGCCAACGAGGTAAGGTGGGCGGAGCAGAGACGTCGGACAGCGACAGACACAACATTCAGAAAATATTTTTGCTTAACACAGAGTGGTATTCTGGAGCCAGAAAGAAAAATTGTCTATAAAGGTTTGTGTGCAAGTAAGGAGAAAAGCTTGCTTGCAACAGGAAAACAAAGTGAGTTAGTTGCTGGACAAACAGGGGTTTTTTCTTTTTACCTTTTTACAGAGAAAAAAAGAGAGAGAAAAAGTTGATGCAGACTGTGTTAGAACAGGGTGTGATCTCTGCAGAAAGAGAAGCTGCCAGAGTTGCTGCGTGTTTGCATAGGGTGTAGCACTCCAGCAGCAAGAGAGTTGCTCTTCACTAGAGCTCAGAGTCAGTCTTGCCAATGGGAAACCATGACTTAGCAAGAAATGCAAGCTCTGCTTCAAAGCCTCCTGGGAAGACAGAGGCAGCTGCAAGAATGTGCCATAAAACACCAAACTGCTTGGGTGCATGCCTGGAAGGAATGGGAAGCAAGAGGTATGCTCCTAACTGCCAGCCGGTCCAAAGTAAGACCAGACAATAGGGATGTGAATCGTTTTTTGACGATTTAAAATATCGTCCGATATATTTTAAATCGTCAAAAATCGTTAGGGCCACGATACAATACCAATTCCCCCGATTTATCATTAAAAAATCGTAAATCGGGGGAAGGGGGAGGGCAGGAAAACCGGCACACTAAAACCCCCTAAAACCCACCCCCGACCCTTTAAATTAAATCCCCCACCCTCACGAACCCCCCCCCCAAATGCTTTAAATTACCTGGGGATCCAGCTGTGGTCCAAAACGGCGGCGGTCCGGAACGGCCCCCTCAATTGAATCCTTTTGTCTTCAGCCGGCGCCATTTTGCAAAATGGCCGCCGCAAAATGGCGGCGGCCATAGACAAAAATGATTCAACGCAGGAGGTCGTTCCGGACCCCCGCTGGACTTTTGGCAAGTCTTGTGGGGGTCAGGAGGCCCCCCCAAGCTGGCCAAAAGTTTCTGGGAGTCCAGCGGGGTTCAGGAAGCGATTTCTTGCCGCGAATCGTTTTCCGCACGGAAAATGGCGCCGGCAGGAGATCGACTGCAGGAGGTCATTCAGCGGCGGTCCGGAACCCCCGCTGAACGACCTCCTGCAGTCGATCTCCTGCCGGCGCCATTTTCCGTACGGAAAACGATTTGTGGCAAGAAATCGCTTCCTGAACCCCGCTGGACTCCCAGAAACTTTTGGCCAGCTTGGGGGGGCCTCCTGACCCCCACAAGACTTGCCAAAAGTCCAGCGGGGGTCCGGAACGACCTCCTGCGTCGAATCGTTTTTGTCTATGGCCGCCGCCATTTTGCAGCGGCCATTTTGCAAAATGGCGCCGGCTGAAGACAAAAGGATTCAATTGAGGGGGCCGTTCCGGACCGCCGCCGTTCTGGACCACAGCTGGATCTCCAGGTAATTTAAAGCATTTGGGGGGGGGGTTCGGGAGGGTGGGGGATTTAATTTAAAGGGTCGGGGGTGGGTTTTAGGGGGTTGGCTCACGATTTTAACGATTTTTCACGATATTTTTAAAACCCAAACGGCAACAATATGATTCCCTCCCCCTCCCAGCCGAAATCGATCGTTAAGACGATCGAGGACACGATTCACATCTCTACCAGACAAGGCTCACTGCAGTTGGAAGCAGAGAAAGATGGCAGCCTCATGAGTCACATGATTGGGGCATTATTCTGCAGAGGGATAAGTGTTCAGAGGCAGGCATGCAATATAGAGAAACCAAAGAGGGACACTGTGGAGTGGGCCAAGAGAAATACTACAGAGAAGCCAGAGAGAAGCTCTACAGAGAGGCCAGAGAGAGGTGCTACAAAGGATCCAGAAAGAGGCACTGCAGAGAAGTCAGAGAGAGGCACTGCAGGGAGACCCAAGCGAGGCCCTACAGAAGGAGGTGCAGTAGAGTAACCAGATGCAACCACTGCAGAATGGCCAGAAAGCTGTGCTGCAGGTAAAGATCGTGCAGAGGAGTCAGAAAATGCCATAGTTAAAGTGGGAATTGTGTGGAAGCTACCAAAGGAACTCCAAAATAAAATGCAGAGAGTTGGCCAGGGAAGGAGTGGAACACTTGGGCGGGGGGGGGGGGGGGGGGGGGGGGGGACACTAGGCAAAGGGCACAATGGGTGGTAGAAATGGTGGTATTTAGGATAAACCTAGTGAGAGGGGAGGAGGATGTCCCTATAGCCCTGACCAAGAGTCTAGCTGGCAGAAGGCCAGAAGGTGTCTACTGGGGAGTGGAGTCACTTCCATGGATAGGATCCAAGATGAGTGGTAGCACTCACCCCATCGGATTTGAGCTGAGGGGGAGGGTATCTAAAGGAGTGTCCCTACTACCCCTCCTTAACCTGTGTAGGATCATGCTAGTTGCCTGTTCTACCTTAAAACCTATAGAGGGAGAGAGATCTGTGGGCAGTATCCTGCTAGGCAGAATAAGAGGTGGAGTCCAGCTAGGAACAGAAGGCCCTGTTTCTCCAGGAGAAGCCAGCTCCTGATCCCTCTTTGGTGGAAGCTAAGGTGTGAGTGCACTACTAGAAGGTAGGCAGACTACTGTTTGTATGCTGACATTTCCTAATCTGTAAGAAGTCATAATCTGTAAGAAGAAAGGCTGGAGTCTGAGTATCTGTGACTCCAACCTAAGAAAGCTGCTCGGCTATCCCATAGGAAGCTTAGCTTGTTCCAATGGATCTCAGTAATGAGAGAGGGAAGTATAGTAGAGCAAGACCCCAGGAGCTTGCTGAAAGTTAAGGATAGTTTTTCTGGGGGATTTTTCTGCTTCTTTGATTGTTCTTTTTGAAGTAGGCTCTTTTTGCTTTAGTGACTCTGGTGTTTTCTGCAGTTGTTCCTATCAGATGGCACTTTTGATTTCCACCAATTGTATTCAGGTCTTATGTAAACCAAGGGGCTGATTTGAAATTTCTTGTGGTGATAATTTTCCAAGGTGTGTTTCTGTCAATGGCAATTTTAATGTCAGTATTCCAGTGTTCATTTACTTCAGACTTGCTGCTGTGTTTATACTAGAGAGAGATTAGAAAGTGAATTACATATAGATCCTAGAGTAATTTATCCTCCTGGGATGGTATTTTCACTCTTGAACTACTTCTTCCAGGAGTAACTAATGCTAGATTAAAGACATGTGCATGGAGTTCTAGTCTAGAATTGCTGTCATCGAAGGGATTTGCTGATTCATAGTATTTAATTGATTTCAATTGATTTAAGTCACAGTCAATTTCCGTTGAAGCCCACCGGGGTCTATAATGTCTGTTGCTTTGGTCAAAGGTCATTTTTTCCCATTGTGCCTAAATAGATTGTCTCTTAGGTAACTAAATTGAACTTGGGTTTTTTGATAGAATAAGGTAATTGAATTTAATGAAGCTGTTGAAAGCATATCGTACCCATTTATTTTAATTGGAAACCACTGGGTTTAAATCGATATCTCTGCTTGGGAATGACCTTCCGTAAGAGAGTAGTAAGATTATATTGAAACTAATAGAAATTAATGGGGAAGGATACATTTACAAGCATCCATTTACAAGTTACAGTTCCGTTGATAGATGAAAAAAAATTGTAAATCAGTTTTTCTTTAATCTGTCTGATATATAGTCATTTAAAGAGTATGATAGTGTATAAAATCTCTAAGAGGCTATTGATAAAGACGAAGCATAGACTTACATCCTTCATTGTGCAGTTATAATTAAATAGCATGCAATAAAAAGAATACTGCAAATAATTCAAACATGTCAATAAAGCAAGAATATTAATTTGCTATAGATGATAATTTATTGCACAGGTCTTTTAAAGTGAGAAATCTTAGTTGCCTCAGTTTGGAAATGACTTCAAGTTATTGACATTTCAAGAACTGGCCCACCCCATGATATATGTGAAGTTGATAGCATCAGTACAGTTTCTGGTGGACAAGATTTCATATCTAAAAACCACGATCACAACTTGACATAACTGGAAAACTATTTGAAAGTTTTGGATATGATCAACTTATTATTTGTTTTTTTGTTATTGTAATAGCTTGTTCATGCTTTGGAAAGAAATACTATAAGCATCATTAACAAAATGTTACAAATTCCAATGAACCAGATGAAATGTAGCCCCTTTCCTCCAGTGCCATCCTGGATAATAGGGATGTTAACAAGTCTAATGTCATGACATTTTAAGCAATGGCATGTTGAACGTGGTGATGTGTGCCCGAAACACCATGATATCACATTGTAGAAGATGACATTTGTGTTAAATATCACTGCATTATTTGGACTGTGATGATGTCACTGTCGTCTTCAGGGCTGACTCCCAGACCAAAAAATATTCCCCTATATCATAACCCTATACAGCTCATCATAGAAACAGGATGGCAGAAAAACACTGCATGGCCCATCCAGTCTGTCCATCCGTCCATTTAATTTAGCATTATAATTCTCATCACTTCCTTAGAAATCCCATGTATTTATCCCTTGTTTTCTTAAATTCAGATTCTGTTTTTGTCTCCACCACTTCCATTTGGAAGATGTTCCACTCATCTACCACCCTCTCTGTAAAGAAATATTTCCTAAGATTACTCCTGAGTGTACTCCCTTTCAACCTCATCGCATGATCCCTCATTCTAGAGCCTCCTTTATTTATTTATTTTTTTCAAAATAATTTTTATTAACAGGAAGGCGATACACCAGCACAAGGATGCAATATAACAAAACTCAATTTAGCAACGGTACACATTTACGGACAATATGCCAAACTAACAATACAGCACCTGAGCCTACCAATTATCGCACTCCCTGGTTATTATTTTTCTTGTTTATCCCAACTCCCTCCCCTCTTCCCCCCTAAACTGACCATTCAACTTACCACTCCAATTCCTTCCTCATATATACCTTCAAACACACCACATACATACCGCAAACAATATATCAAACAACCCCCCCCCCCGCATAATCTTCCCCCCTCCCAGAACCTCATTTAAGACCAAGTAGGTTTATAACCATTATTTTGAAGTTCATTCTGTAAGGCTGGAGGAAACTGTGCATAACATGCATTCCAGCAGGCACAATACACTGTGTCCGGCACTCGTTTACCAATAGAAAAGTCCATATATTCCATCTGCAGCAGAGAGGCCATCCTGCCCATCCAATCGACACCCCTAGGCTGTGCCACTGGGTCAGTCCAAATGGCCAAGATGATGCGACATGCCATCAAAATCGCCAAGCGTTCAAACTTAGCCCTGGAGCGGATACCTGGCGCTGGGCCCACTTGTTGATGGGTCAGCAAGAGACGGCCCGTAATAGTAAGTATGCCTCCAGTACTTTTAATTATCACTGCAAGGACATATCGCCAAAACAGCTGCACTTTTGGGCATTCCATCAGGCGATGATACAAATGGCCCTCGGCAGATCCACATTTGCCACAAAGAGGGGATGAGGTTAACTTCATTTGATATCTACGAACATCGTCACAGTAGATACAGTGGAGAATTTTATATTGAACCTCACAAAGCCCTGCATCTGGTAATAATTGATATAGGGCCTTAAAGCAACTTTTCATAAAGTCTGAAGCAAGCGGTAAGCCTAGCAGAGTAAACCACTAGGTCGCAAGTCGTTGCAGTTGTCCATCCCACCCAAGGGACTGACCCAGTGATTTCCATCCAGTAATCATGTTAGTAAGGCAAGCAGTATCAAATACCTTGGTGGCAAAAGCAATTTCCTTTGTCAGCTCCTCTGTAGACCAATGAAAAGACTGGACATAGTGGCGGGCTTGCAAATATGTATAAAAGTACTTGTTAGGTAACTGGAATGTGCGGGCCAAGGTGGCAAAGTCTTGGATAGCAGGGGAGTCCAGGTCCAACAAGTGGAACAAGAATACCATACCTTTGTCTTCCCAAGCCTGAAAAACAGCCTTGCTGTCCTTCCCCGGTACAAAACTTGCATTCTCCAGAAACGGCATAAGTAGGGATACTACACCTCGCAGACCCCATAGTCTACGCAACCACCTCCAAGCTCTAATACAGGGAAGCAAAAGCATTTTGGGATAATCCATGCGACTTCGCACCCCTGGGTGCAGCTGCAGAATACTTAAGGGGGTCTCACATTAGGACATCCTATACACCATTCCATGTGCACAGTAAGAGTAGTGTCCCGTAAGCCATTCACCCACACAGCGAAGCTGGCATGCCACATTATAAAGTCGAAAGTTGGGCAGGTTTAACCCCCCTTGTTCTCTAGGGCGTTCCAGAACCGTATATGGCAGTCGGGCCCGTTTCCCCTTCCAGAGAAAATGTTGAAGGCCCACACGTACCTGCCGAAGGTCTGCAGCCTTTAGCCAACAAGGGATCATATGTAGCAAATATAGGAGTCTAGGCACAACCACCATTTTAATGAGGGCACTTCTACCAAACAGGGATAATGGCAAAGGTGTCCACAACTGCAGCTGCGCCTGAAGCTTTATAATACACGGGGTAATGTTCAATTCGTACAGCCGATCCAAATGACGGGGGACCCAGATACCCAGATACTTTATCTTGTCAGGCGCCCACTGAAAAGGGAAAGAGCTCTCCCAGGAATCTGGCAAGTGAGCATTTAAGGCCAGGGCCTCTGACTTTCCATAGTTAATTTTAAGTCCCGCCACCAGACTGAATTTGTCAAAAAGAGTAATGATCACGGGCACGCTAGTACGTGGTTTCCCCACAAACAAGAGGACATCATCAGCAAATAAAGCTGTCTTTAAAGGATAACCATCTACACTAATCCCATAGAACTCTGGATCGCTGTGCAGTCGAATAGCCAAAGGCTCTAAAGCCAGCACAAATAGAAGCGGGGACAGCGGGCACCCTTGTCTGACACCACAATGCAAAGAAAAAGGTTCTGTGGGTTCCCCATTGAGTAAAATAGAGGCGCTAGGGTTACCATAGAGGATCTCCAACCATTGAAGGAACGCTCCCGAGAACCCATAGCGCCGCATAGCCCAAAACAAGTACTCCCACGATAGGAAGTCAAAAACCTTTTCCGCATCCAAGCTAAGGACTAAAGCTTCCGCTGTCGGTTGATAACTGAGGACCTCCAGTAACCTACGTATATTTCGTACACCTTGCTGCCCCTTAACAAAACCCGTCTGATCCTCTTGGATGAGGAGGGGTAACAGTCCATTTAAGCGGGCCACCAGCACAGCCGCCAAAATTTTTATATCGACATTCAATAGGGAAATGGGTCTATAGGATCCCACTTCCAGGGGATCTTTCCCTGGTTTAGAGAGAACAACAATGACGGAGCGATTGGAACCCTCAGCTATATGATGGGTGATCAGAAGGTTAGTATAATATTTTCGTAATGGGGTCAAAACGGTATATCGCAACACCTTATAAAATTCGGAACCTAACCCGTCCTGTCCAGCAGCTTTACCCAATTTTAGCTGCTGTATAACAGAATATATTTCCCCGTCTGTACTAGGTCTATTAAGCCCCTGAACCTGTTCCACAGTCAGCGAGGGCCATGGAGATCTCGAAATAGAGAGTCAGCCACATTTGCATCCATGGGCTTAGGGCCATAAAGAGACTTAAAGTATTCCCGGAATCGGCGTGCAATATCTTGGGCCGTGTGCAGAAGGGTTCCCGCACGGTCTCTAATCCCCATCACGATGCCCGCTGCCCTTTAGGCCTAATAAGATGGGTCATCAATCTACTAGCCCTATTGCCATGCTTATATAATTGATAGCGATAATACCGAAGGGACTTAGATGCTCTCTGGTGGAGTAAGTCATTAAGGGCCTCCCGAGCTTGATCAACAGTCGCCTTAGTTTCTTCCGTCAACTTAGTCATATGTTGCTGTTGAGCATTTTTAAGAGTAGCAGTTAGTCTCAAAATTTCCGCATTGCATTTTTTATTGGCCCTGGCCACATATGCTATAATCACTCCCCGCATTACCACCTTCCCGGCCTCCCACACTGTTTCTGCACTCACATCGGAAGTAACAATACATTTTAAATATTCCGTCCAACTATTCTGTAAATAAGTATGGAATGCTTTATCTAAATAAAGGTCCGGACGCATGCACCAGGAGAATGGGGGCCTGGTACTGTATCCACAGTTCAGCGTCATTGTCACAGGTGCATGGTCAGAGAGGGAGATAGTGCCAATACTAGCCTCCATCACCCTCGGGAACCATGATTCCAAGACCAGTAAGTCATCCAGTCGTGAATAGTTCTGATGCGGGTTGGAATAAAATGTATAGTCAGATTCACCAGGGTGTAACACCCTCCATATATTCAATAACCGTAGTTCGTCACATAAAAGATTAACTCCTTTGTTCTGGTGCTGTGGTTGAACAGGTTTAGAAGGTCGATTGTCGAGTTGCTGGTTGGCTACTATGTTAAAGTCACCACCAATCACCATCCAACAGTCTGAGAATTCTGTCAACTGCCTCACCAAGGATGCAAAGAAAGGAGGGGAATACACATTTGGAGCATAGATATTACATAACACCATTTTCTGTGCATATAATGTACCTATTACAATAATATACCTTCCCTCTGGGTCCTGGTAAGTCTGCACTGGTTGGAAAGGCACATTTTTATGAACAAGAATAGCCACTCCGCGCTGCCTCGAATTAAAGGAGGAATAAAAACATTGGCTTACTCAGTCTCTCCTCAACTTAGCGTGCTCACTATCATTAAGATGCGTTTCCTGTAGAAATACTATATGGGCACGCATACGCTTAAACATGGTAAATATTTTTTTCCGTTTGATCGGGGAATGGATACCGTCCACATTCATGGAAACAATTTTAACCTGCGCCATACCAGGTAACCAGATAAGCAGAAAAAACAGAGAGATCATTCCCATGTAAACTCACAAGACCCCCCAGCCTGGGTCTAGGAGGACAACGTATCAAGTGTTTAGCCAGCCAGAAAAATGAATTCCATCGCATTTGGATAGAGATTCCCTCCCCCACCCCCCCCCCCCCCCCCCCCCCCCGCATGCTTCCACACAATCAAACCCACATTCAGATCACACATCACAACCCACCACACCAAACGCAGCTTTCGCAGCTCTCAACACCCTCGCTCCAAGAGGTATTGCCCCCCCTCCCCCCCTCCCCACAACCATCAAGGTTTGGGGTGACCCACCTCCAGCCCCGCTCCCCCCTCCAAGAAATCAAAATTTTCTTTTTTTTTTTTTCGTTCTCCCGGTGTAACATCAAAACTTCCAAACCCCCATAGTGTCAAACAAGTAACAAAAAACATGATTGACCCCCAAGAGAGAAGTCAACGTTCCCCGTGTCAAGGCATGGTAGTTTCCACTGTAGACTAAGTTTGTTGTTCAAAAAATCGGAACTTAGTTGATGAGAAAAAAATAAAAGATAAAAACCCCGCAGATAACCAGCCCACTCTCACAAAGAAACCACTCTGGTGCCTCCTTGTTTCTTTTTGTTTTTTTTTTCCAATTGAACCATAAGAAACCCACAAAACTAGAAACTGGGGGGCGGATTTTAAGAGCCCTGCTCGCCTAAATCCGCCCAAATCCGGGCGGATTTAGGCGAGCAGGGCCCTGCGCGCCGGTAAGCCTATTTTACATAGGCCTACCGGCGCGCGCAGAGCCCCGGGACTCGCGTAAGTCCCGGGGTTTTTGGAGGGGGCGTGTCGGGGGGGCGTGCCCGAACCGCGCGGCGTTTTCGGGGCGTGTCGGGAGTTCCGGGGGCGGGCCCGGGGGCGTGGCTACGGCCCAGGGCGGCCCGGGGGCGTGGCCGCGCCCTCCGGACCCGCCCCCAGATCGCGTCCCGGCGCGCTAGCGGCCCGCTGGTGGCGGGGATTTACTTCTCCCTCCGGGAGGCGTAAATCCCCCAACAAAGGTAAGGGGGGGGTTTAGACAGGGCCGGGTGGGTGGGTTAGGTAGGGGAAGGGAGGGGAAGGTGAGGGGAGGGCAAAAGAAAGTTCCCTCCGAGGCCGCTCCGATTTCGGAGCGGCCTCGGAGGGAACGGGGGTAGGCTGCGCGGCTCGGCGCCCGCCGGCTATACAAAATCAATAGCCTTGCGCGCGCCGATCCCGGATTTCAGCGGATATGCGCGGCTACGCGCGTATGTACTGAAATCCAGCGTACTTTTGTTGGCGCCTGGAGCGCCAACAAAAGTACGCCTATTCGCAGTTTTTGAAAATCTACCCCTGGATCTGTAAGCGGTCTCGCCTTATTCCTCCTCTATCCTGGGAAGGGTCTTGATGAACCCATCAGCTGCTTCTTTGGTGGTAAAAGAGCCTCCTTTATATTTAAAAAGGCTCACGTCCTGTGCAGGAAACCTTTGAGATATTTGAATATCTCTATCATCTCTCTTCTATCTCACCTTTCCTCTATGGTGTAAATGTTTAGATCTTTAAGCTATCCCCAAATGCTTTAGAACAAAGACTACTCACCATTTTAGTAGTCACCCTCTGGACTGACACTATCTTGTTTATATCCTTTTGAAGATGCGGTCTCCAGAAATGTACACAGTATTACAAGTGAGGTCTCACCAGGGACCTATACTAGGGCAATATCACCTCCACTTTTCTGCTGACTATTTCTCCCCCTATGCAGCCAAGCAAGTTTCTGGCTTTTACAATCACTTTATCCACCTGTTTGGCCACTTTAAGATCATCAGATAGAATTACCAGCAGATCCTGCTCTTCCTTTGTCCTTAGAAAAATTTCAACTCCAATACTGTACCTTTCCCTTGGGTTTTTGCTTCCTAAAAGATGAATTTTAAAAGCCCGGCATGCATATCACTTGAGGTATGTGTTACGGGTTGTGGATCCCTGAGCCAAGGGGGAGTTGGAGCCACCTAAGGGGAGGAGCCCCACAGGCCCCCTCCGTCAGCTAGCGAGGCCGGAAAGGAGCAGAGACCCCGCTAGAGCTTCACCACTACCAGCCCACGTTCCCCTCAGGTTGAGCCCTTGGGTACTGGGTCTGGCTGGACTTACGTGGGGTCTCTGGCATGGGCTGAGGCTGGCGGTGACGTGGTCTATAGTACAGGCTAGGGTCGTGGCAGGTAGCGAATCTCATGGTCTGGAGTACAGGCTTGGGTCAGGGAAGATGGCGAATCTCGTAGTCCATAGTAAAGGCTAGGGTCGAAGTCCAGGTGAAGGTCAAGATCCGAAGAAATGTGAGATGCAAGAACAGGAACCTCCTGGGAAGCAGAAGCAGGAGCCAAGAAGCCAAGGCAAAGTCTGCAGGCCAGGCCTTACCTTAAATAGGCTGGGACTTAACCTCAGGAGGGAGGGGCTGTGCAATTTCCCGCCATGGTCCCTTTAAATTTTGGAGGACGGCGTGAGTGCCTAGGGTGCCTGGGGCGTGAAGAGGTGTCCAGGAGAGCGTTCGGCCACGTCCTGACAGGAAGGAGTGTCGGCGGCATGAGCCTAGTGGGGAGCCTGCGCGAGGGAGCCACATCTGCAGCGGCCCCCCACCGCCACTAGATTCCTGGGGCTGGCCTGGGCCACACTGTGGCGCAGGTAAGTAAAGGGAGCTGGTCACAGGCCTCCGCAACCAGCAAACCTAACAGCACCCCCTCCTTTAAGCCCCCTTCCTGAGGGTCTAGGTTTCCCGGGGTGATCCGTCTGGAACTGACTAATTAGGCTCTTATCAAGGATGTTGGAGGAAGGTTCCCAGGAATTTTCTTCTTGGCTGAACCCTTCCCTGGACAGTAAGTATTCCCATCTCCAACCTTGTCTCCTAACATTAAGAATCTCCCAGACTTGGTACATCGTTTCATCTTCGGCGGAGAGTTGTGGAGGCTCAGGTGTTCTCCGGAAGCGCCAGGAGAGTACCAGCGGTTTTAGGAGCGAGGCATGGAAGGAATTGTGTATCTTCAGAGAGGCTGGAAGGTGGAGCTGATACGTTATGGACCCCAGTTGCTGGAGTTTAGGAAAGGGCCCAATGTAACGAGGGGCCAAGCACATGGATTGAACCCTCAGGCGAATATGGCGGGTGCAAAGCCACACTTTTCTTCCTGCTGGAATTGAGGTGCTGGTCTTCGATAGCGATCAGCAAATTTCTTAGCCGACAGGGCCACCTCCCGGATCATTCATTGGGTGTGGGTCCATAGGGGCGGATTTTCAGAGCCCTGCTCGCGTAAATCCGCCCAAAACCGGGCGGATTTAGGCGAGCAGGGCCCTGCGTGCCGGGAAGCCTATTTTACATAGGCCTCCCGGCGCGCGCAGAGCCCCGGGACTCGCGTACGTCCCGGGGTTCTCGGAGGGGGGCGTGTCGGGGGGCGGGGCCGGAGCGCGCGGCGTTGCGGGGGCGTGTCGGCAGCGTTTTGGGGGCGGGTACGGGGCGTGGCTATGGCCCGGGGGCGTGGCCGCGCCCTCCGTACCCGCCCCCAGGTCGCGGCCCGGCGCGCAGCAGGCCCGCTGGCGCGCGGGGATTTACGTCTCCCTCCGGGAGGCGTAAATCCCCCGACAAAGGTAAGGGGGGGGTGTAGACAGGGCCGGGGGGGTGGGTTAGGTAGGGGAAGGGAGGGTAAGGTGAGGGGAGGGCAAAGGAAAGTTCCCTCCGAGGCCGCTCCGATTTCGGAGCGGCCTAGGAGGGAACGGGGGGAGGCAGCGCGGCTCGGCGCGCGCAGGCTATACAAAATCGATAGCCTTGCGCGCGCCGATCCAGGATTTTAGTGGATACGCGCGGCTCCGCGCGTATCTACTAAAATCCAGCGTACTTTTGTTTGCGCCTGGAGCGCAAACAAAAGTAGGCTGTTCGCGCTCGTCTGAAAATCTACCCCATAGTGTATTCAACCTCTTGGCTGTCATCTGGGCCGCCAGAGATGGGACAGACATGGGGTGAGGTAAGGGTGGAAGCGGCTCTTTCCTGTAGACAATTTGGAAGGGTGAAGTCCCCGTCACAGTACAGGGGTGCGAGTTATGAAAGAACTCAGCCCAGGAAAGCAGGTTAGCCCAATCGTCCTGGTGAGCTTTGACGTAAGTTCTCAGGAATTGTTTTAAGGTCCGATTAGTCTGCTCCACTTGGCCGTTCACTTGGGGATGATAGGCGGTAGAGAAATCCAGGGCACCATGGAATTGTTTGCAGAGGTTCTGCCAGTATTTAGTGGTGAACTGGGGGCCTCGATCTGAGATGATATGTTTGGCAGCCCATGAAGCCAGAAAACTTGTTGAACGAATAATTGTACCAGTTGGGATGCCAAAGGAAGACCGGGCAAGGCCGTAAAGTGTGACATTTTAGAAAAGCGGTCAACCACCACCCAAATGACGGTGTTGCCCTCCGAGGTCGGTAGGTCCACAATGAAATCCATGGATATGTGCGTCCAAGGTTCTCTAGGGGCTGGTAGTGGGTGCAACAGAAGCTGGGCCTGCTGGAGGTGTTTGAGGTTTTATAGTCTGTGTAGACCGTAATCTGACGTTGCGCCCCCTCCAGCCACTGGCACCATTTGTCGAACGTGAATTTTATGGCCAAGAGTTCCTTGTCGCCGATGGCGTAGTTTTGCTGGGCCAGGGAAAATTTCCTAGAGAAGAAGGAGCAGGGATGCAGGGTTTCTGATGAGTCATGTTGGCTGAGCACCGCCCCATCTCCTTCAGAGGAGGCGTCCACTTCCACCGTAAATGGGAGTCTGGGATCCAGGTGCCAGAGATACGGTTTGTGCAGAAAGGCCTCTTTGAGGGCTCAAAAGGCTTTCATCGCTTCAACAGGCCAGTCTTTGACATTGGCAATCTTGTGCATTAGAGCCGTGAGTAGTGTAGCCAACTTGGAGTAGTTCCTGATGAAACTGCGATAGTAGTTTGCAAAACCAAGGAATCTTTGAAGGGACCACAAGCCACTAGGTTGTGACCAATCCTGGATGCACTTAAGTTTAGCTGGATCCATTTGGAAGCCGCAGTTGGAGACTATGTAACTCAAAAATGGAAGGGAGTCCTAAATTAAAAAAAAAAAAAATGGAAGGGAGTCCTTTTCAAATACGCACTTTTTTGGTTTCGCATACAGGCGATTCTCCCTTAGACGTTATAGGACTCTGGCCACATCCTGGCAATGAGCATGCAGGTTCTTGGAATAAATCAAGATGTCGTCAAGGTACACGACTACACAATCGTAGAGGAGATCACAGAACACCTCATTCATGAGGTTTTGGAAGATGTGGGGGCATTGCTAAGTCCGAACGGCATGACCAAATATTCATAATGGCGAGTATTGAACGCCATCTTCCATTTGTCGCCCTCCCGAATCCAAACTAGATTATAAGCCCCTCAGGGATCCAATTTAGAGAAGACCCTTGCCCCTTGAAGACGGTCAAACAGCTTGGCTATGAGAGGAAGCGGGTACCGATCCTTCACGGTGATGGCATTTAGGCCATGGTAATCAATACATGGGTGAAGGGTTCCCTCTTTCTTGCTAACAAAAAAGAAGCCAGCCCCTGCCGGGGAGATGGACCAACGGATAAAACCCTTTTGCAGATTCTCCCGCATGTAATCTGATATAGCACAGGTCTCCAGTAGGGATAATGGGTAAACCCTTCCTCGAGGAGGTGTAGAGCCTGGTACCAGATTGATGGTGCAGTCGAACTCCCAGTGAGGGGGCAGAGTATCAGCAGCCTTTTTAGAAAAGACATCTGCAAATTGGCCATATTGAGGAGGTACTCCTTCAGGGAGTGAGGTACTGGAACAATAAGCTGAATCCATGACCTTGTCCATGCAGGTCTTATGGCAAGTAGGACCCCATTGGGTTAACTGTAGCGAGGTCCAGTCGAACTGAGGGTTGTGCTGTTGTAGCCAAGGTATGTCAAGCACCACTGGGTGGATGGCCTTCTGAATGACGTAGAAGGAAAGGCATTCCAGGTGGTGCAGTTCAATGTGGCATTCCAACAGAATGGTAAGGCGTGTAATCCTCCCTGGAAGGAGGTCTCCATGGATGGAGGAAAGAATCAGTGGGACCAGACATGGACACGTGGAAAGTAGTAGCTACTTTACAATGTCCTGCATCAAGAAATTTCCTCCCACTCCGGAGTCCACTAAGGCTAGTGCCGGAAAATCACGGCCTCCCACGGAGAGTGTCTCAGGCAGGGTTAATGGGGGAGCTGGCCTGGACAGACCTAGGGTCACTCACTGGTGAGACCTAGGTCCGGGAGTTTACTGGGCGGACAGGACACTGGGCAATGAGGTGCCTGGGGGCTGCCCAGTAGAGACAGAGGCCAGCCAGTTGACGCCTCTGGCGTTCTTTGGGAGACAAGGGTCCTCGGCCCAGTTGCATAGGTTCTTCAGTCGAGCCTTCCAAAAAGGAGTGGAGCCATAAAGCAGGCGAGGAATGTCTGGGGCGGCTGAGAGCAGCCGTATGCCTCCTAGGTCCATGTAGCTCAAGCTCCCTTTCCTGGAGTCGGCAGTTGATTCTACCCGCCATCTCGATAAGAGCATCCAGGGATGCAGGGAGCTCACGGGCTGCCAATTTCCTTAATTTTTGAGGATAGCCCACCCAGAAAAATGGTCCTAAGGCAGGACTCCTCCCAATGGAGTTCAGTGGCCAGTGTTCTGAACTCAATGGTGTAATCCTTCAGAGTGCGTCCTCCCTGACGGATGTGCTAGGGCTCGGTGCCTGCAGCTGCCAGTCGTCCAGGATATTCAAATACGGTTCGGAACCAGTCCAGGAACCAGGGAGATTTTGGAGAATAGGGTCTGAGCGCTTCCACAAGGGGGACACCCAGGCCAGGGCCTTACCCTTTAGCAAGGACAGGATAAATGTAGTCTTGGTAAGGCTGTCAGGAAACAGTGCGGACTGGAGAAAGAAGTGCATATTGCACTGATTAAGGAATCCCTGACACTGCTGGGGGTCGCCTGAATAGCGAGGTGGAGCGGGCAGTGAAATGACTGGGCGTGAAGATGGTGCTGCCATTGGAGGGCTCGGTGTAGATGGGGTAGCAGTACTTGCTGAGGCCATTGAGTCTAAGTGAGAATTGAGGTGTTCCATAGATGTCGCCAGTGACTCCAGGACCCTCTGCTTTTCCAAGAACTTCTGTGCCAATCCGGGAATGGCTTGTAGGGCGGAGGCCTCCGCCGGATTCATGGGCTTCGCTTGCTGTTATGGGTCATGGATCTCTGGGTCGAGGAGGAGTTGGAGCCACCTAAGGGGAGGAGCCCCACAGGCCCCCTCCATCAGCTAGCGAGGCCAGAAAGGAGCAGAGACCCCGCTGGAGCTTCACCACTACCAGCCCACGTTCCCCTCAGGTTGAGCCCTTGGGTACCAGGGCTGGCTGGACTTACATGGGGTCTCTGGCATGGGCTGAGGCTGGCGGTGAATCCTGTGGTCAGTTGCACTGGCAAGGGTTGTGGCAGGCGGCGAATCTTGTAGTCCATAGTACATGCTAGGGTCACGGCAGGCGGCGAATCTCATGGTCCGTAGAACAGGCTAGGGTTGAAGTCCAGGTGAAGGTCAAGATCCGAAGAAATGAGGAGACACAGGAAGAGGAACCTCCTGGGAAGCAGAAGCAGGAGCCAAGAAGCCAAGGCAAGGTCTGCAGGCCAGGCCTTGCCTTAATTAGGCTGGGACATCGCCTCAGGAGGGAAGGGCCACGACAATTTCCTGCCGTGGTCACTTTAAATTTTGGAGGATGGCGCACACGCACGCCTAGGGCACCCGGGGCACAAAAGGAGTCCAGGAGAGTGTTCAACCACATGCCGACCGGAAGGAGTATCGGCAGCGTGAGCCTGATGGGGAGCCTGCGCGAGGGAGTTGCATCTGCAGCGGCTCCCCACCGCCACTAGGTTCCCGGGGCTGGCCTGGGCCGCGCTGTGGCGTGGGTAAGTAGTGGGAGTTGGTTGCGGGCCTCTGCGACCGGTGAACGTAACAGTATGCGTGAATAAATCAGGCTTACGCACCCCAACCCTATTTTAAACAGTGCCCAGATATGCGCGTAAAACCCGCTGCGTACACATCTGAAAAGTTTCCAAAAAGGGGCGGGCTATGGAAGTGGTCTGGGCCAGGCATGGGCATTTTGAGGCCTGGCCAAGAGATGTGCACATAAAAACCTATGTGCTCTGGTGTGCACCGAGGTCCTCTGCCACGTAAATTTACTTCTGCTATGGAGGACATTTAAATAAAAACATAAAATGAACAAACCGTTTCTGAGGGGTTTAGAGGGTCTGGCATAACTGGGGGGGGGGGGGGGGGAGTGTAGGCTATCAAACAGGGGATCAGGGGTTGGAGGACCTAGCTGTCAACTCGGCAAACTAATGGACAAATTGTTTAAACTGGCAATGATATGGCCGTGCGCCCCTTTTAAAATTCCCCGACTTACACGATAGAATTGTGATTTACTCGCCTAAGTGAGCATCCACTTAAAATTTAGCATACATGTGCGCACAGCCAGGCTGTTTTATAATATGCCCGCATATTCGCACATATGTTATAAAATAACCGTGTATCTCAGGATGCGCTGGCATGTGTGCACATATATGTGCCTGCGCACTGGTTTTAAAGTTACTGTCCCTATGTATTAAATCTTAGCTGGCAGACCTTAGGCCATACCTCAAGTTTCACTAAATCCCTTCTCATGTTTTCCACTCCTTCTTGGCTATCCACCCTATTACAAATTTTGGTATCATTGGCAAAAAGACAAACCTTTCCTGACAGCCATTCCATTATATTGCTCACAAAAAGTTGAAACGTACCAGTCCAAGGACCAATCCCTGTGGCACACCACTAGTTACAAACCCCTCCTCAGAGAAAACTCATTTTAACACTACCCTTTGTTACCTCCCACTCAGCCAGTTTCTAACCCAATCACTCTAGAATCCATACCAAGAGCACACAATTTATTTATAAGTCTTCTTTACGAACTGTGTCAAAGGCCTTGCTGACATCCAAGTGCACTACATCTAGCACTCTCCCTTGATCCAATTCTCTGGTCACCCAATCAAAGAAATTGCTCAGCTTCGTCTGACAAGATTTATCTCTGGTAAACCATGCTGCCTTGGATCTTGCAATCCATTGGATTCCAAAAATTGCACGATCCTCTGTTTTAGCAGTGATTCCATTAGTTTGCTCACCACAGAGGTCAGACTAACCGGTCTGTACGTCCTAGCTTCCTCCTTATTTCTATTAAATAAGGAGTACATCGAAATCACATCTGGCATTTTCCAGTCTTCTGGAACTACTTCAGATTCTAAAGAAGTAATGAAAAGGTCATCTAGCAGAGCTGCCAGGACATTTCTAAGTTCCCTTAGTACCCTCGGATGTATCTTATCCATCTCCATTGCTTTATCTACTTTAAGTTTAGTTAGCTACTCATGAACACACTGTTCTGAAAATCGATTGAGGTTTACCTCACTCCAATCTTATTTGTGTTTATTTTCTGTGGTCCTGCTCCAAGCCCTTCCACCATGAGAACTGAACAGAAATACAGTATTTGTTAATTTATGCCTTATCAGCCTCTACATATTCCTCCCCTTCACCTTTGAGTCTATCATGTCACTTTTGCACTTTCTTCCATCACTAACATATCTAAAAAATAGTCTTGACCCTGTTTTACCATATTTTCTATGTTTTCCTCTTTATGCGATCTCTTGTAGTTTTAAAATGCTAACCTTTTCTCCCTTACCTTTTCAGCTACTTCTTTAGAAAAAGCATAATAGTCTCTTTTTCCTCTTCCCTTTATTTACATTCCTAATAAAAAGATTAGTTGCCCTTATGATATCTCATTTTAGTTTTGCCCACTGCCCTTCTACTTCCCCTAGATTTTCCTATCCAGCGAACTCCTTGAGGTACTCCCCCATTATGAGAAAGTTAGTTTTTCTGAAGTCTTGGACCCTTGTCTTAGAATGAACCTTCATCTCGTGTCCTAATATTGAACCAAACCATCTGGTAGTCACTGTGGTTCCCAGTTGATCATTCACCTCAACATCAGAAATACTATCCCTGTTGGTAAGCATCAGGTCCAATATTGCCCCCTCGCATGTGGGTTCCATTGCCAGTTGACAGAACAGTTCTCCTTGCAGAGAATCCAGGATCCCCTGCCTCTAGAAGACACCGCAGTTGGGATGTCCCAATCAACATCTGGAAGATTAAAATCCCCTAGCAGCAGCACCTCCCCTTTCACTGCTCATCACCCACACACTCCATAGCTACACCAATCTACTAGGGGTGTGCACAGACATTTTTTTTTTTTACTTTTGTTTTACTTTTCATTTTTTTAAACAAAATTTAAAAACTGGAAAATGAAATAAAAAAAAAAAAATAGGATCCACAGCTAAAACCCTCTCCTTCCACTCCTGGGAACTCCCTTGATCCTTCCCAACTCCCTCTGCTCAGATCCTCTGGCTTCTTATCTTTTTGATGGGAATTTCTTCACAGAGCAGATGCGATCCCTGGTCGCTCCTGCCCCTCTGCTGCACTATTTCAAATAGCACAATGATGAATCTAGGCCTAAGCTGGATAAGTGTTATCCGGCTAACAGGCCGATACAGTACAGTGCGCTCAGACGGAGTGCACTGTTAGCCTGCTCTTGGACGTGCGTTTTCCCTTACCCCTTATTCAGTAAGGGGAGGAAAACGCGCGTCCAGTGTCAGGAAACTAATGTTACATCAGTGCATTAAATGTGGAGCTTTATTGAGAGTATTTGACTGGCTGTTCAGCATTTGTTCACTTCATTTCATTTATTTGAATAATTTATCTGCATTCAATTTACATGCCTAGAGGGTAATTTAATAACAGCCCACAAAGGGCTGGTCCACGGGTACAAAGTGAATGTGGACGTCAGCCCTAATTTTCATCCAAACTTATGCGCACAAGTCTGCTTTGCAAAATAGCAGATGAACACAGAATCCCGTGTGGCATAAGTGCACACATTTGCAACTGTTTGGGAACAAGTAAAAATGTATAAGTATACATTTATGTGCATAAATTACAAAATCAAAAGTATGTATGTAAATCATTTTCCCACTCCAAATCTGTGTGGTAGCTGGGAGTGAAACAGCCAGGAGGATGAAAGGAAGCAGACTCCAGCTGGTTTATACACACACACAGTTTTATTTACCCAACACAAAAGAAAACACAGTCCAATGGCTGCTTATCTTAGCAGTCCTTAAAAGGAAGTTCCAAAACATCAAACATAAGTTGTCTGCCTGTACACTGTCTTTCTCCTATTCTCTAAGGCCTCCCCTAACCCTTCTGGGTCCTGTCTCCTTATGCTTGGGAGCCTCCCTTCACCCACAATCCCTTGCAAAGTTGGTTTTTAAGGAGGACTGGGCCAGATAGCTGTCCCTTAAGGTGTTGTGAGGGAATTTCCCATATACTCCCTCACAGTCCACCCCAGGAACACAATATTGCTTCTATGTGTAAGCCTGGGGTTAGTAATCAAAAACCTCATTTATGTGCAGAAAACCATATTTTACATACATGAATGCTTTTGAAAATTGCCCCCCACAAATTTCAATTCTATGCATGAAAATTATAATATTGAATTTTATGCATGTTAAAAATGTATGCACATAAATTATTTAAATGAATACACACCCCTTTGCTTCAGTGCACCTGGCCCTACGAGTCCTTCTGTGTTGTCCAGCTCTAGTGAAAGAATAACTAGATTTGCAAAGCCAGACTCACATCTTCTTGAGAACATCAGTAAAACTGTAATTGATTGCAACAGCGTAATAGCTAAATCCTTATTCTGGTGTATGTGTTGTACAAGAATATACATATTTATTACTTGATTTAAGCTGGAACGTGGCATTTTTGATATGTTTATTAGTTGTAGCTCTATTAGGTCTGCATGTTATACTGTTTAATGCATTCTGTTTTTTGCAATTTACGATACTTGTTAATATTCTGTTTTTCTTGCTTGGGCCCTTCATGCATCTAATTAGGTAATTGATCAAAACAATGAAGGAAGCTAACTTTTGGGGGGGGGGGGGGGGGGGGAAGCACCATCGCACTGGATGCCTCACAGACAAAGCCAAAAGTAGTCAGAGCAAAGCAGGCAAAAAACAATACACAGACAAGTACATCTCCAATAGGAGCCAACTCTGTACCTTCAGAGCAAACTCCAGGGAATCCATTGGTAAAATGTCAGCAATGCAGTTGTTGAGCATTGCATGGTGGATGCATCTAGAGTGTTGTGAATGCTGGCCCTTCAAGGAGAGAACATCTGTGAGTGAAGGATGAAGAACAGAGCTTGTGGAGATAGGAGCAAGTGTTTTCATTAGGGATGTGCATTAGTTTGAAATGAGACATGTTTATAACATTTTGTTTCATTTCAATTCATTTTTAAAATTAAATGAAAAGAAAAATACAATTTTGTTTGTTTTGTTTTAAAATTTCACTGCTCACTACAAAAAAATAGTTTTTCCACTTCTCTGAACCTTCTTACCACACAGGCGGATTTTAAAAGCCCTATGTGTGCCAAAGCCGGGAGATACATATCTCGGGCCAGCTCGTGCCGTGCAGATTTTAAGAGTCACCCGAGTAGGCGCGTATCTCCTGGTACGCCGCACAAATCGGGACGTCAAAAAATGGGCGGGGCAGAGTCTGGGTGGGGCATGGTTGGGACACGGGCGTTCCAGGTCAGTAACCTGACGTATGTGCGTAAGTATTTACATACACAAGCACACGTGGGGTCCCCTACTGTGTAACTTTACTTCTGCTATGGATGGCATGCAAGTTTAAAAAAAAAAAAAATCAGAGCTAGTCAGCGGGGTTTGAAGGATCGGGGCTAATATGGTAAAAGGGAGGCTAGCTAGAGGTGTTAGGAAGCCCTCTCCTTTACTGGGGCAAACAGGGAACAAACTGGGGAAACAGGTATTTGTGTCACGTGCATGCCTAGCAAAATCCCCCCACTTATGCAGTAGAGGCGGCATTAGCGCACACATGCGTATGTCCATACAACATTGTGCACACATGTACACACGTACAGCCTTTTTTATAACATGCACACGTCCTAAAATGGCCACACATACGTGTACACCTGTGCGGCTGTTTTAAAGTTCCATCATATTTTTTACTTTCTTCATAAAACAGAAATAACCCCCAGTCATTTCAACCCTGCTGGAGGTATGTTTAACTGAGGCCTATGCCATATGTTAATTTCTTTCATACAATATGGCGCCAACCAGGATCTGGGCCCAGCCAGTGCCATTTTGAATGGAGAAAATAAACAATGGCACCAGCCTCAGTGTACTGGAGCTATTTCTAAACCATTGCAGGGCAGGGTTGACCATGTATTACTCTAACCTCCTGAAGAATATGGTAAGAGCTTTCAATGAGATAGTGAGAATAAGATGGAAGGCCTACAAGGGTTTTTTTCTTCCAATGGGCATTACATTTGTTTTGCTTTTTATTTCATTTATTATTGATTTTGTAGATGTTTTATTTTAGATAAAATTAAAATTAAAAAATGAAAAGGTCCATACACACTTCTGCTGTTTATTTTTATTTAGACACATGCTGATCTTCTCTGCCAGCAGTTCTTCATACTCTATAGCATTAGTGGTTTATTTTCTGATTGTAATATACATTTTTTCCATGACTGAAAATGCTGGGTTTTTCACTACTGATTTCTGTGGAGCCAGGGTAAATAAGTGTTTCAGGGAATATTCAAATAAGGCACTGAGGAGATAAAAGTATAGGTAGGTGTTTCGGGGTTCTTACCCTTTTCTTACCTTTTTATAACAGACTGAGTATACTCAGTATGGGTTCTCTGACTTATTCTATAAGTAGCTAAGATCACTAGAGTACATTTTCATGCCAGAAAAGGGATAATCAGGTTCATGCATAAGGAAATGAGGTAGCTGATACATTCCACAGTTCAGAGCAGGGCAGGCTCAAAATGCTTCATTAAATACCCATTTTTGCTCTTAGAGGTGAAAGCCTATTTCTTTAAGGAGGTAAATAGACTTAATTAAAATGGTATAAAACTCAGGGAAGATAACTTTGAAACAACTGCAGATGGTGCATATATGCACAAATATATGATTCATAATGTTGTAACTACTTAGTGACTTCTCTGGCTAATTGTTACTTTATACCTACTAGTTCCATGATTGCTGTGATTCTTATCACTATTTTATTGCCTAGTTGTTACTTTATACCTATTGTTTCCATATGTATTCATGCTATATGATGTTTGGCTTTATTCATATTGTTGAATCACCTAACAATTTCTTTTATTAGTTCATTACTATATTATGTGTGTTCTTAATGTACCCCGCTCTGAATGTAAGAAGGGCGGGTAATAAATGCCATTAAATCAAATAGATAAATAA
Organism: Rhinatrema bivittatum; assembly: GCF_901001135.1. Classification (NCBI taxonomy): domain Eukaryota; kingdom Metazoa; phylum Chordata; class Amphibia; order Gymnophiona; family Rhinatrematidae; genus Rhinatrema; species Rhinatrema bivittatum. Next base: position 93,818,398 of record NC_042622.1, on the reverse strand, counting down.
ATAAATAAATATATGGCCATGCAAAGGTCTACAATAGTATTTCATACAATAGTATTGGAATAGCATCCCATCAAATCTCAGACTAGAGCCCTGCCTTTTAACATTCAGAAAAAGACTTAAAACTTGGCTCTTTCACCAAGCCTTCCCTGATCCACCAGACAATAACTAGTTGTCTTTCACCTCTACCCAGTCAGGCACTCTTTTTCACGAAAATTGGACTTGGAGACTTTCAGGTTAAAGCACTGTTTTAAGCTTTTAATTCATACGCTCTATGGTAACACCACTTATTTATTACCGGCCTTTCTTCCTTCCAGCTTGTTGTAAGCTTCCAAGTTCTCTTTCCCTGTTGATTGTAACTTTGACTTATTCCTGCCTATCGTTATCTCTCGTTTACTTGAATTGTTACTCCAGTTATTCCCCTTGTTAAATTGTAAACCGATCCGATATAGTTATTTACTATGAAGGTCGGTATAAAAAACTGTTAAATAAATAAATAAAATAAAAATAACCCATGCGAATCATAAAACACACGGATCGTTACCGCAGAAATACATACAAATGTATGCTTACACGTGAATACATGCAAGACTTATTTTATTTATTTATTTAAAACTGTATACCACTTTTACAATGTTTGTTGATCAAAACGGTTTACAGGTTAAAAACATACATAATTAAAATAACATAAGAACATAACATCAAAGACTTAAAAACAGAATAGAGACAATATTCATAGTCAAAACAGGTAAATCATTACAAAAAATCAATATGCCGACTAATTCAAAATGGGGGAGGCAAGGCGAAGAGGGGCTGGTATATATTTAAGTGCCAAAGTGGTGTCTACCAATGACAAGCTTAGGTAGCTGAAACGGTATTAAATGCATTTGAAAAAAGGAAAGTTTTGAGGGTTTTTAAAAATTCTTTATGATGGGTGATCTGCCTTAAATCATCAGGAATCGAGTTCCAGTAACTGAAAAGGTGTGTCTTCTGGTGATGTCAAGTCTGGCAATGCGAATTGTAGGGATTTGCAATAAGTTTTTATGCATTGAATGTAGATTTCTGTTGAGTCGATATATGCGAAGTTGTGTGCATGCATAACCATGTGGATGAGTCGTTATGTAACAAATTGTAACACATTGAAAGTGTGTACTTTTCCTACCTATTTTCAAAATATTCACATGCTTATTTTACATGCAAAAATAAAATAAGATTTATTCATGTAAAACATGATTTACACGCATAAGTCAGCCAATTTTAAAACATGGTCGCAAAACTGAAATTAACCAGTTTATCAATTACTAAACCAGTTCACCCAGTCCTTCTCCAGGTCATTAAGACCCTCTTAGTTCTTCAGTCTGAACTCCCCCCCTCCCCCATTCACCCAGACTTCCCACTCAGCCAGTTCTTCCCAATAATCAAATCTAATATTAATTATGCAAGATAATTAGCAGGTGTAAAATTATGTGAGTAAGCTGCCAAATGTATGTGCATGTCTTTTATGGAAAAATCTGTTTTATTGTCACAGAACTACAGACAACATAGGAAAAAAAATCCAAGAACATCAAAATGTATACAATTAGTTCAGTCATTAACAACAACTGAAAATAATCTGGATTTTCTAAATCCCCTCCTACCCACCTCAAATCCCATTAAAGTACATACTTCAGATGTTCAGAGAGTTCAGAAATGTCTCAACCTATGCGTGGTTGTAATGTATCACGCGTGTCTTTTAAAATAGCAACTTATACTTTTAACTGTCGGCTCCAACTCGGAACAACCCTAGAGTTTCCCTTTTCTATGCCTGTATATCTGTGCACAAAGATGGTAACTTTCTTTTTTTTTTAATATTTACATTTTTATTAAAGTTAGCATAAGCAACCAAACATAACATAGTGTCTCAATGCTAACATCAAGCAAAGACCATACAGATGCAACTAGTCATCTTACAAATAGTAACTGGCATAACACCAACAATTTTCATCCAGACGGTAAGTTTCAAAGGGGCGGACGGATGTACATTGCTGCATGTGCACTGGTGCGCGCCCAGGTACGTGGTTATTTTATAATATACATGCACATACGTGCATATGTTATAAAACAGCCTGGGTACACATATAATCCACTTTGTTGCCCTCACGGCTTTTTTAGACAGCCTTCCTTGTTGGTCCATCACTATTTTGCAACAGCCATGCACATCCTGGTCTGAGCCATGTAAGTGGGGAATTTTATAAGTAGCGTGTGTCTATGCCATGACCAATTTCACCAGTTTATCCACCAGTTCAATCGGTGTAGAGCTAGGTCCTCCAAATCCCCCCTGGTTTAATAGCATGCAGTCCCTCCAATTACCTCATACTCTCCTTCAGAAATGACTGGGTTTTTTCTGTTACACCTCCTCCATAGCAGAATTAAAGCTACGAGGCACTGGACCTAGGAGCGTGCCCAGGTACATAAGTAGTTGTGCACACACATCTTGGCCCCGCCCCGGAATGCCCATGCCCCATTGAACCACACCCCTTTTTAAATCAGATTGAGATATTTGAGCATCTTGAGTTGTAGGTGGCTTTTAAAATCTGGCACATGCAATATGCCCTTCATGCACGCACATCTCCTGATTTTGGCACGGGCCTGGCTTTTAAAATTCATCTTAAAACATAAAGTATGCACAATTATGTAATTAGAGGCTACTTGCTTGCCTATATCCTAATTTTTACTTGTGTAACTCTGAAAATTACCTTCTTAGTGATTAGGCATTGCTATTCTCAATAGCTACATTCTAGGCTGGTTTATGCTTCACAGGTTACGATAGACCAATGAAGGTGACTTTTTGAGTATGTTGATGTTGTTTTAATGTTGTTATGATTTTAGTATGTTTTATATTTATTTTAATATGTATGTTTATTTTTTACAGAACTAGGCAGTATTCATAGGCTAAGAGGATTTCATTTTTTGTATTATTCATGCTAAATAATCATAGCTACATAGTATATGATGGCAGAAAAAATAAAGAAATTCACACAGCCAGTTTGCCCAATTAAGATTCTTCCATTTTGGGTAAATGAGAACATAAATTCCCCTCCCACAACCCTACTCCTACTCCCCACCCCCTCATGTCTTTACCTGAATTTTCACTGCCCTCCATATCAGTCCCAAGCATGCCTAAAATCTGCTAAAGTACGGGCCATGTTAAACCTTATCATCTTTGTCTGTGATATTTTCAAGACCTACACTAAATACGATACCCAGGTCCCCTTCCATGTCCTTTAGAACAATGTATTGCTGATTTAATGCTTGATATCACACAGAGATGTTTGATAAAATATTGTAGTATATGAAAATACTAACGGACTAGATAGGCCTAAGAATCCTCAACTGCTATCATATTCTATATTTCTATGTCTACACAAAACTAAAAAAAATAAATATTTATTTATTTATTTATTTTATTATTTAAAAGCTTTTACTATACCGACATTCATAGGTCACATCACGCCGGTTTACAAATAACTGAAGCAGGCAGAAATTACAATAAACACGGTAGGGGTAGGAGGAGCAGGCGAGAAGGGGGAGAGGGGGGCAAGAGCAGCTGGAAAGATAAAGGGCAGGCGAGTGAGAAGTGACAGGAATGAACAATAAAAGAACAGAAAGAGAAACAATATATCTGTAACTGTATTCTTAAAAGACAAAGTAAGAGGCAAAAAACATATTTACATTATTTGCTTGGGACGTCTCCATGGCGGATGGAGGACAGAAGAAAGGGAGAGAGGGGGGAAGCGGTGCGAGAAATTGGTAGGAAGGGTAACACCTCGAAGGCAGACGGGGTGTAAAGATAGGATGGGAGGAAAGGGAGGGGGAGAGAGAGGAGCGAGTAGGAAGGAGAAATAAAATTAAGGAAGCCAAACCTTGGGTCTCAGTGCTGTCATCCATAGGCATTAATTATTTTCTCTCGGCTTCTGTTAAATAACCACACACTGCACCAACTTCCTGGGCCAGAGATCCCTGGATACAGTTTGCTGTAATTTCTAGACTGACAGTATTTCCAGCTCTTTGCTTTTGTTGGCCAAGAGTTGGCTCCACTAGGCACTCTGCCTGGCCCTCTTCCCCCACCACTTCTGGAAACATTATTTATTAATCCCTTCTCTGTTTCAGCAAACACCTGACCGAGGGAACATGGAGACAACCTGATGGCAGACTAAGAAGATATAATAAAAGCCATCAAAAGAGGCATTTGTTAGGATACATTCTGCATCTTCAGGGAAGAGCTCCAGGAGCTTGTAATTGGGAAGTCATGCAAAACCTTGGCATCCCATTAACAGAGCTTTTACCAGCTTTCAACGCAAACTGACAGATTTACTTTAGTTTGCTAAATCTCCTTTCTGTATTTTCCACCTACCTGTCATCTCCATGCTGTGCAGCCTCATTTCAGAGCCTTTTTTAAACTGCTTAACATTCTTATGCTTATATTTCTCTAAGACTGGATGCCTCATTTTAAATCATTTTTAACCTCGCAGCTTTGGATGCTGTGTGCTTAATTCTTTCTTTAATGTCCATGCTGAAGATTCTCTGTTTCTTTTAAACATTTTATAAGGCTGCATCTCCTGATCATTTTTCTGAGTCAGACCTGCTGCTAAGGTTATCTGAGGGACATCATTTTGTCTGCATGGACATGTGCTTTTAATACATAGATTATATATACAATGTCATGGTGTCTAAGTGTTGGGAAACCATTGGGAGTATGAAGGAGGTTTTCTTAGTAGGTAAGTATCCTTAGTGACAGACAAAATTAGATATGTTATGTGCATTGTATGATCCTTCAGCAAACTGTGCTCAACTAGTGTACATAACATTGTGATGTAAGGAATCTTCTCAAAGGGATTCTGTGACACATCTTGATGATTTGTCGACACCAGAAGTCAATGATTTGTCGACACCAGAAGTCAATCTCACCCTTGAGAATGTAATAAAATTGTGACTGTGTCAAAATGTCTTTCGCTGGGATACTATTGTCACAATATCCCAGGCCTGCTTTATAGCTTTCTTTCTTGTGTATGATTCTTCAATTGAATCAATGGTAAAAAAAATAAAAAATCTTAAATGGTAAAATCATATGGTGGCAAAAGTGAGTTAAGAACGTTCCTAATTAGCTTATAGCCGGGGATTTCTGCTTGGGAAATACCTAGCCAGTCAAGTTTTCAGGATATCCACAATAGGGATGTGAATCGTTTTTCAACGATTAAAATTATCGTCCGATAATTTTAAAATCATCTTAAATCGTTAAAGAACACGATACAATAGGAATTCTAACGATTTATCATTAAAAAATCGTTAATCGGGTTAGTGCACACTAACGGGAGTTAGTGCGCACTAACTGGGAGTTAGTGCGCACTAACAGAAAATGATACAAATTGACACTTTTCAGGTCAGTTAGGAATGAATATGTATTCCTATTGGCTGGCTGCCCTCTTATTTATTGATGTTACCAAGGTTCCCACTGAGGTGATGGTTGGGGGGATGGGAAATGGAAACGGTTGGTAGCTTGACAAAAAAAAGTAATGTGATCAGTCAATGTGACTAGAACTTGTGCCTATCCCTGATACCGGGAGTGTTTTGATCTTCCTGCACACAGTTCCCTAACCCTGATACCGGGAGTGTTGTGATCTTCCTGCAAGCAGTGCCCTAACCCTGATGCCAGGGGTGTTGTGATCTTCCTGCATACAGTGCCCTAACCCTGATACCGGGAGTGTTGTGATCTTCCTGCATGCAGTGCCGTATCCCTGCTCAGTGCAGGAAGATCACAACACTCCCGGTATCAGGGTTAGGGCACTGCGTGTAGGAAGATCACAACACCCCTGGTATCAGGGTTAGGGCACTGTGTGCAGGAAGATCACAACACTCCCGGTATCAGGGATATGGCACTGAGTGCAGGAAGATCAAAACACCCCTGGTATCAGGGATAGGACACTGTGTGCAGGAAGATCACAACACCCCTGGTATCAGGGATAGGGCACTGTGTGCAGGAAGATCACAACACCCCTGGTATCAGGGTTAGGGCACTGTGTGCAGGAAGATCAAAACACTCCCAGTATCAGGGATATGGCATTGAGTGCAGGAACATCACAACACCCCTGGTATCAGGGATAGGGCACTGCGTGCAGGAAGATCACAACACTCCCGGTATCAGGGTTAGGGCACTGTGTGCAGGAAGATCACAACACTCCCGGTATCAGGGATAGGGCACTGCATGCAGGAAGATCACAACACCCCTGGTATCAGGGTTAGGGCACTGTGTGCAGGAAGATCAAAACACTCCCAGTATCAGGGATATGGCATTGAGTGTAGGAAGATCACAACACCCCTGGTATCAGGGATAGGGCACTGCGTGCAGGAAGATCACAACACTCCCGGTATCAGGGTTAGGGCACTGTGTGCAGGAAGATCACAACACTCCCGGTATCAGGGATAGGGCACTGCATGCAGGAAGATCACAACACCCCTGGTATCAGGGATAGGGCACTGCGTGCAGGAAGATCACAACACTCCCGGTATCAGGGTTAGGGCACTGTGTGCAGGAATATCACAACACTCCTGGTATTAGGGATAGGGCACTGCATGCAGGAAGATCACAACACCCCTGGTATCAGGGATAGGGCACTGCATGCAGGAAGATCACAACACTCCCAGTATCAGGGATACGGCACTGCATGCAGGAAGATCACAACACTCCTGGTATCAGGGATAGGGCACAAGTTCTAGTCACATTGACTGATCACATTACTTTTTTTGTCAAGCTACCAACTGTTTCCATTTCCCATCCCCCATATATTGTCAGTGGGAACCTTGGTAACATGAATAAATAAGAGGGCAGCCAATAGGAATACATATTCATTCCTAAACTGACCTTAACTGACCTGAAAAGTGTCAAATTGTATCATTTTCTGTTAGTGTGCACTAACAATGGTTAGTGCGCGCTAACTTCCTGTTAGCGCACACTAACTCCCATTAGTGTGCACTAATCGGAAAAACCGATTTTTTTAACTAAAAAATCGTGCCAAACACGATTTTCTTCTCCTGCCAAACGATTTCGATCGTTAAGACGATCGGGCACACGATTCACATCCCTAATCCACAATGAGTATTCATAAAATATATTTGCATACAGTGGAGGCTCTGCACACAAATGTACTTCATGCATATTAATTAAGGATATCCTGAAAACCTGACTGGCTAGGCGTATCCTGAAGTCTGGTTGAGAACCCCTGGATATACGGATGAGAAAAAGTGTATGTCATTACCAACACTGGTAAACAAAATGGCTCACTCCAAATTATCTGGTTGAAATATTCACGGTAAGTGTTACTTATATAAATAAGAACATAAGAAATTGCCCTACTGGTCAGACCAAGGGTCCATCAAGTCCAGCATCCTGTTTCAAATAGTGGCCAATCCAAGCTACAAGTAGTACAAGTAACCAAACACTAAGAAGATCCAATGCTACTGATGCCAGTAATAGCAGAGGCCATTCCCTAAGTCAACTTGATTAATAGCAGTTAAAGGACTTCTCCACCAAGAACTTATCTAAACCTTTTTTAAACCCAGCTACTCTAAGGGCCAGATTTTAAAAAGGTTACGCGCACCAGGTCTATTTTCAAAAGGACCGGCGATGCGAGTAAAGCCCCGGGACGCGTGTAAGTCCCAGGGCTTGCAAAAAGGGGCAGGGAGGGGGTGGGTTGAGAGCGGTCTGGGGGCAGGGCCAGGGGCACCAGGCACAGCGGCTGAAGTAAGTTTAGCAACAAAAAAAGAACTCTAAAAAGGTAGGGGGGAAAGGGCGGGGGAGGTAAGGGAAGGGAAGGTGGGGTGGGGGGGGTAGGGAACATGGGAAGGCAGTGCGGCTCTGAGAAGGCTCAGCATGCGCAATTGTGCACCCGCTTGTGCACACTGACTCTGGATTTTATAACATGCACGCGCTTGTGCGCGCATGTTATAAAATCTGGCGTACAAGTGTGCGCGTCGGGTACGCGCGCACATGTACGCCCACGTGCAACTTTTTAAAATCTACCACTAACCACATCCTTTGGCAACAAATTCCAGAGCTTAATTGTGCATTGAGTGAAAAAGAATTTTCTCCGATTAGTTTTAAATGTGCTACTTTCTAACTTCATGGAGTGCCCCTTAGGCCTTCTATTATCCAAAAGAGTGCATAACCGATTCACATTTACCCATTCTAGACCTGTCATGAATTTAAAGACCTCTATCAAATCCCCCCACAGTCAACTCTTCTCCAATTTGAACAGCCCTAACCTCTTTAGCCTTTCCTCATAGGGGAGCTGTTCCATCCCCTTTATCATTTTGGTCACCCTTCTCTGTACCTTCTCCACTGCAACTATATCTTTTTTGAGATGCAGCGACTAGAATTGTACCCAGTACTCAAGGTGTGGTGTCACCATAGAGTGAAACAGAGGCATTATGACATTTTCCATTTTATTCACCATTCCCTTCCTAATAATTCCTAATATTCTGTTTGCTTTTTTGACTGCTGCAGCACACTGAGCCGACGATTTCAATGTATTATCCACTATGACACCTAGATCTCTTTCCTGGGTGGTAGCTCCTAATATGAAACCTAACATCATGTAACTACAGCATATGTTATTTTTCCCTATATGCATCTGTTGCGGACATGCCTTGTGGCTATGTATTCCGTGGTGAATGCATGCGGGAAAGCCCTGGGAAGGGGCGTAGAGGTGTGATCGCTTGCTCCTGTGTGAGTGTGAGCCACTGGTCCACACGATAACTCAGAGAGGAGCCCCAAGATACCCCGAGGATAGGAAAGCAAGTGCGAGCTTGGACACAGTTCAAACTCATGAAAGAATGGAACCAGAACAGGAGACTCCTGGTCCGGAGAGCTAAGAGTCAGAGTTCATAGAAGAAGGATTCCTGGAACTTGGACTAGATGAAGACTCCTGGACATGGATGAAGAAGAGGTGTACTCTTGAAGACGAAGATGAGATGAGACTCTTGGAGAAGATGAAGAGAGACACTCTTGAGTACAAAGACAGACAAGACGAGACTCTTGGAAACAATGAAGAGAAACACTCTTGGGTATGAAGAAGAGACGAGGCTCTTGGAGTAGAGTAGAGATGAGGCTCTTGATGTACAGAAGAGACGAGGCTCTTGAAGTTAGGGAGTGCTATCCCTCAAGGTGCCCTACACAGCCCAAGGACTGGTCGCGGACCACCTTGTCCACTGCACGCCCTACACAACCTGAAGGCTGGTCACAGACCATGCTAGGAACGGGAGGCACTAGATGGAGAGGAGTAGGGCAGCATTCGACGAAGTCCAATGGAGAGATTCCAATCTATCAAGCGTAGACTGATTGGAGAGTCCGGGGAACGCCAAGATCTGCTGACGTGTTCTCCAGGATAAAGAGGTGTAGTGAAGAGAGAGGTACATAGAGGGCAGTACCTCAGAGAAGCCTTCTTGACATCAGGAAACATGGACAGCTGAGGAGATGGATGACAGCAGGAAGGGGCCTCTGCTTAGGGTAGGATCTGGAAGTCTTTAATAGAAGAAGACGGATGAACATCTGGATGGAGGACGTCGGGACACTAGGACATCTGGGACTCCAACAGGTGGACTTCTGGACGTCAGGACATTGAGACATCGGAGCGTCAGAGACATCTAAGAATAGATGAGGGATCCTGAGGCTTGTGGAAGGAAAGCCTGAGACTGGAACATACCACGAGGAAGGTTGACAACAGGGAAGACCTGGACGTTGGACGAAGTCATCACAAAGAAGACATCACGAAGATAGAAGACTTGAAGACAAAGTCTTCTGGACAGGAGCTTGAAGATAACCACGTTGGAACAGTGGAACTCCGAGGATGGAAGCTGGAGACGATGGAACTCCGAAGATGGATTCACTGCAGGATGATACTCCTGGAGGGTGTTACTCTATCCGAAGGCACTGAAGGAATGAAGCAGCGCCTATTTATAGGGCAGGAGTAGGAAGAGCCCTGAAGACGTCATCTGGGAGGGCTGAAGAGGAACTTCCTGCTTTGTCCCTTTAAAATAAGAGAAGAGCCATGTGGCCAGCCCCTAGAGGGAGCCCTGGAGCACAGGGAGTGGAGCCAAGGCTTGCACAACATCGTGGAGCGAGAGAGAAGGCCAGAGGCAGATCCTGCCGCTGAAGAGGAGCAGCGCTGGGGCTGGACTGGCCCCGAGGAAGAAGAGACAGCATTGGTGGCTCCCTGCCACAAAGAGGAGTCAGCGGCAGCACTCGGGCCGTGGTGAAGGGAAATCCTCGCGAGGGGATTCCCCTGAAGCGGAGGAGCTCCGGTGGCAGCACAGGCCGTGAAAAGAAGGGATTCCTGGCAGGGAGTTCCCCCGAAGAGGTGTCAGCGGCGCGGCTCTGGCCGCGCAGAAGAGGAGGGACAGCCAGTGGCAGCAGGCCGCAAAGGAGGAGGCAGCGCGGCTCGGTGGCAGACTGGGTCACAGAAGAAATTTAAGGCCCTGACCGTGGAGCAGCCGCGGGCGGGGGCGCAACAGCAGCACCTTGCACTTGTCCACATTAAATTTCATCTGCCATTTGGATGCCCAATCTTCCAGTCTCGCAAGGTCCTCCTGCAATTTATCACAATCCGCTTGTGATTTAACTACTCTGAATAATTTTGTATCATCTGCAGATTTGTTCACCTCACGCGTCGTATTCCTTTCCAGATCATTTATAAATATATTAAAAAGCACTGGTCCAAGTACAGATCCCTGAAGCACTCCACTGTTTACCCTTTTCCACTGAGAAAATTGACCATTTAATCCTACTCTCTGTTTCCTGTCTTTTAACCAGTTTGTAATCCAAAAAAGGACATTGCCTCCTATCCTATCTATACCTAGTTTGATTCCACATTTAAACTGAAACAAGGCTACAATGGGAACTGTACACAAGAAGAATTAATAAGTAGAAAATTAAAATATCATATGTTTGTGTTAAGGATTCTTTTGGCAACCATAATCTCCAGGATATCTTGCACTGACTGTGCTATGCTCCTGAGGTGTCACTAACATTTCACTGATTTCATTATAACATAGAGAGAGAGAATGAGCCCAAATCCTAGATCTGCCTTAATAAAATGTATGCCACACGTGCCCATCCTCCCCCTCCCTGAAGTAGGTGCCTACATTTTCAAGGCTCTTTAGAATAACGTGGGGCCAGATCGGAGGGGAGAAAGTTAGGTGCTCAGTTTTGATTTTTAGTTCTGGGTGCCTTAACTTAGGATAAGCCATAGCTGGCCTAACTTTAGGAACCTCGGTGTGTTTGAAATTAAAGTTAGGTGCTTATATTCAGCCCAACATTAAGGCACCTTTCACGAACATGTTTTCAATATCAACCTCATTGTGTTTTGGGCAGTGACACTGTAGCACTGATAAAATGGAAATTATTGAAATGTGGAAGGTAACACAAAATTCTTAAACCAATCAACCTTTCTTAAAAATTCATACCCTTTTTCTCTTTGCATATTGGTATCTGGTACACCTGTCTTACTGTTTATAATTTGAGTATTAGGGTATCAGTGCACATGGGATTAATTTGTCCATTCAATATTAATTAAAGAACAAACACATGTGGGTTTATATTACACATTAGACAAATAACATAGGCAGCCAGGACTTCACTCGCTTCACATTCACCCTTTTACAATTCGAATAAGACACAGACAACATGTTGGGTTTAACAGGGCCGCAGCTTTAATACAACTCATGGGATGCCCGAGCCCAGTAATTAACATTACACAACGTCCCGTGATCATCCACCACCTCCCAGCAAGACGGTCAGCACCAGCTGCCCGGCTAGTAGTTCCAAGCCTTGAAAAGTGTTCCAACCCCCGCCACCTCCCAGCAAGGAGCCCGTACTAGACAACATAAGAACATAAGAACATAAGAAATTGCCATGCTGGGTCAGACCAAGGGTCCATCAAGCCCAGCATCCTGTTTCCAACAGTGGCCAATCCAGGCCACAAGAACCTGGCAAGTACCCAAACACCAAGAAGATCCCATGCTACTGATGCAATTAATAGCAGTGGCTATTCCCTAAGTAAACTTGATTAATAGCACCCAGTTGTCTGCCAATCCAAAATGTAACAGGAATGAAGCTTAACACATAGAAAATATGAACTGTGGCGGCTCGGGCCATCCGCCATAGATACAGATATGAAATATTCTGTGACCCCTAAAGATGCGGTCCTAGTTAGTAAGGAAACAGCTCTTCCAAAGCCTGCTGAATTGAGTTAAGGAAGAGACCTCCCAGGATGCAGAGATACATTAAGATATCTTAATGATAGAAATATATATTGCATTTCTTTAAAAATACCATTTATTTACTGATTTTTTTTTGTAATGTATAGAAATAAAGGTCAACAAACAAGTTGTAGTTGAGATCTTTTTATTGGACTAACTCGACATCTGTAGTTAGCTTTTGAGATATGAGCTCCCTTCATCAGGTCAAAGATGGCCTACAACTCTTTTGTTGACTAATGTGGCAAACACACATCTTTATTTTGTGATGTGGAAATTGTAATCTGATCAGCAGTTTAGAAATAGCAGGATGTGCTTCCTTCCAGCAGTGACCTTGCATGACCTTTATAGACATAAACATGCATGCTAGAAGCTGTTTTATACTTGTACTAACTTTAAGCAGTGTTGGAAGATGGTGGCTCATACCTGACATTTTTGTCTAGGCCAGACATGATTTAACTTAGAGCAAGACATAGCCAGTATTTCATTCAAAATGAACTTGATTAAGATGCCAGTCACCAGACACTACAGTTTTATAACATTGATAATGCTTTTTCTTCTGTTGCAATTTTTATAACATGTTTTTGAACCTAGACACTTGGGCTTGATTGCTGCATCCATAATTAAACATCACATCCAGACTGCCAGTTTGAGTCACACAGTTTTGAGTTTTGCATCATATATAGCACCCTCCTATATCTACAATAAACATTTGGATCAATCACATCACAGAAACAATACAAAGTAAAGATTTGCATCGATTGACAAAGAAATTATTTCTGTTACACTTTTATATCCAAATACTTTAAATATTGTAGCTACATCCCAATCCCAATAATATATATTTTTAAAAGTGCTTCAAACACACATGGGGATATAGTTGAACTATTCTATTTATGACCACTTAGTTACATGAGATATTTTTTTGTACTTAATTTTATTTTTTGTATTGTCATGCATATGGTTCTTATCTTTTCTGATCCCTAAAATTGAGTATAAATAGTTAGAACTGTGCTTCCTGAAGATCCTGGAGAATAGTAGAGTCCAGACTGGTTCTGTCTTCCTAACTGGGATCCAATATCCTCAGGGGGCATCCCTCAGGCTCCAAATGGGATTCTTTCAACCAGCCATTGGATGCTATATGTTAACTTTACTTCTAAGATAGTATTAGTAATTAGAATAAAAACATGTTTTTAAAAAATCTTTTTTTTCCAATTTAGCACAAAAAAAGCTTTCTTTGTAGATGTTTCTTTTTTTTTTTCTTTGCTTTGCTTTTATTTATTAGCTGAGAAACTCAAGTGACTAGGCCGGATGCAGTTTCCATAGCAACCATCTCTCTTCCAGCAGCAGATGCTGGAAAAGAGTTAGTAGCTTTATCCTCCGGTGGATTTCCCCAGCAGAGGTTGATGGTTAAAGATGTTAGGCTTATAACCACGGACCAGATGCCTTTTTTAGCCTTCCTAACTCCCAGATGTTTCACCCTGTCTTTAAAATTCTACCTTTTCAACCACCTATGTGCTGTACAACCACATTGCTAGGCAATTAAAGAAAATAAAGGCACAGGTTTTCTTATGCTTATTGTTATATTTTTGGGATGTCTCATTATCACTTATGGAGTTCTACATCACAATTTAAAACATCTCTTAGGGTAAATTAGGATATGCTAATTAGCAGCAATACAGTTACTAAGGGTCATTATGAGCAGGAGCTGGGAATTCGGTTTCATCCAAGAGCTGTTGCGAAATGAACCAGTTCTAATACTAATGAGGGAGGTTGCACTGAAGCACATGAAGCTAACCCTGTGAGGGAGGGGAAAAGAGGAGAGAGTCCCTAAAAATGAAAGGTCTGGAATTAGTCTTCAGAGATATGAACTCTGTTTCCAATGACTCCCAGGCGGATGAAAATGTTTCCAAAGACTATTGCTTTATTGCTTAGATGCATGCATGAATAAACAATAAAGAGAGCTGGTTGCCTACCATCAAAAGGGAAGAAGCTTGTTTCCAAGTTTACTCCCTATTCATTAATGGGAGTATGGAGTATCTGTGTTAGAAATCTTTATTCAAGGCAATAAAGAGCTATAATTTGTGATTAATAGAGCTATATCTGAAAGGGGATCACAAAACTATCCTGCCTAAGAGTCTCATCAGAGTAGACTAGGAGTGGTAGAGGTCTTGGGCACTCCCAAATGGGAGGTGTCAGTGTGCTAACAAAACTCCTGTGCCCTCTTGGGCTCAGAGTCCTTCTTTAGGAGTCTCTCATCTCAAGGGGGAGGAGTTCCTGCCTCCTCTCCTGGGAAAGTGGCTGAAGCCCAAGGTTGGGGTACTAGACCTTCAGGACTAGGAGGATTGTGTCTTGAGGCCCATGGGAACCACTGAGATTATTGAAGAGACAGAAGTGGTCTTAAGGAAGAGAGCGTGGTCTTTCTGTACTTCTCAACTGTCCAGGGAGATTGCTTCAATTGAGTGAATAGTGGCGTTCCTAGCTTGAGTCATAAGTGGGATTGCCAGTCTTGAGGAAAAGGTCCCTAGGGTTTCTGTCTGAGAAAAGCATCAGCACTTTGACTTTGTCTAAAAAGGAACATCCGGATTTTCAGTTACTACCAGGGGAAATGTCCATGGAGGATTTTCCTTGCCAAATGTACAGTGATGTGAAGAATTGCAATTGACTGATTTTGGAATTTTATTTTTCTGTATTTACTGAGCACTAAACATAAGTGTACTTTCTGTGGTTTACATCTGCAAGCAAATTTTACTAGTAAAAGTTTTTATTTTGAGCAGCTCTTATTTATTTATTTTAAAACATTTTATATTCCGCAACCTCAAATCTATATCAGGCACGGATTATAATCCAGAACATGCACACAATTAAAACCTGGCACACATAAATAAAACAAATATAAAATTCATGACAATAAACTTAAAATATCCTTTTCATAAAAACTATATAAAAAATAAACACTTCCTAAAACACTTTAAATCCAGTTACTCTCTGAGGGCTGCTGGCAATGAATTCCACAGGGTTGGAGCTGCATAAGAAAAAGTCCTAACTTGTCAACTGTTGCTTAAAATCCCAGGTGGGAGGAACCACCACCAATATTGTTCTCAAAGATCTTAATGGATGAATCTGCTCACCCACAGAAGTCTATTCTTTACCGAGCATAAAGTAACTTATGGATTATCACTAATAGCTAAACTGTGACCTCAACTGTGTAGGTAACCAGTGCAATTCTTGGAGCACTGGGCCTATATGTTCCTTCTTAGTAGCGGCTGCATGTTGGACTAATTGAAGTACTCAAATTAAATTATTTGGTAAACCAACTCCCAGAGCACTGTTGGCCCAAGACTAAGACCTGTAATACCAAACAAAACATTTCAATAGGCAGCAAAGACTTCAAGGTCGTCAAAGCCTTTGGAAGTAATTTTCAAAGGAGTTATGTGCGTAAATTAAACTTACTATCATAGCAATTTTTGAAAGCCCACATAGAAGCATAATGTGCATTTATGCACATAAAACCCAGTTTTAAGTGTGTAAATGTTTTTGGAAATTACCTCCTAAGCTTATAAAAAGCAACTTTTGCCTGATTTCTAATAAATGGCTTCATCGTTAACTTAGGGGCAGATTTTCAAAGGGGTACGCGCGTAAGATACGCATGTAACTCCCGAAAAGCTGCCCCTTCCACCCCCTGCGCGCGCCGAGCCTATGTTGTATAGGCTCGGCGGCGCATGCAAGCACCGGGACGCGTGTAAGCCCCAGGGATTTCTGGAGGGCGTGTCGGGGGGGCATGTCACAGTGGTGCATCATCGGGGGGGCGTTCCGGGGCGGGGCCGCAGGCATGGTTCCGGCCCGGGGGCGTTTCGGGGGCGTGGCCGAGGCCTCCGCAACAGCCAGCCGGCGCGCGCGAGTTACACCTGCTTCAGACAGGCGTAACTTTTATAATAAAGGTAGGAGGGTTTAGATAGCCCTGGGGGGGTGGGTTAGGTAGGGGAAGGGAGGGAAAGGTGGGGGGCACCGGAAAGAAAGTTCCCTCTGAGGATGCTCCGATTTTGGAGTGGCCTCGGAGAGAACGGAGGCAGGCTGCGTGGCTCGGCGTGCACAGGCTGCCGATTTTGCACAGCCTTGCACACACCGACCCTGGATTTTAAAAGATACGCGCGGCTACGCGCGTATCTTTTAAAATCCGGCATACTCTTGTTTGCGCTGGGTGCGCGAACAAAAGTACGCGCATGCACTTTTTTAAAATCTGCCCCTTAGAGTCCAAAAATACTCCCACACTATGGACCTCAGATAAAATTGGTAGTGGGCTCTTCCCATCAGATAAGCTAATACAGTCTGTATTGGGGGCACACATCAACCCACAGCAGTCTGTTTTGTTGTATGTTTAGTAGCAAACCTTTTGCAGTCAACCAACTGCTTAGAGTGGACAGGCATTTTAAAAAAACAAAGCTCCAGAAAGGCTCCATTACAATCACTAGGAATAACCAGCTGAATGTCATCTGCGTAAATGAAATATAACACTCCCAAGAACAGTTCCTGAAGGGGACAGTAAAGATTAAACAAGTCAGGAGATTGCGCTGAGCCCTGGGGAACACCCAATAATAAAGCTGCTGAATAACGGGCACCCAGCTGCACCTGCTGTCTTCTGTCCTGCAAAAAAGGAATAAACCAGCTCAGAAGCACATCAGTGGAACTAATCTGATTCAAACACTGAATTAACAAACTATAGTGAATGGCGTCAAAGGCCGCCAAGATGTTCAGCTGCTCCAAAACACTGATGCGTCAGTCGGTGCTTGACGGCTTCGCCCCGTTTGTCTCACCTTATTCACAGCTCCTCCTGCTTACCTAGGAAAGATGGCTACTGCCGCGTCTACAAGCCGACCTCTCCGGCGTCCCCGGAATGGCTATGGTGCAGCCTCCTGCCATGCTCCTCCCAGGTACCTACTAGGGGGCACGTGCCACCCACGTCTTTATTCCAACCTTGGCGCGACCCTCGGGGGCGTTCCCCTTTGCTGCTGTCACACCATCCAGGTATATAACCTATTCTAATTTGCTAGCTCGTTGAGTTAGCAAGGACTCAAATCCGTTCCTGTCTATGCTACCCTGCCGCTTCCGTGCTGCCGCTGGAAGCTTTCTCTCAGCCCTTTGGGGTAACTGCTAACCTGGGTACCCGCTCCTCGGGAGCCCTCTGCTTTATTTCAGGTGCCTTACAGGGAACAGGTACTCGTTCCTCGAGAGCCTGCTCTCCCTGCCTTGGTGCCTGTACCATCTTCTTCAACCTGGTGGAATCGCATATCTACAGCAAACACCTAGTAAGTACTCTTAACTCTCAGTCTATCTCGTCCACAGTACTACCTTGCTGGGAAACCTGCTTCGGAACCTCTCTATACCAACAGGGTGAGAAGGGCTCCCTCTGCCGAGGTCCCTGAGACTGCTGCAACCAGACTGCCTCACTACTACCACCTCTGGTGGTACTCTTCAAGCTGTATAATAAAGAACTAACTCTGTGTTTGAGCGTTCTGAGACTAGCCCAGTACTGTGGCGCCTCACGGGGCTCCTCCCCGTGGGCATGGTCATCTGCCACAGTACCCCAGGTTCCACCCAAACACCCTTAACCATAACAAACACCAGTCCCCCCTTACTCCAACCTACGATACAGTGAATCTGAAAGTGACAAAAGTAAAAATTCAGTATTATAAGCCATTCTAAATCCAAACTGATACTTATCCAAAACTGTATTACCATCTAAAAACTCATTTAACTGGACCAATACACTTTTCTCTAGCATCTTTGCTAGAGAAAGAAGATTGGATATTGGGAAATAGCTGGTTAGCTCTTCCAGAGATAAATGTTTATCCTTTTGTACAACTCTAATAGAAGTCTCCTTTAGTTAACTAGGCACATGTCCCTCATTTAAGGACTTATTGACTATCTCCCTAATAATAACAAAGGAGATTTCTTTAATGCCCTTTCATTAGAGTGAATGGACACATAGCTATGAATGAATGGTGTTCAATTGCCCTTTACCATAGTCAACTCTTTCAGGGAGATTGTCCTAAAAACAGTCCATTTTTCTCACTGTGAATAAGCTATACAATATATAGAATCAGTTGAAATGGCCACATTTAAACCCACTTGTGATTGAATATTTTATCTTCAAAATGATCAGCTAGACTATGAACATTAGTAACTAATCTCTTTAATTCCTCTCCTGGGTGGGGGGGAAGGGAGGGAGAGAGTGAGAGAGAAATAACCTCTTTATAAGGCTCAGCCTGATACTCTATATATGGACCATTGTAAGGGGGCACTTTGATTCGGGGTTAGGGGGGGTGTTGTTACAGACACGTTCAGAGGTATCCATTGTAAAACTGACATTATTAAAGAATTTTAGACCTTATAAGTGATGAAAAGGAGTTGATTTGTACACTGCAGTCTCTGCTAGCTGTATTGTAACATGCATAGCAAAGGCACACCAGTACTGGCCCCGCCTCTGGAATGGCCATGCTCTGCCTCTTTTCCGCTTACTTTTTCTGGGGGCTCGAACGTTGATGTACACGCGGCCTTCCTGGCTATTTAAAATTTGTGTAGCTCCCGTGCGGCCCACTTACGTGCGTATGTGGCCATTTTTGCGTGCACAAGGCTTTTAAAATCTATCTCTAAAGTTTTATAAACTTCCTTCAGTTAATCCTCATACAACCTTCTCCAATCTTTCTCTGCTTGTCTGAGAGACTTAATACTGGGAAATCAACCTACTAGTGAACCAAGGTGACCTCTTAGACCCATCCCATTGTGGGTCCAGTCTAGCATAAGATTCTACCAGACTGAAATACTGTCTGTTCAGAGGATCCTATTGCCCCCACCCCTTCAACAAATTCTTTCCACTTTGACGTGAACACCTTCATTTTCACCATATAGCTCTCTTACTACAAGCATTAGCCTTTTTACTGCCCAATGAACATACCACAGTGGTGGTGTGTGTTTCTTTTTCTGGACTGTTGCAGAATATATCCAGAAAAAACCTAAGGGCCATGAAAGACTTGTCCTTCCCCCCCATTTTGGAAGAACCTGGTAGCATGGAAGCTGCAATGGCCCATGACCTCTCACTTGAGCCCTTGTTGCCGAGAAGAAGCTGGGGCAGGGTCTACACATAGATACAAGTACTGTCTCTTAGAACTAACAGTGGTGTCCTCAATGCACAGTATGGCATGTTCCAGCTAAAAACAGCTGCCAGAAAGCCAGGCATCCCTGATGCTGCACACTGCAAGGAAATGAAGTACTCCAATAAAAGGCTAAAATCGAGACAGTGAACTTCACCTTATAGCTTTTGTGCTTCTGGAGATAACAGCAAGAGCATTAGCCAAAGCATTTATTGTCCTGTGAGTGAAAGTTAGTTGGAATGCCTGCACCAGGCCTGCAATAGAACCAAAGGAGCACTCAAAAGGTGGAAATGAGAGGCTGTAGCATCCTGAGAGAGTTCTTGTTCCCCAACCCAGAGGTGCTCCAAGCTCCTTCCCAGGAGCTCTTGAAGCTCTATGTTCCTACAAATGCACTCTGATGCAGGGTAGGCGGGCACGTGGCAGATAGAAGAAAGTCCCAGAGGTTCAGGGAAAGTGATGTCTGATTTTGAAAATGGATGGACAAAATGCTTGCACAATTTGGAATTGGGCTCTTAAACACTGCCCATTATATGTGCATTTAGAAGTCCGCGGATAGCTTTTAATCATAGACCTTACACTAATTTTCAGTCATGCATACTTTCACTTTGAACTATTACCTAGGAAAGCTGCCTGTACACATTTACACCTGCTAATTTGTATAGGTAGTTTTCCCAAGAAATATTATGTGCATACTTTTGGAAATTCAAAAGTATATGCGTCACAGCCAACGACTCCCCAACCCCTAGGAATGCCTCCCCCTACTGTAGTAAAGTAAGTTACTCAGGTAATGGCACTGCATGCACACGTCTACCTGCATACAAACTCTTGTCTGCGGGTAAAGCACTGTTTTACCTTAAAAATTGTTCACTGGGGGAACTGTTAAACTCCCCATGGTGCTTGCCGGGCACTTTGTAGCCAAAGGCATGCAAGTGAATTTTCAAAAGGAAACTCCCCCAAAAGTTTCCCTTTCAAAATCTGAGGAATCATGGGAAGCAGGCAAAAAGTCCATGGGGATTTCGACACGAAATCCCTGTGCCTACTTTACAGAGCCTGCCGCAGCCCTGCCCCTTCTTGGCGAAGATTAAAATGTGTTTTGTGATCTTATAAGAGACTCTCAGTTTCTGTGATGTTTGTATTAAGACTCTTGTAAGAGCTTGATTAAGTTAAAGGAATCTCTTCTTTGGGTATGTGTATGAGACGTGTATTTTACTGAAGCTTTTCTGTGGTTGCTGTTTGTTCTATCCTGATAGATATTTCTTTATGTTTGTAGAGTTAAGGATACAATCCCTTTTGATGTCCCTCTAGATGCAGCCCTCCAGCAAAACATGGTTCATGCCAGGGGACCTACTTTCTATGAATTGTGAAGCTCTCAATAATCTGCTCTCAAGTGGCTTATCGACAGTGACTCTAAAGCATGGACAGTCTATAAACTTCACATCACACATCCGTTTCTTTTGCTAAAATGTGTGCACTGTATTACAATGCATGGATTTTTACCCACATTAACAGGGCAGGTTTTCAAACCACATTTTTACCCTGGTAAAACCTGTGTTTAACTGGATAAGGACTTTTCGGAATTTCCCCCTTTAGACAGTAGCTTTTAAACAGGTGCACGGGAGCACGTGTGCACATTCGTCAGCCCGACATATTCGCTTATCTCCCAGTTTTAGCGTGCATCAGGCTTTTAAAATTCACCTTTTACTATTAGGAGTGGGTGAGAGACTGAACCGTGATCCTAGTCACTAGGCAAGATAAGGCACAATTTTCAAAACCATGTGGGCAGGTGCAAAGCAGGTGCTAAAGTGATTTTGATGGTATGGTTTAGGACCATAGGTCGGGAACCCATGGCTCGCGAGCCAGATATGGCTCTTTTGATGGCTGCATCTGGCTCGCAGACAAATCTAAATCAGTGTGTCGCCACACTTTCCAGTCCCCCGCTGACCCAGCTGCTCCCCGGTCCTCCTCCGCCCGGGCTTAAAATGCTGTCAGCCCGGGCGGAACGCAGCAGAATAGCTGGAGTCGGCGGCACCGGCATGGTCTCTTCTTCCCCCCCCCCCCCCCCCCCCCCTGGCCCGGAAGAGGAAGTGGTGAGCATCGGGTGCGTGCGCGGGAAGAAGAGACCACGCTAGTGTGGTCAGCGTCGGCCCGAAGAGCAGAAGAGAGGTGTGCAGAAAAATGAAGAAGAACGTCAACCCCTGCGGCCGATGGGACTCCTCCTCCGCCCGGGCTTAAAATGCTGTCAGCCCGGGCGGAACGCGGCAGAATAGCTGGAGTCGGCGGCACCGGCATGGTCTCTTCTTCCTGCCCCCCCCCCCCCGCGGCCCGGAAGAGGAAGTGGTGAGCATCGGGTGCGTGCGCGGGAAGAAGAGACCATGCTAGTGTGGTCAGCGTTGGTCCGACGAAAAGAAGACTGTGCAGCGCGGCTCGGAGGAAAATGAAGAAGAACTTCAACCGCAGCCGATGGGACTCCTCCTCCGCGAGGGCTGAAAATGAAGGAGGTTAGCGTTGGGAGGAGGCTGCTGCTGCCGCGAGTTCCCGGGGTGGGGGTGGGGGAGAGAGTGAATGAGCGAGCAAGCATGTGTGTTTGAGATCCTGTGTGTGTGAGTGAGAGATTGCATGTATGTGAATGATTGAGAGCCTGTATATGTGAAAGAGAGTATGTCTGTGATTGAGAGTATGCCTGTGAGAGAGAGAGCATGAATGTAAGTTTACAATTGGGAACCTGTATGTGTAAGTTTGTGATTGAAAACCTGTTTATGTGAAAAAGTATGTGTGTATGATTGAGAGCATGTGAGTATGTGATTGAGAGCCTGTGTGTAAATGAGAGAAAGAGAGGACATATTTGTAAGCATGTGAATGAGAGTCTGTGTGTGAGAGAAAAAGACAGCATGTATTTATGTGATTGAAAGCCTGTGTGTGTGTGTAAGCGTGAAAAGATAGACAGCATGTGTGTAAATGTGTAATTAAGAGCCTATATAAGTGAGAGAGAAAAAGCATGTGTATATGTGAGTGACTGAGAGCATGTGTGTATAGGTGTGTAATTGAGAGCCAGTGTGAGAGAGAGCGCTGGTATGTGACTGAGAGAGAGGAGAAAGTTCCAAGCAAACCACCCCTCCTCCTGCTAATTCAGAACAATCTCAGGACACCTGGATATCAAACGTTCCCAGGTATGCAGAGCAAAAAATTTTTTGTATCCTTATTATTTTTCATTACTGGGTCTTTGTGTCTGCTATTTTGAAATATTTTGTTGGTATCTGGAAATTTTTTATATGAGTTTTTAATTATTGGACATTCCACTCATCAGCTGTTTCAAAATATGTTCTTTTTGTTAGTACAGTTTTACTGCTGATGATTTTATATTTCTTGGTTTGTTTTATAAGGATGGGTGATGTTTCTTTTTTCCTTTGTTACACTGCATACAGAGACTCTGGCTTGTTGCAGTTTCCAATTCAGTTTTTTCTGCATGCTTCTAGTTATGCGTTTTGGTCTCTTTATTCTATGTTAGGTGAGGGACAGCACGTGATTCAGGTGAGGTTTTCTGCTGGCGTGTAGTTTCTGTGTAGGACTCTACAGCAGCCTGACTTGGTCCGTTTTCCTAATAGGAGATGTATTGGTGTCTTAAGGCCTGGTGTAATATTTTCAGAGACTTATTGTACTTTAAAAGTGTGATCTTACATAAAATGCACACATTTACTTGTATTTAGTTTTAAACATATTGTATGGTTCTCATGGAATTACATTTTAAAATATGTGGCGTTCATGGCTCTCAGCCAAAAAGCTTCCTGACCCCTGGTTTAGGTGCAAGGGTCATGTCTTTTTCTTGTTGCGGCTTCAAGCTAACAGGGGTGAATTAAACTACGACAGAGTCTTGGCATTTCCTGTTTGACAAAACACACAAAACGAAACGTTGCTATGGCTTCAGTGCAACCTGACACATTAAACTAGTCCAGCTCCAGAACATCAGATATAGAAATCAATTCAAAGTTTGGGTTTTGCTGGCAGGCAGTGAGCTGTTCTCTCTCTCTCTCTGAGTATTGTCCTCTCTGGTTCCATATATGGTTTAGGAATTGGTCAGGGAAAGAGCACTGAAAAATATTATTAGGATTAGGAAGCAGTTATCTATGAACTGGCAAGCGGAAAGAAGAAAAAAAAAAAAAAGACAACAGTCTGAGTGTGAGATGTTCCATTTATGGGCTAAATCCGGAGCACAAACTGATTTCAAAAGCTTTGTGAGGTCAATGGTGAGCTGCTCATTAGTTCATCTCATGCCTCCGGCTTCAGAGTATCATGCCGAGGATGTCTGCTGCGCATCCTGAATCTAAGATCCATCAATTTAACCCCATTTTTACTTCATCCCAGAACATAAAGGCTGCAGATGTAACAGAGGTCATTGCTTGCTTGCCGAAAATATGTAGCCCTATTACTCTCATAGCGGAACAAAAAGTTACTGTTTGGGGGGAGGGATGGAGAGAAAACAGCTTAAACTAACTGCAATTCCCAGGTTCACTGTAAGTTATTGTTAGAGGTTTAACCTGAATAACACTGCCGAGTTTTCTTGGCCCTTTTTTTCTCTGTGGGTGCATAGTCCTTAAGGAGAACAACTGACTTTACTGCAGGTTGCCTTTTCTTCTGCATGTAATTATATACCTGTTATTCAAGAGGAACTGCTGATTTTTCAGGTGGCAATCAGGAAGACAATAGCAAGGTAATTGTTCAATTAAAATATGCTTCCAGTACCTCCCATTTTTCAATTACATTTTGAAGGTAATTTTCAAATATCCCAGAGAACTTATGCTGCATGCGTAACTTACACAAATTTTCAAAGGGGGAGTTACGTACATAAATCCCCTTTGAAAATTATCCCACCAGATTTGCCCTGTGCAAGTTACACCTGCTTCTTGCTGTGCACAAACATTTTCCTGAAAATTGAAGTGCCTCTGGTCAAATTGAGATGCATACAATCAAATTTTACCAAGCAGCCTAGTTATTTATTTATTGGCATTTGATATTCCACTTTTTACCACGAAGGACCTGAAAACAGATTACAGTACATTTAAAGTAGATTACAGTAGTAGTTAGAGCCTAGTAGTTAGGGAAGTGGGCTGCAAATCAAGGAAATCCCACCGCCTCTCCTTGTGTCTTTGGGCAAGTCACTTCACCCTCTATTGCCTCAGGTACATACTTAGGGCATCATTTACTATGCTGTGATATCTTATCGCAAGAGAGGCAAAATATCATGCGGCAGAGGTATTCCTCTCACATGATGGAGCAAAGGTTGGCCGGCAACGTTTTGGAAAATGGAGTCGACCGTCCTGGAGCGAAGGGGATTTTCTGGCTGCCATTGGACCAGCAGGGTGTCTCCTTTTAGGTAAAGGGGTCCAGGTTTGGGAGGGGGCATCCACTAGACTACCTGGAGGTCTGGGGTGGGAAAGGGGCATTGGGTCCACTAGACTACCAAGGAATTTCTTGGGTTTAAGGGGGGAAATCCATGGGGATGGGGGCTGCTAATTGCGGAGAGAAAGGTTATGGATTGGGCTATTTGGAGTGGGGGGATGATTTTGGTTTGGAGGGGTTTGGGAAAGGGTGGGACATCGTTGCGGTACTGAATTCTATCTTTTCAACTTGTTTTCTTTTCAACTGCCTTTTCAGGCAGAGGGAATGGAGGTGGGGGATGGGGTGGAGGTGGAAGAGGGTATATCCAGACTCTTGGTGGGGGGAATTTCGGCACATTGGGAGAGCGGTTTATGAACCATATGGCCATTTCATTTGATGCATGGAGGCATTGGGATGCAAGTTAGTGTACCGATGCCTCCACAAAAAAATAGTTACTTTTGAGTTGTAGTTATCATAATGCGGCTTGCGATACTTCTGGCAAGCCTCGTTATTTAATTTGCATCAAATTATCCCTGAACGAGCTGCTTTGCATGCCTTTGAAAATTTATGCATTCAAATGTGTGCAAAGCAGCTCCGTTATTTATTTATTTGTTTATTTATTTATTTATTTCACTTTACAATCCAATATTTCCACAGTGTTCAATGCAGATCACAAGTTTACATACATATCAAAGCATATCAAAACATACAATAAAAACAATCAATCAAATGAATAAAACACATATAAAAAATACGCACAAAAGTGGATATTGCAGCCTACAAAGCAAAACCACTCTTTAATGCCCTCATTGCACTTTAATCAAAGAATGCCTGATGAAACAACATCATACGATATCTCAAATATTTTGTGTTATCACTGCAATATGCAATTATCGTGCGATGAACATAATTTTATCTCATGATAAACGCTGATTTTTTTTTGTGTTAATTGATTATCACGGCTTAGTAAATTCACCCCTTAGTTTGTGAACACTCTAGGGACAGAGAAATGTCTACATTATCTGAATGTAATCTGCTTTGAAATGTCTGAAAGGTAGAATATTAAAAAAAAAAGAAAAAAGAGAACTTCAAACCCCCGCATGCGGAAACATCAGTTTACCTGCATATTGAGTAGACACTCGTAAAAGGCCACTTCTGCGCATGAAACAGTTTTATCCATCGAGGTCTCTCTTAAAATTACCCCCCACATTATCCGAAGGACCTGGGAATAAGCTTCAGTGAAATACAGCAGGAAGCAAATTACATGAGGCAGAATGGAGGTGAGAGATCGCAAACCCATTTAAACCCTTCCCTGTCCCTTTAACTATTAAAGCAGGATGTCCATTTAATAATGGAGGATGATGAGCTTTCTCAACTTGCTTGTATTATTTTAGTGTGAAGGAAATTGACCCAGGGAGCATGCAATAGGTTTTGCAGCATTAGAATGCAGAAGAGACTGGAAAGCCTTCCCAGCATTGACTTGCTTATGAAAATATCTCCACTTTACAAGGCATTATTGCTTAACCAGCCCTCCCCTGACACCAGTCTTTGAGTTAAAATGTTGCCATTATATACTTGTTCTTTTGAAGCAGAGCACATTTTAAGGGGTAGCTTGTTGCAAGCTGGGGATCATAAATCAGGGACAGCCGAAGGCCAACGCGAGCTCTTGCTTTGCAGAAGGCTGGAAAGGGCGAACGCCTAGGGCTGCACTTAAGCGAACAGGCCCAGTGCCACCGGCAGCTGAGTGGTTTTCAAATGCTTCTGGCAGGAGCTTCATTTGGAAAAGCTTTTATCTATGAAATAGTAATGCCTGTCTTTCAGCGGAGCAATGTTTCACCATTAACTGGGTCAGGAAATTTACTCCTAGAGTTAGAAAAGAGTTTTGGAGTATAGCAAGTTGTCGTTAATCCTTTACGCTTTTCACTTTAAACCTGTGAGTAATCAAAGTGATTGACAGCATGTGCACAAAATTCTTCATATTTAGAAACCGCCCGCCACCCCCCTCTCGATTACTACTTTAATAAATTGTTCACTGGTGGATGGATGTAAGCATCTCAAAATACAGTACAGTGATGGAGAGCTCCCAGCTGCTGGGCACATCAGTATTTATAGTGTGTAAGGTACTGGACGAGGAGCTTTGCACATGATCCATGTTTAAAGAGCAGGTGCAAGCTGGTGGTTCTAAACCTATTGACATAGGCTGAGTCATGACTGTAATAGATCAAGCAAGGTGCATAGTACAAATTGTCAATATCCCACTGACATATCCTTAGGTTTTCAGAAGAAGAACACAATCAATGCATTTGAGACATATATCTGAAGCACAAAAATAGACCTAAAGTCATTTTGGGAAAATGAAAATTTACGGTTGAACTTTTTTTTTTTCTTTGGGGACCAGCTACAACGGGGCTTTGTTTCACAGAGGATGCGGAGCTAATAATATTGAAAAGTAAGGCCTACTCCTTGCTGAGGCAACTCTTACTGTTTGCAAACCTGCCCAGCTGTGGCTGGGCTGGTGGCACAGCTGGTACAGCCAGATCTGCAACCAATGAGGCTAAGACATAAAGACAGCGACAGCACTTTTGCTTAAGAGCCACAGGCATGTGCTGGCTCTATACAGATTTTTTTTTGCTAAAAATGCAAGTGTAGCAACTGATTTATTGATGAAGCACCTTTAATTAATTTGAAGGAGACAGGCAGCAACAATGAGTGTCTCAGTTATCCATCAACTTCTTGAGCAAATTCAGGTCAGTTTGCTAATGCATGTTATTGGTTGCTATACACTATGCATGTGATTCGGTAATTGTGGCTGAATTGGGGGAAAAGGGCCAAGCTGGCCTAGTGCAAATCTTCCACATACTTAAGAACAGTTTGTTTCCCATGACGGAGCGGTCAGTCATTAAATCATGCCAATGGACTTTAGCATGTAATAGCGCCAATGGATAGCCATTTTCAATAGCATTCTCTTTCTTTTCAGGGCAAAATGCTAGGGATGTGCAGAGGGACCGCATACGTTACATTCGGTATTCGTATTCGTGGGGGGCAGATACGTTGCATTCGGCAAGGGGGGCCCCGATCCGTTCATGCGTTCCATTCTTATTCGTTTCCCAGCTAAAATTTAATTAACTACAACCCCCCACCCTCCTGACCCCCCCCCCCCCAAGACTTGCCAAAAGTCCCTGGTGGTCCAGCAGGGGTCTGGGAGTGATCTCCTGCACTCGGGCCGTTGGCTGCCGGTAATCAAAATGGCGCTGATAGCCTTTGCCCTTACTATGTCACAGGGGCTACCGGTGCCATTTTGAATACCGGCAACTGACAGCGTGAGTGCACTAGATGGCTCCCGGACCCCCGCTGGACCACCAGGGAGTTTTGGCAAGTCTTGGGGGGGGGAGGTGAGGAGGGGGGGGTTGTGTTTAAATTCGCTCCTTTAGAAAGCCAAATAATTCGGTGAAGATTCGTTGTATTTGTGGGAATCGCGATACGTTTCGCTTCCCCACGAATACAACGAATATGGCCCTATACGTTGCAGATTGCCAATACGTTGCAAACGAATGCACACCCCTACAAAATGCTAACTTTACAGTGTCATGTTATGGTTGATAACATAGTTCAGCTTTAATTGCTCTCTGTATTGGGTTTCTAGTAAATACAAAGTTGGAACTAGGCAACTGAACTGATAAGAATATTAACTAAAAATAAAAGATAATTAGGGAAAAATACTAGACAGACAAAGAAGGGGAACAGAAGCATCATGTGTTACGGTCCCGGGTTGTTCCCCAGTCCCTCCACCTACCTCGGGGCGGCCCGGGTAGTTGGAACGTCTCCCCGGCCGGCAAGGCCCAGCCTGGCTCCTGCCGTGGCGCTACCTCCTTGAGGGAGACACCGCCAATCCTCCATGCCTGGCCCCGCCCCCTAGGTGTGTGCACGCACAGGGGCTCAGTATTTAAAGGGGCCAGTGCAGGAAGATGGAGGACAGCCCAGAGATGACGTCAGACGCTGCAGGTGTATTTAAACCCTGCATCTAGCCCTATGCCTTGCAATGAGGTTCTCTCTTCCCAGAGTTGCTAGTTGCGCTTCTGACTTCGGCTCTCGTCCACTGGCTTCTGACTTCGGTTTTCGTCCACTGGCTTCTGACTTCAGCTTCCATCCAGGAGGTCTCACCTAAGTTCAAGTAGCTCGGGTCCTCACGAGCTCCTCTCGGGGGGACCGCGGGCTTCCAGTGGTGAAGATCCGGTTGGCCTCCTGCTCCCAGCTCTTCTACTCCTCCTTCGACACCTGCCCACTAGAGACCGCTCGTAAGTCCAAGTGGCCCGGGTCCTCACGGGCTCCTCCTGGGGGGATCTCAGGTCTCCAGTGGTGAAGATCTTCCTGGTCTCCTGTCTCTGCCACCTCCCGGCTTCGACATCCACTGTGGATCTTCCCACAGTGCGTCATCATCTGCCCTAGTCGGCTCAAGGGTCCACGAATCCAACATCATGGCTACAGCTGTGACTGGAACTCTGCAGATGGGCAACACAATTGAGAAATGGACCTTTATTAATGGGAATCTACTCATAACTGCTTGTAATTCATATTCATAATGCAAGGTTAGAGGTGATTTCTCAGAACAGAGCCAAGCAAAGAATCTGAGATAAGGTATGTCTTACATTCCCTTGTTGTTTTTATTGTATGAACGATGGAGGCGGGCCAGCTTGCCAGCAGCCGTGTTCCATAAATTTAATCTCTGCTCCTTTGAAAATCATTGACAACATGATGGCAGTCATTAGGACTGGAAATGTGTTTTATGGTGTTAAACCATTGTGGCCTTACTGGTCTGGAGCAGAAAACAGCTATTGAAAAATCAGATCTCTTGAAGGAGGACAGAAAATAGAAGAGCAAGTTAGCTGAAGCGCATTATGGAGTTTGGCAGGCAGGTATTTGTTGCTCTGCTGGAGTTTCCTTCAGTGCCACAGAAGGCAGTCTCACTTTCAAAAATGTCATGCGAAAGCCCAGCAAGGGAAAGCCAGAGGGATGATTTATGTACCATGTGTTAGAATTATCAGCTCCCTGACATTATATTATAATTACCATCAGATAAGCAATAACCTGTTAAATGTTTCTGGTTTATGCTAAACTAGTATACACTTCTTTGCAGGAAGAAGTGTCTGGTTCTCTGCACCCAACAGGGTGTATTAATGTAGAACAAGGCATAAACCCAGCTGTAGGTACTGCCAACCCTGCATTTTTGAACATGGAAAAATGCATGCATAGAATATTTAACCTGATGGTTCTTTGAGCAATATTCAAAGCCATTTCCATGGCTATGAAAGGGGTTTTCCCTCAGAAGTGGCCTCTGAATATTGCTAACCCTCAATATGGGTACAATTATATCTTTTGATCAAATTCGCATAATTTCACCTGCACAGGTTAGAGATGCTCATAAGGGTAGGGTCAGGTTGGGGGAGGAAATAACATGTGTGCTTTTGGATTTGCCAAATGAAATGTTTCTTTGTTTCTTTATTTCAAGGTCCTTCTATTCCACTTTATCCAGTATCTTGTCCACAGCGGATTGCAATAAAACATGCATAATCAGAAATAACAATCAAATGACTTAAAAATGAAAAGCAAAACAAAAACTACGTTGTGTGTTGTTTTGTGCCAATTAAACGGCTTGCAGAAAATGAAAGGCACAACTTTATGTGGATGCTTTGTCCTTAGGCAATAATGAAAGCAAAACTAGCTGTGTATTAATTATGTTTTGATCATTGGTCCAAACTTCAGAAATAAAAACTACCCATGGAGTTTACCCCTCGGAGGCAGTTTGATTACTTCTTCCTTTGGGGATAATTTTTGTAACTGTCTACATTGCTGTCAAGTCTATAACTTTTCGCCCACACCCGCAGTCTTTACAACAGTTTTCACTTACATTCTCTTTGGAAATTATCCCACACACTTACACTTGCCAATAAGTGCACAGACTTTTTCTTTGGGGAAAAAATACACACCTACTTCTAAAAATGCAAAACTTTGCACATACGTGAAAACCCCTTTTCCATCCCCAACCCTGCCCCTGGGGTCACCTCTTCAGGATAAAGCACTGTTTTATCCATGGAAATGGCTGCAAAAATATCCCTCCCCATGTTTAAGAGCTTTCATTTAAGTGTACTAATTCCACTGTGAGCTCCTCAAACCTTGCTAAAAACGTATCTTCCTGATAATTTAACTGCCATTTCAAATACACAGATACAGAATTTACATTCCAGCTCAATATTGATTTATTTTTTCAATAAAAACATTAATGCTGTACAGCATGGCAAAAGATAAATAGCCTATCACAGGATGCTAACCCAAGAATTCTAATTTGTAATATAAGTGGGCAGTCTCAGCCAATTATCTGACAGATATTGAGAGGAGAATTTAAAAAGCCATTTGCCCAGGTAACACAACCTGACTTAAAATTGCCCTCAGCCCTCACTCAATCACATTACAACTAAAGACACTCAGTATGGTGACCCTACCTTATTCTACAGGAGAATAACATCACCAGAGCACGCGGAAATGAGGTGGCTAGCTAATGCACTCCACAGTTTGTAGCAGGGTGGACCCAAATGCTTCCTTAAACATTCATTCTTTACCCTGTCTGTCGCTGGTTGCCATCCTGCGCAAGCGCGCAACCTTGCTCCAGCTTTGCGTAACAAAGATTTGGATTTGATGGCTTGCCAGAGTGGCCAATCACCTTCTTGCTGGCTACAAAATGTGTGAGTCAAATATATTTTGAGACATTAAGGGATCAATTTTCAAAGGGATTCTCCATGGGTAAACAGAGGGAGGATGGCACCAGGTGGGAGGGGCAATATTTAACTGCCTGTGTGTGCTTTCCAGAGGAGAGTTTGCATTTGCAAACTCTGTGAGTGCATATGTACTTATGGACCCCCCCCATGCCATAAAGTTTCAAAGGGAAACTCCTAATTTCCCATGGAGTTTCCCTTTTTGAAAATGAGTTAGAAGACCCACAGATGCAAAGTGTCCATAGACCCACAAGCCCCACAGGATGTCTGAAAATGGGCCTTTAAGATTTTGAAGTGCCTGCACTGTTCCTACAGGGATAATAAAAGCAGGGATCAGGGTAGAATGAGGAGAAGCAAGAGCACAGTAATGAACGGAGTAATTCAATTCATGAGGAGTCTTTCTCATAATGATTTATGGCTTCATTAATGACTGTGATTGAACTAATGATTTTCATTGTACTTACAAAGAATTAGAACTTCTGGCTGAAAGCAAAGGAAACCCATTTGTCTCCATTTAAATTCTTAATGATCTCTTGGCTGAAATCGATAGATGTGATTTGGATTCTCTTTTCACATTTTTTTCTCAGAAAGAAAATATACAGAGGTATTTTGCCAACCTCTTACATTTCTTCTTATCTGCCTGCAAGTTGTCAACAAAGCTATTCAGTTTTCCATCAGCCTGCATGTATGCATGAGATTCAGGTGGCACACGGGAGCATACTTTAGCTAATAGTTGGTGATTTCATGTTGTTAGAATGGAATAATGTTTTAGGGAGACATTTGGAGCATGATTTTATAACAGCCTGCATAGCAGTACATGAAGATCTTACCAAGTATTTTCAAAGCAAGCTTTCATGCTCAAATTCACTTTGAAAATCCCCAGGTAACTGACCAAGTACACACACAAAGTTACACCTGCTCCATGTAGGGAATAACTTGTGCACATACTATCTAAAATAAAAACAATCTGAACGATATGATGATGTCACTTGGGCCATGTTCTAGAAATGGTCAGAGGAAAGGGATATTATTTGCTGTAAATCCTTTACCAGTTTACTATATGATGTATACATATGGCTTTTGTATATTGCCTCAGTATTCTCCATGATGATTTGGATTTGTATGCTCTCTGCTTAAATAAAAAGTTTTAAAAAATTATATAAAAAACTATGTGCAGAAGTCAAAATCCCACCCCAAGTCCACCTCCTGCAACATCTCATCAGTGCATGTAAAAGTAAGCGTGACTGGGTGACAAGTGTACTTTTAGATGCACTGACCCCGGGTCAGCTTTAGAACAGTAGATAACCCAGTTTTATGCTGTAAATGGTTTTTAAAAACACTGTCAAATCCAGATTCCTTAAATTAAATTATGTAAAACTATTATCCCTAGAAACAAACCATAGAATTAAAGACCCTACACTTCAGAAGGCTCTTCCTTTGCACAATGAAAAATTGTAAGTTGCATATCATATTCAACAATATCAAGAAGCCTTTTTCTTCTGATCAAAATGGGGAATCAAACATCAAGAGGTACAGAGGCATTTGAAGGATCTGGAATTTCTCTGCAGGCTAAGCCTGGGTATCTAACAAGTAGAAGACAAAAATTTTGACTACCAAGTCCTTCTGAGCCCTGTATCAATTATTCCTTTTCTGCCTGCTCTGTTGGAATCTGAGTCTGCTTCTGAGAGTTAACAATGTCAGCATGTTTAAGGAATGAAAGAAAAAACCAGCATGGATCAGACACAGCCATGAGAAGCAGAAGATTGCGAGCTCTACATAAAGAACTGGAGAAAACAAATGAAGGACATTCCAACATGGTTGGGTTTTTTGTTTTTTTTTACTCTCATGACTCCTGTGCTTCCCCGTTTAAGGCTTTCAGTTTCTTCCAGCTTCCTCTGAATCTGAGGCACCATAAGTATTTCTTCATGGCAGCTTGGGATTTTCTCCCTGGTTTTAAGTTCCCTCCCTTACTAGCCCAGAAATTCTCCAGCTGAGGGTTAATGGCTTGCTGGTTCTGTGGAGCATGGGTCACGTGGCCCCTTATACCAGCTGATAGGTGATTGGTGGGAAGATATGTCTAGGGTGACACTCTTGCTTCACAAATGTTAGTGCTGTTTATGCAACTTCCAATAACATTTTGACAGAATGGGCATTCTCTTTCTATAGGTTTTCTTTTCCACATTTTGTTTTACCAAATTTTTTTTTTAATGTAGTCCAGAACAGTTCTATGACAATACAAACTTCACTTACACTGTCCTTTCAAGGTGTTATAACCCTGCTCTGGAGGAATCACTTCCTGGAATTAGAATGTGGTTTTCCATATGCAAATGATTTATGGCTTGATTACTGAGATTGTCAACTCGAGTGTCAAATAAAATCAACTGAGATACTTTGGGGTATTGAAATGAGATCATTATCTCGGGGCCATCAAACTGTCAAATGTGGCAACTAATCACTACTGACCTGAATTGGATGTAGAATAATGACCTAGAAATGAAAGGTTCTATATGCCTGCTGTAAACCATCAATCCCCCTTTTCTTACTGTCCTTGAAAAAAGGACTCGTGTGGTCTCAAACAGTTACAGTTTGACCCAATAAAAGATATAACAGACAACAAAGAATCCAGTTTTCTCCAGGTCAGATATGGCTGACAGAACATTTCCTTATGAAACAAAATTGTTTTGCCTTAATAGGGTTAGTTTCTGAAAATACAAGGGGAGAGCACAGAGCTCTATCCCCTTCAACTATCAGTGCAGAAGGTTACCTGTATGTCGGCGATCTGTTTAAACTGTTAATGTTGATGCACAAGCTGATTCGTTCTGATTCTCATTGTTTAGTGGTTCATAAGTTGAGTTGGTATGTTCCTACACGAGCCTTACGATCCCATGGAAGACATTTATTGGTGCTGCCATTATGGAGTATTAAACACCAACTAACTAAGGTTAGAGGTTTTCTTACTCAGCCCCGACACTCTGGAATTAGTTGCCAATTAATGTTAGAGATGAGCTAGATCATCTGAAACCTTTTAGAAAAGGTGTTGAGGCATTGTTTTTTTAATGAAGCTTTTATGTTATTGTTTTATATATTTTTATTATGTTTATGTTGTTATTGTATGGCCGTATATTGTGAACATTTTAACCTGTTATCCACACTGAACAACTAAGCTGGATGGAGGGATTACAAACTATCTTTAATAAATACATCTTTTCTTTCTTTCCTTTATTTATTGTATCCTCCTGACTCTACCCTGTGACTGAGAGAATCTATCCAGCTTCAGTGAACTTAAAGACCTTGAATAGGGTTGCAATAATACAGTCAAAAATTGGAACATTTCTTATACGATCCATGCTCTGCTCTCCTCATGGCTACCAAATTACTCCTGGCCCTTAGGTGCAAGCTTAATTACTTCTTTTTCTTTTAAATTCTATCCTTGTGTGTCAGGAGCAGTTCTATAATGAGGCAGGCTGAGGCGGCTGCTTCAGGCGGCATAAATTTGGAAGCGGCAAAACTGCCCCCCCCCCCCAAACTCCCCTAGCGGCCACCTCACCCTGCCGTCAATACAACAAAGGACCCGTGGGCTACTGGTCGAACCCAATCTTCCTGGCAGCAAAGAAAAGAGGCTCAGCGGCCGCCAGCAGAATGCAACCTGCCAACTGCCGAAAAATAAGGAAAGGCCTCGTGCCACCAGCAGAGCCGAACCTGCTAGCGGCCGAAAACAACAAATGACCTGCGGGCCTCCAGTGGAGCTCAATTATCCAGTGGCAGATAAACAATGAAGGACCTGCCCAGCAGCAAAGTAGGAAAGGCCCCGCCATTGGCCAAAAGAGACTAGGCTAAACCACAGTAGAAGAAAATGAGGCTACAGCTGACTGCTGAGCTCATCTGCTGACAGCCTGACAGCGTGTGAGTGAGGTAGAGGGAGTGAGCATGCGTTTGAAGAGTGTGTGTGAAAGCATTTGTGTGTGTGTATGAGCAAGCAAGAACATCGGTGTGTATGAGCATACGTGGAGAGTGAGAACCTGTGTTTGTGTGACAGCATCTGTGTACATGAGTATGAATAAACATGTGTAAGAGAGAGAGGGAAAAAAAAAAATTCTGTTACGCGCCCTGTCCGCGCCGGTCCCGCACATGGGCCTGCTCACCTTCATGGTTCCATGGCAGGTCCCGGGTCGACCTCTGCTGCTAGCACTTCCAGGTCCCGGCATCCCACGGCGGCGGTTGCCGGGCCTTCTATTGTGCACCAGGCCTCACGCCGGAGCTCAGCGTTTTCGGCGATGTTGGCCATGCCCCTACGCGTGTGGCCAACAGCGTGGGGGGCAGATACGTTGCAATCGGCAAGGGGCGCCCTGATCTGTTCATGCGTTCCATTCTTATTCGTTTCCCGGCTAACATTTAATTTACAACCCCCCACCATCCTGACCCCCCCCAAGACTTGCCAAAACTCTCTGCTGGTCCAGTGGGGGTCCGGGAGTCATCTACTGCACTCATGCCGTCAACTGCCGGTATTCAAAATGGCACCGATAGCCTTTGACCTTACTATGTTACAGGGGCTATCAGTGCCATTGGTCGGCCCCTGTCACATGGTAGGAGCAATGGACGGCCAGTGCCATCCTATGCTCCTACCATGTGACAGGGGCCGACCAATGGCACAGGTAGCCAGGAAACGCTCCTTTACACGGCCGAATAATTCGGTGAAGATTTGTTGTGTTCATGGGAATCGCGATACGTTTCGCTTCCCCACGAATACAACGAATATGGCCCTATACGTTGCAGATTGCCAATATGTTGCAAACAAATGCACACCCCTACTAGTCTGTTCCTCGACCTGCCTGCCTGCTGCCTGCCTTCTGACTCCAGTCCACTCCTTAACCTGCCTGCCTGCCGCCTGCTTCCTGACTCCAGCCTGCTACTCGACTCGTTTGTCTGCTGCCTGCCTCCTGACCTCAGCCTGCCTGTGACCTCGTCTGACCTCCGGTATCTGACCCGCTTTGTTGACCATTCCTCGGACTGACTCCTGGACTCTGACCTCTGCCTGCTTGACCTTGTCTCTAGATTCTGGCTCTGTTCCTAGCCTTGTTCTCATCTACGCTCTTCTGGTCCTCCTTGTTCCACCTGACCTCCTTGTTCCACCTGACCGCGCTCCCCTTCTGTCTGTGGGCACGCTGGACTTCCACTCTCCAAGGAGACCCTGCGAGGCCCACCTAAGTCCAAGTGGCCCGAGTCCCTATGGGCTCCTCCTGGGGGGGGGGGGGGACCTCGGGCTTCCAGGGATGAAACTCTTCCTAGCCTCTGTCTCCTTCCATGCTCCGTCCCCTGGGGGCAGTTGCCTCCTGGTCCCTACCAGGAGGCGTATTTCCACTGCCACAGGGCAAGGGTCCACCCTCGAGCACAACGGGTTCCCCCTTCCTGCTACCACATCCCCTTCTCCCATTAATCCACAGAAATCCCAGGATGACTGGAAATCAAAAGTTCCCAGGTATGGATTTTTTTATTCTTACTAGGTTTAATTAATGGGTACTATCTCATGTGTCTGCTATTTGGAAATATTTTATTAATGTTTGGGAACATTTTTATAATTTTTATATAAGATTTTAATTATTGGTTGTTATGCTATTCATCAGCTGTTTTGAAATATTTTTTCTTTTTATTAGTAAGGTTTTACTATTATGACTGTTTCATATTTCTTGATTTTATTGTTTTGAGGAATGGTATTTCTGTTTTTCCATTGTTGCACTGCATATAGTGAGGCTTGTTGCAGTTTTCAGTTCAGTTTTTGTCGACATTTACAAAGAAAAAGCGGACATATTAAACAATTACTTCAGTTCGATGTTCACCAAAGAGACCTGGAGAAGGACCATCGCTAATTAACAAGACATTGGAGGGGGGTGGACTAGATGAAACTCTGTTTACAGAAGAGAATGTATGGGAAGAACTAGGAAAACTGAAAGTGCACAAGGCCATGGGGCCGAATGAGACTCATCCCAGGATACCGAGGGAGCTCAGAGATGTGCTAGCGGGGCCACTGCATGACCTGTTCAATAGATCCCTGGAAACAGGAGTGGTGCTGCAAGATTGGAAAAGAGCGGTGGTGTTCCCACTTCACAAGAATGGGAGCAGAAAGGAGGCGGGAAACTACAGGCCGTTTAGCCTCACCTCGATGGTGGGAGAATTAATAGAGACTCTGATGAAGGAAAGAATAGTGCACTATCTACAATCCAGTGGTAGTGCTGGGGGGGTGAAGGGCTGCTGGGCGCGGAGCAAGAGAGGGACCTTGGGGTGATAGTGTCTAGTGATCTGAAGATGGCGAAGAAATGTGACAAGGCGATAGTTAAAGCCAGAAGAATGCTGGGCTGCATAGAGAGAGGAATAACCAGTAAGAAAAAGGAGGTGATAATGCCCTTTACAAGCTCTTGGTGAGGTCTCA
Organism: Rhinatrema bivittatum; assembly: GCF_901001135.1. Lineage (NCBI taxonomy): Eukaryota > Metazoa > Chordata > Amphibia > Gymnophiona > Rhinatrematidae > Rhinatrema > Rhinatrema bivittatum. The sequence goes on along the minus strand of NC_042622.1, from coordinate 93,780,398 downwards.
CCTGGAGTATTGTGTTCAGTTCTGGAGCCTTTATCTCAAAAAGGGACAGAGACAGGATGGAGGCGGTCCAGAGAAGGGCGACAAAACTGGTGGTGGTGGTGGGGGGTCTCCATCAAATGACTTATGAGGAGAGGTTGAAGGACCTAACTATGTATACCCTGGAGGAGAGGAGGTGCAGGGGAGATATGATTCAGACCTTCAGAATACTTGAAATGTTTTAGCGATGCACAATCAACAAACCATCTCCGTTGGAAAGAAATCAGTAGCACTAGGGGTCACAAAATGAAACTCCAGGGAGGAAGACTCAGAACAACATCAGGAAACATTTCTTCACGGAGAGGCTGGTGGATGCCTGGAATGCCCTTCTGGGCTGATTCACACTGACAACTGCTGAAATATAGTGACTTTCTGACTATCACAGATTCGAAGGATGTGGAAGATTTAGGAAACTTGTAAGCTCTGCAAAGCATATAATTAAAGGCCAGGAAGGCATCAATGACAATGTTTGCACCACAATACAGGGAAACTTGGTTCGCATGGAACCAGGATGCAGGCTTTTGTCTTGCAGATGCCTATCTCAACGGACAGGAGCCAGGTGAATGAAGATGCACCTGAGGGTACAGTTTTAATTAAGTCCTGGCTCCAGAAAACGGAATTCATGCCGAGCTTCCTATTCAGGCCATAGACTTGCTATCTGTTTACACAACAAAGAATATCAAGAGAAGAACAGAAGAACAAAGGCCATCAAAGCCAGGTTGATAAAGGAACTTTTTATGGTGGGAGGGTGTGTCAGGGAAGACAGGTGGAGAGTATGATTTTTACAAATGAATGGAGGATGTCCTCACAAGCATTTCCTATACATGATAGATTGTCATGACAACAGCATAATGTATCTTTGTAAATAAGTCTTTGGACAGTCACACCATTCTGGAAGTTTTGGCAATACTAACTATAAAAGAAGGTTCTCTTCCTGTATTGGATGAGATGCTAGTTATTTTGAAAGATAGAGGGCATTTAGCATACCTCATCTCCCAGGAACACTTGGTAAAGCCAAATAAATTTTACTTTGTACCATTGTACTGAGTCTGAGTGTTCTTGTTGCCCTGGCCCTGAGTCCAGAAATTATGGACATTTTCTATTTTAAGGCTGGCTTTTTCCGTTTTCCTAATAGGAGGTGCATTGGTTTTTAGGACCTGGTGTAATATCTGCAGTGTTGCCTTTTCATAGTTAAGGTTTTTACTGTTTCAGTGATGGCAGTTAGTGTTCTTAGTATGGGAGGTAGACTACTGTAATTGTAATTCAGTTTACTTATGGCTTTCTGGAGGCAAAGCCCACACCCAACATGCATTACCATACGCCTAATACCATATGCTTGCCAAGTGTTTATTTTGTTTTTTGGAAGAGCTTTCTGGATGGCACCACAGTAGTGCATGTAAAATAATATGCATGTTGTTGTGCTATTTTTATCTCAGAAAACTATACTTTGACTTTTCATGTAAAATTGGTTATTATAAATGCAAGCTTTTTTATTCTGTGTGGTGGGGGCTGGAACGTGGGGGGTGCAAAGCTCTAAGGTTCACCTAAAGCACCCTGATACCCTTGCACTAGAATGGTAGAGAATTTGCCACACCCAGATCCCTATCATTCACCCATTCCCCAGTTCTCCAGGAACTGGGGGATGGGGAAACCTGGGAGACAGGTGGTAGGGTTCCTAGAAATAAATACTGAATTAACACAGACACTCTGCCACTCCTCTGGGATCTCTGGCCCCTGCTTTCCTCCTTCTGCAGCCTTTCAAATCAACGAAAGCACCAGACTCCCCTGCCCCTCTTGATGGCTTGACCTGTACCAGGCTTTGGGTGGGAGGACGGGACATCTAATCCCTCGCCTCAGGGAAAGATTCCCTTGAGCCGCCCCTGTTATGTGTGCAAGTATTCTGCCTTATGACAGAAATTTAAGCCCCATCCCTCTGCCAATGTGGTCTGAATTTTAATAGTATTTAATGAATGAATGAATTCATTAATTTTTTGAATGTATTCATTTTTATGCCACCAATGCTGAGGCCCTAGGCCAGGGGTGGCCAAATCCAGTCCTCGATAACTACAAACAGTCCATGTTTTCAGGATATCCACAAAGAATATACATGAGTTAGATTTGAATACAATGGAGGGAGTGCATGCAAATCTACATCAGGCATATTTATTGTGGATATCATGAAAACGTGGCCTGATCGTGGGTTTTTGAGGACTGGATTTGACCACCCCTGCCCAATAGTTCTCAAACAAATAACAAAAATTTAAAAACAAACATAACAAAACAAATCAATTACTCCTGCCTATTTATAAGCCACTTTGGCTATTCCCATTGGGTTCTGATGTTAAGGAAATGTTTTTTTTAAACTCTTTATTTAGATTTTCATGGCGTACACAAAACAGGAGAGGAGAACAATGTACAGATACAAGGAAGCATAATATTGGTCGATAATCACTATTCACCCACACCCCAGAAGAGAAAAGAAAAAACACAACCCCCAAAAAATATGGCCATCATGTACAAAAGAAGTCAATGTAAAACAATACAAATAATATAAACAATATGAGCAAACCCCTAAGATGCCAGCAATAAATCTATGATAGGGATCCCAAATGGCATTATATTTAAATTGTTCATGCCACAGCACGTAACGAAGACACTCAATGTCCAGAATATTACGAATTTGTTGTTTCCAATGTGTCAAGCATGGTTGCCATTTCCAAAAAGTGGCAATAGTGAAGCGGGTGGCTAAGAGCAGTTGGCCTATCAAGCGTCTAAACTTTCTGGGGACAAGAGAGCCATCCCAACGTCCAAGAAGCGCCTTTATAGGTGCCCAAAATATAGGGACTTTGATTATATCAGCAATAGTAGCAGTGACTTGACTCCAGAACTATCGGATACCCATACAATGCCACCACACATGTAGGTAGGTGCCCTGCTCCCCACCACCCCTCCAGCATGAAAAACTATAGTCAGAAAAACATTTTGAGTAATAAACAGGTGTTCGATAGATTCTATGTAACAAACGGATCATCAATTCGACCTGATGTTGGCAGAAGGAGTTGTGGTATGCAGCCATCCAGGTGGCTTGCCACTGGGGTCCTGAGAGGGTAAACCCCAGATCTGCATTCCACTGGTCCATGAGGCCCTGTGGGGATGAGGCACCAAACCTGCCCTGTAGGATTCCCCAGTAAACAAGTGTAGTGCCCTTAATATAGGCATCCAGATCAGAAAAATATAATTGCATCCCATTTAGCTCTGGAATGGAGACAGAAAGATCAGTCAACTTTGAGAGAGCTGTTTGCAACTATAAGAAATTGACATGCCTATGCACAGGTAGATCAAATTCTAGACTCAAGGACTCAAAGGATTGAAAACACCCATCTTCCCAGAGCTGTGCAAGGCTATATAGATCATAGTCTCTCCATTCCTTGAAACCTGGAGAGAAAGTGAGTCCTGACTCATTAGTAGTACCATAGGTAGAACCCAACCCATCAGGAACAATCTACTCTTGTCCGAACCCAAAAAGCTCAACACTTGTCTCTACACCTTTAAGGTATGAGCCAGGATAGGACTATTACACTGTAATCAGAACAGGCCAACTTGGACCAAAGTGACAAAAAAAAAAAAAAAAGAGTAGGGTACGGTTGCTGACGACCAATAATACCAAACAGAGTCCACCTCCCAAAAAAGGAAAACAGCTTGTATAGAAAATTAAACGCTCCCTCAATACAAAAATCAGCATACAAAGAGAGAGAATCCCTTCCCAACCGCCCCCCAACCTCCCAAAACCACCCCCTAATTTTCAAAAACCACTGAACGAAACTAAACAAAGCTTACCCAGCCAGTGAGTCAACCCACTGCCTCCAAAAACCAGAGGGCTGGTATCTACCCCGGTAGGAAATCAATGGGGACCGGGAGCCCAACCCACAAAATACCATACTACCAGCCCAAAGAGCAAGCTCTATGAGCCCTTCCTTCCAGCCCACATAGCAGAGGCCACACAGTCTTCCAAAAACCAACATGGCATAAAGAGGATTAACATAACTGACTGAAGTAAAAGTAATGCAAAGCTAAAGTGGCTTACTCCATGAAAAGTCTGTCACACCAGTCAGAATCCATACAAAAATAAGTGAAGGTCAAGGCCAAAGGCTGAGATAAAATGAAAAAAAAAAAGTTGATGTTGTTGCTTGGTCTGTAGGGTCCAGATCATCACAGAAATTCACATGGTTCGCGAAGAAGCAAAAAGAACCAGCCATGACTTCTGCTTGAACAGAATTAAGTCCCATTGATAAATCACAAAAAATGCACAAGCTAATAGGTAAAAAAAAGACAAAACAAAAAATGGCGCAACAGTCAGTGGAGCTGTATTCAAGGGTTCACAGGCAAGCTTAGCCAGGTAGAAAAGAAACACGATGCAATCTGATGGAAGGGAGAGGCTCGAACACCCAAAAATCACACACAAAGGACAAACAAAAGGCAATATTATTATTATTATTATTATTATTTAAGTTTTTTTATATACCAACATTCAAGACGATAGTCCCATCATGCAGGTTCACAAGAAACAGGGGTGCAATTAAAATAAACAATATGCAATATGCAATGTGCAATATGAAAAGAACATCTAAGAAAATAGGTCACCTTAAACTGCAGGCCTCCTGCTGGGCCTGAGAAAACAGTAGAAGTGAGACAGAAAGTCCTCATATCTATCACAGTGATTCAGAGGCATTTTTGCGGCTCTTCCGATAAAAGCTTCTCTGCCTCCTTCACAGTGGAACAAAAAATCGCCATGTTATCTATGACCACTTTTAACTTGGCAGGGTATAACGTCACCTAGGAAAACCCTAAGATTCCAAAAGCCCTTTTAACGGCTCCAAATGTTTGATGATGTTTTTGAAGATCTGGTGAAAAGTCAGCAAAAATCATTATTTTTGCTCTGGCGTGAGACAAGGTTTTTGCCTCCTTTGTGGTTAACAGAATGCGCTGTTAACCACATGATCAGGCCCCCGCTGTTCTGTCCTGCGTCGGCATAGTTGCGGTGATCCGGTGGGCCCGATCAATCTTAATGGCGCCATCTTTGCCAGATATGTTTAGAAGTTGAGGGAACCAGTGAGACACAAAGGCAACAGCATCCCTGCCCTCTGTACACTCCGGGAGCCCCATGATACGGATATTATTATGCCAGCCGGGCATCAAGACGCAATGTGGCTTTCATCACAAAGGCCTCAAGCAAATTAGCAGCTTTGTCAGAACCGTTGACTGTGTGTATCAAGGCTTCCTCCGGTTCATCGTTCATTATAGCACTTCTGGCTCACACTCCCAGTCCGGGGATTTACTTCTGGTTGCCTTCCGCAGCTTCAACCTCCTTTCTGCCCAGAGAACAGGTAAGGAGCTTTGTGTAGTGTCCTTGCTCATTGCCGTGATAGAGAGCAAGTCAGAAATGAAGGATCTGAGATATGTAGGTAAGTAGGCCCCTCAGGAGCTCAGCAGCACTTGTCTGCTCTCTTCAACGCATAACTGGAAGTCCCCGTTAAGGGAGTTTTCAATGTTGGAATATTTGGGTACTTAATGTATAGATCATGTACCCGTGTGATCTGAGCCCAATTGGAGAATGGAATAACAGGGGACATATATCAGCAACCATGCCACATACATCCATTCTGACACTCACTCTGACACAGATTCTAAGACTCTGAGATAATGTATATAATGTAATTTATTGTTGGTAAATATGTATAGGTAAATTTATATATCAATGTTCAATTATTCAATTTCAGTTCCCCATACTATATGGTATGCAAATAATGCTTCTAACTACCCAGTGTCCTTCCTTTTCTTACTGCTTCCCGAAGTGAAATGTCTTATAACAAAGCCAGGAGTCCATATCACCTCTGCATGTCTCTTTCTGGTTTTAGGCCCACCTCAGCATGGTTTGGTCTGTCTCCTTCTGGCCTCATCTGTGGCTGGGCTGCTTACATCTGCTTTGGGATGGATTTGGCTTTCTGGTAATACACCCAAGGCCTTGTCATCTGCCCAAGTTGTCTACACTAGGCTGGGAGTTTTGGCTCAGAGAGGCTAGGGCTGAGGGTTTACCAAGATATATTGGGGCTGAGCGTTTTGCCCAGATAAGTTAGGGCTGAGTGTTTGCCAAAAATTCAGGCCTCTGTTCTTACTCTTTTATGGTACTGACTCTTGCAGTCAAGGATTGCATGCCTTTCATCTCATTGGTTGGATTTGATTGCATGTCTTTCATGCAATGAACAGCAAGGAGTATGTGTGTTTTGTTTCATTGGTTGGAGCTTGAAAAGAAACCTATACCCCCTTAAATGTCAGGGCGTCTAGGTTATTTGGGTCAAAAGAGACAAAAATGGTTCATCACAACATCTCATGCTGTTTACCTCTTCTCCCATATGATCAGGGATAGAAGAAGCTTCTGAATATGAGGCATTTCCTCATTGGTTGTTTCTTCTCTCAAAATACATATGCTTATATGTTACTTCTTATTCTGCAACACTCAATCGCTCGATATCTGGCAAGCTGAATCTTTTGGGCTCACCTCCAATCATGACTTCATTCTCGTCAATACTTGCCAAGTTCCAAAAAGGCTTCTATTTGCCTTGCTAGCACAGGGTCCACTTGCTCTGTAACTAACTGGTAGTTACAGCTCTTACTTTTAAATGTTGTGAAATATTTCTTTCAGCAAAAACCCAAATGCTGGAAAAGGTCTCTGGGCCCAGTTTCTCTGGTTATTGTATGTGTTAAAATATCCATCATTTTAAAATGTCCATATTATCCATAGTATGCCCATGCAGAAACTTAATTTGAGTTTCTAAGAGGCTTATATGGTAGGCCAAAAATAAAAATGTTCTTTTGAGAGGCTTCTTAGAGACAAATATTGCATTCTTCAGGAGTTTATCCTAACTTCCTATTACTAATCTGATATGTAATTCTCCACCCAAGCTCTAATCATAACACCAAAGGGCAGGATTATAAATCCAAACAGAAATTGATAAAAGGGAATTCTTGAGAATTTAACCTTCCAGATTAAAGAGAAACATTTCCTTGTCTGTGCAATCTGTCCTCCTTTCTTAGACTATGCCGAGAACCATGCAATACCCCCAAGCTGATGTCCTTGGCCTGTTTTAATCCTGTTTAACTCAGTGACATGCAAGGTCAGTTATTTGTCTGAGTCACCTAATGTGTTTGTGCTTGCTGGGTGGTAGAGTCAGCCTAATACTGCAGCCCCTCTGATCTGTTTCCATTCGTGCTCTCACATCCAGCTGCCTTGGTTAAGGCACTGTCACCCTCAAATAGCCCACATTGCTCTGTTGGTGTTTATATAGAGCTTTTTTTTTTTTTAATTTTCTATTAGAAACTGTATTTGAAAGAAAACAAAATAATCCCAACTTCCTTTTTCATGACCCAAACTCCCTCAGCAGTTCAGCTCCCTTTAAGCCACTTGGTATTCCATAAACCTGGTGAGACCGAAAACAGTGCTTTCCATGCTGACAAAATACGGAATTAAGTTCAAGGAAATATAACCAGTCCACAGAACAGGAGATGGAAGCACAGGACCCCCAAGGACCAAAGGCCTCCAACAGAAACATCTTGCTGGTCTGTTAGTACTCCAGCAGTGCTGCCTACCACATCCTCCTCCTCATACCCAGGGAGCCTAAAATTGCTTCAGTAACATTCGATTACCAAATCGAGACCCAGCAGCAGTGGAGTGAAGCAAACACTACCCTGCGTGCAGCGCACACATACAGCTGCAGAACAGCAATAGCCGCAAGAAAAGTTTGCAAACTTGGATTTGAAGTACCAGTTTCTGCTGTATGTCTTCTTTTGAATGGAGGTATTACTGTCAGGCGCCTCTCAGAGAATTTTTTTATTGTTCATCCAGATGAAACGGATTGACAGTGGGTGGGTGGATGGGGGAGGGGTGCACCTTGAAAATAATTCTTTTCTGGCCCAGTTGGAGAAATCTGTGGCAGCAGAGCCCTTTTCCCTCCATCAGACAGTCTGGAACATGAGCTGCGTAGGCAAAGAGATTGAGCAGATTAGGGATGCACTTTTGTTTGAAATGAAACAGGAGATTTCGACAAAATTTCCTGTTTTCTTTCATTTCATTTTGCAAACAAAATGAAAGAGAAAACAACTGAAACTAAAAAAAAAAAAAAAAAAGAAGTCAGTAGCAGCCAGCCCCAGGGCTCCCCTCCCCCACCACAAACCTTGCAATTCTAAAACACCAAAACAGAATTCTTTAACCCATCCTTACCACCTCTGGGATCCCCCTGCGCCTCCCCTGGATCCCCTGCCTCCCAACCCCCAGCTTGTCCACAATCTTTAGTGACTTCACGCTCCTGCAGTTCTGCTCCCTCGATGCTTTATTCAAAAATAGCTGCAGGGCATCTCATCTGGGGCTCGTTCCTGCCCCGCGACGATGTTTACGATTGTTTTACTCTGGGTGTTTTTAGAAGCATGATTTTTACAACAGGGGCTGGCTGCTACTTCCTTTTTCTAAAACATGAAACAAAATAGGCCTTTCCTCCCCCCCCCCCCACCCCTTTGAACTAAAAATGAAATGGAAAACTCCGTTTGCATACACCTAATATGGACGGACTTACAATATCCGTTATCCTCCATGAGAAGAATTAGCAACACCTATTTGCAATGAGTGATCCTCCAAGGCCTTCCTTCCTGCTGGACTCATTTTGTGGATAGGAACCTGGGACTACGCAGAGATGCTGCAAAGACTTTTATCTTTGACAAAATACAGTTTGGAAAACCTGGGGTAGAGGAACAAGAGGAAACTTTAGCTCACTTTCAGGCCAATGAAATACAGAGCGCTTGGCTGAGCACACAAAGTTACCGGTGCTTGGACGCTGTTACGCCCGTCAGTCGCCGACGGCTGCAACTGCTGCTGCTCACTTCTTTCTTCACTTCCTCGACTCCGTGGGGTAGACTGGCAGCCTCCGCCAGCTGCCAACGGCCTGCCTACTGCTCCCAGGCCTCTCGGGGCGGCACGGACGCCGCCGACCGCCATCTTGCCGTCGGAATCCCTTAGGCTCGTAAGAACATCATGGTGGGAACCTTGGGGGCGTCCCCTCCGATGACGTCATCCCTCCAGGACATTTAAGCCTGCTGGCCCTGCCTACCAACGTCTTGGCAACGAGATCCATCCTTGCTAAATCCTCCTTGCTCTCAGAGGACCCTGTGTTCCAGTTCCTGCTTCCTGGTGTAAGACATCTCGGGTACCTGCTCCTCGGGGACCCTCTTCTCGTCTTGGCTTTCCGCTCCTCGGAGGGCCTAACGCTTGCGACCTCTGCCTGCCCTATTCCTCAGGGCAGAGGATGTGGTTAGTGCAGTTAGTATAGCTGTGTTTAAAAAAGGATTGGATAAGTTCTTGGAGGAGAAGTCCATTACCTGCTATTAAGTTCACTTAGAGAATAGCCACTGCCATTAGCAATGGTAACATGGAATAGACTTAGTTTTTGGGTACTTGCCAGGTTCTTATGGCCTGGATTGGCCACTGTTGGAAACAGGATGCTGGGCTTGATGGACCCTTGGTCTGACCCAGTATGGCATTTTCTTATGTTCTTATGTTCTTAACCATCACTACTCTTCTCGTGAGTGCCCCGCTCTGCGGACCACTTCCAGTTCTACCGAGGACCTCTCTGGTGTACCCCATTCTGCGGACCATTACCATCTCTACTGAGGACTCCCTCGGGCCTATCCCGCTCTGCAGGCCTTTACCAGCTCTATTGAGGAATCTATTGGTGTTCCCCGTTCTGCGGACCACTATCATCTCTACAGAGGACCCTCACTAGTGTACCCCGCTCTGCGGGCCATTATCATCTCTACTAAGGACCTCATCAGTGTACCCCACTCTGCAGACCACTACTGTCTCTACTGAGGACCTCCTGCGGTGTACCCCGCTCCGCGGGCTACTACCATCTTTACCGAAGACCTCATCGGGGTATCGCGCTCTGCGGACCATTACCAACTCCACTGACCCTGTGTTTCTGGGTCTGTGGGACCTCCTCTGGCACCTCCCACTCCGCAGGTAGTGTCACTCTATCTTGTTAATAAAGACTCTAGACTGATACTGTGTCTGATGTCAACTGAGACTCCGCCTCCCAACAGTGAGGCTCACGGGGCTCCTCCCTGTGGGCAGTACCATCTCTCACCTCGGCCCAGGGCCCACACTAACTATTCCTAACAGACGCACGTTTTAGACAAGTGTGTCCAAAACCCCTTATGCAATAAGGGGATTAGCACATCCAAACAAGAGCAAAGCTAACAGCGTTGATGAGGCTATTAGCTAATATCGATGCAAAAAACAAATGTGCTCTCAAAAATTAACGCCTGCCCGATGCAGGCGTTAATTCTTGAGAAGCCCCAAAAGTTTACAGAAAAGCAGAAAATATTGCTTTTCTATTGTTCCTCCGAGTTAATATCGTGGTGCTATTAAGTTGGAGAAACCTAAAAAAGGAGAGCATAAAAAGACTCTGCAGTACTACAATTCTCTGCACACAGCAATAACAGAAAAAATGATATTAATTCTTTTGAAGCCAGAATAGCAGTTTAGTTTGCAGTGTTATACAATGACTGGAAGGCATATCAACATATCTGACTTTTGACTGTGTAGAAGACAGTACCATACCCTAGTCTGGCAAATAATAATAATAATAATAATAATACAATATAACTTTAACCCCTCCCCTGAGGAGGAATACCTGCATACAGTAGTCACTGGGGCAAGAAGTGTTGGCACTCATAGTCCTATATAACATATCCGAATTAACACTATGTTACATTTTGCTGTTCCACTTTAATGGATCCTCCCCTCCTCTGAATACCTTGACAGCATGGATACCGACTCTAACATGTGGACTATCTCTAGTCTGGACTACCTCTAGTCCGGAATTTGTTTCTCTCCCTTTAACTTAACTTTATATTTCTCTTCTAGCTTCCTAAGCTTCCAAGTTCACAGTCCTCGTTGTAATGTAACTTTGTTTTTTCTTCCTTTATCTAGTTATTTTACCCCTGTTCGATGTAAACCGTCCTGATATGGTATTTAACCATGAAGGTCGGTATAGAAAAATGTTAAATAAATAATAAAATAAATAAATCTCTGCAGAATTGCTCAGCTTTAGGTGAGGGCTATTTGAGATTACCTGCAGAGAGCTGAAGCCTAGAGAAATCAGTTCACTGGAAGTTTTTTTCCAGATTTAGTAGAGATTTTGGCAAAGCTGACAAAATCCATTGGAACTGGAAGAATGCTCACCAAGGATTTTGCCTGTTTGGGCAAAAAAACAAATCCGGGGAATGCCAGACATCTAATCCCAGGGGATCAAAATTCCATCAGATTTTGGCAAATTGACGAAAAACAAAAATCAGATGTGTTAAATTGAACAAATTGTAAAATACTCCCCTCCCCCATTGCATCTGGGAAAATCTGACCCATTCAAAACAACAAAAGGATCTTCCTGGTTCAGTTTGATCTCCAGTGTTTCATAGTCTCTAATTAGCAACACCAACCCAGACACCTTGAGCTCTGGTTTAGGACTCTGCAGTCAACCTTGCAGAAGCTCTAATTACTGCTAATGATGTTAAGAAGGTAGCATTGTAAGTCTGGGAGCACAGGATGCTCATAAAAACTGCTTCATTAACAAGAGAGCAGAGCTTGTTTGCTATTTGTTGGTAGGGTGGGGTGAGATGGGGGTTTCAAATAATTCTGACTCACACGGGCTGGCATATGTTTTGTTATAGTTCTGGAGAAAGAAAGAAAAAGTGGCTTTAGGGAGCATTTTTTATGGTTTTGCTATAAAGTCCTGCATGTTCAATGAGCAGGCTCATTTAAAGGCAAGGTGGTGAGTAATGGTGTCTGTGGACACTATGCAAGCACTATAAAATTAGCATAGAGGTAAAAAGAAATTAGCACAGCATTAGAAAAGTGACTGAATATTATCCCAACTGATACTGCCAGCCTCTGTCCAAAGCAGGTACTAAAAATAATAGAAAAAAAAAGGTCTGTGATCCTGTTTCAAAAGTTTTCTAGCTTTCAACCATTCCTAGTTTCATGAACAGGCTTCAGAAAAAAAAAGGAGTAACACAAACTTACATCCACCGCCTCTCATCTCACAATGGGCCCCAAGCAGTATCAGCGACAGCAACAGACACTCACAGATATGTCATCTGCCAGTTCATTGAAGAACATTTCTATACTAACTTTTAAGCTATGTAAACAAACTTTCTAATAAAAAAATGTTTCACTTACCTTAGAAAAAAAATGTATGTAGTCCCACTGTTTCAAGATTCCTAGAGTCACACTATCTTTCAGTGCTCCACACAATCACTTTAAGACCACTAGACACCCTTATTGATATTACTACTTATCATTATTATTAGCATGATTTGCATAGCACCCACATACAAGGATGTATGCAGTGCTTGACTAAGACACGTAGAGGGTAATTTAGTAACAGCATGCATAAGTTACACCAATTTTCAAAGTTGTCCTATGCACATATCTGCTGCGAAATTTATCACCACCAAATATCCCTGCACAAGTTACATCTGCCAAAACATTTGCACAAATTTTCCCTTAAAATGTAGGCTCCTACTCCAAAAAGTATGTGCACAAGTCCAACCCCTTCCCCAGCTCTATGCCCAGGAACACCTCCGCTCAGTCTGGATAAACTTGCGCACGGATATGACGTACCTGGGTGTCATGTGGGCAATTTTATAAAAGGCCATTTCTGTTCATAAAACATTGTGGAAATGCCTTTGAAAATTACCCTAATAATGGACAATCCCTCCTCCTTGGAGCTTACAATCTTGTCCAGACAGACAGACAGATCACCAGGACAGTGTAGTCCAATGGAGGATGTTGATTGAGCATCAGGAATTGTGATGGGGACTGTAAATGTTTAAAGAGAACTCTGGTTATGTATCTTGTTTCTGTTCAGCCTGTTCTATTAATTGCAACAGAATGTTTACCTTAGTCTGCTTGTAAAACAGGTAAAATATAAAGGCTTACCCCAGTTACTATAAATAACTGACATCTAGGCTGCTTTTGGGTCATAAAGGGGCTTGTAATTGCCCTTCCAGTTGTAAAGCAGTGGAGAGGCTCTAGACCAGAGGGGGTGTGGGTAGAATTAATTAAGAGAAGGGGAAGGTTTTTTTTATTGAGTAACGCTATAAAGAATTAACTTAACTAATTGGTGAATTAGCCAAACATCTTTGCTCATAAACCTATAAGAAAAGCAGCCCATGAGGTGGGTGAGTGAGGGATTAGAGTGGGAGATAAACTAAAAATGATCACCCACTATTCAACAATCCTGACGTTTAATTCGAACCTTAGCACATACAGAAGCAGTGTCTCCCAAATGAGATGGCAGTCCGCAGAGGGCAACTCACTGGAGTTATTTCAGACTCAGTCTTTCATCTCTAAATTAAGCTACGAGTCAAGGCCTTACCATGTATTTCTTAGGAACCTGAGACTGAATTTCAAACTCCTGCAAAAATATGAATTTCATTTTTATATTGCTACTAGATGTATGCAGTACTGTAGAGACACACGTAAGAGTCAGTCTCCGCTCCGTAGAGCTTACAATCCAGTCAAGACACACAGACAAAACCAATTCAGGGCTTCAGGATACCCAGTAAATGACGGCAGATTGGTTCACCCACTCTATCCTTTCTGGCTGTCTTCCACGTTGAACAGATGATATAAATTCCTTTACATAAACCAACACCAGCTCACGCCATACCTTTTACCCCGATTACTGTCTTTTATATCTGTCCTAATCATGTTTACATTCCATCGCAGTGCCAGACTCCACCCCACCTTTTCTGGTAGGTTACTTCTAGGATGGTCGCCTTCCTCGTTGGTTAGGGATGTGCTATTGCTGGAAACAAAGGGCCAGATTTTAAAAACTACGCACGGGCATAGATTTGTACATGCAACCCCGATCGCACAAATCTACACCCGATTGTATAACATGCACACGCAGCCACGTGCATGTTATAAAATCCAGAGTCGGCATGCACAAGGGGGTGCACAGTTGTGCAACTTGCACGCGCCAAGCCGCACAGGCTTCCTCCGTTCCCTCTGATGCCGCTCCGAAATCAGAGCGGCCTCGGAGGGAACTTTCTTCCGCCCCCCCCCCCCCACCTTCCCCTCCCTTCCCCTACCTAACCCACCCCCCCCAGCCCTACCTAAAACCCCCTTACCTTTAATTTTTAAATTGCGCCTCCCTCCAGGCAGACGTAGATTTTGCGTGCTGGCAACGGCCGGCCCGCAATCCCGGGCACAGTGGCAAATGGCTGCTGTGCCTGGAGGCTCCTGCCCCGCCCCCAGCCCACCTACTCCCCGCCCATTTTTTCAAGCCCCGGGTCATACACGCGTCCCGGGGCTTGCTTGCATCGCCGAGCCTATGCAAAATAGGCTCGGCGCGTGCAGGAGGCTTTTAAAAGGGTTACGCGTGTATATTACGCGCGTAACCCTTTTAAAATCCGCCCCAAAATGTCCAGTTTCCTTTTTGTTTTGAAAATGAGACATTTCATTCATTTTCTTTTTGTTTTGCTTAGAAAACGTTCTGGGCCCTTCTCCACTTCCCCTCTCTCTTGCTGACCCCTTTCAGTATCTTGCAACAAATGGAGCAGGGGCAATGCTTAGTCGCTCTTAGGGGCGGATTGTAAAAGGGTTACGTAATATACACATGTAACCCTTTTAAAAGCCTCCTGCGTGCGCTGAGCCTATTTTGCATAGGCTCGGCGACACGCGCAAGCCCCGGGATGCGCGTATATCCCAGGGCTTGAAAAAATGGGCAGGAAGTGGGCAGGAAGTGGGCGGGGCAGGAGCCTCCAGGCACAGTGGCCATTTGCTGCTGTGCCTGGGATCACAGACTGGCTGTCGCCGGCGCGTACAACCTACGCCTGCCCGGAGGTAGGCACAACTTAAAAATTAAAGGTAAGGGGGGGGGGTTTATTTAGGGCTGGGGGCGGGTTAGGTAGGGGAAGGGAGGGGAAGGGGGGGGGGGCGGATGAAAAGTTCCCTCCAAGGCGCGCACAAATCTACGCCCGCGCGTAGTTTTTAAAATCTGGCCCTTACTGTGCAAATACTTTTTTTTTTCAAATTGGCGCTATAATCCGAGGTGGGCAAAGGGGTGGAAAACTGGATCTGATACTATTTTTATTTTGTTTTGTTTGGTTTTTTATTTCTTTTTTTACTGTAACCATTATTACTGTAAACCGTTGTGATGGTACTTAATGACGGTATAGAAAAGTTTTAAAATAAATAAATAAATAAATAAATTGTTTTAAATAAAACAAAAGGAAAATTGTTCAGTGCATACCCCTTTGAATCTTACAAGTCCTATACTGAATCCAACAGCCTCCCCCATATTTTACCTTTGTAATACTGAGGCAGTTGACTAAAATACCAGTTTATTGATGTTAGGCTTATAACCATGGCTGCTCCGTGCAGTTTACCTCAACCTTCTTGGAAGCCTAATGTAGCCATACCACTTGTTAGAATGGTTTGCAGGTTTCTTAGGTGCATATTTAAGCATAAAGCCATTGAGCTATAGTGACATTGACAAGATAAGAAACTCATCAGTAACCTAGTTTACAAAGCCTTGGAATATCTGCTGATAAGATCTGCTTAATTAAACAATAATAGCTGTGCATTTATGAGAGATAATTTTAGCCTGTGAATAAGTGAGTGAAAAGTACTGTAATCCTCATAATTACATATCTTGGAATGTCTAAACATGTTCGTATTATGAAATCATGAATGTGCAGTAAAATTGTAAATCTTTTGAACATTCCTCCATCTAGAGGATCATTTTAGGTCCAGAAATCCTCTTTCCTGTATTACTTATCTCTATAAAATTGAACTGAATGACATTAGTTTTCATATTTATTATTATTTTGACTTTAGTCTGTATTCTTTACTGGCACTAAGAGTTTACCTTGTTATACCTTTTACATAACTTTATGCAATTTTCACATACTCTACCTTAATTGATATGTATGTTTTGTTTAATTTCTTGTTTCTAAAGTTGTATCACCACATGGGAGACCAGTTCCCCTAATGCAGGCACTTTGGTACCGAAACAAGGTCCTTATCAGCTTACGTTTGGTCCCATCTTCAGGGATCTTGGTGTCCTGTAGTCTCATTTCTTGTCCTGCTAAGATAAAGCTGCTATTATATTGTTTTTATATTCACTTCGTCACATATTTGTGTACTTCTATTTGGTACACGTGTTTACTGCTCCATGCCCGAAGAGTACTGTTTATCTTGCATAAATACTTTGGTTATTTAATAAAGTTTTCTTGGTTCTCAAATTTACTACCTTGTAAGCTTCATAATAAGCTTCTGTAGAGTCCCACTGGAACTCTACTAAGAAAAGTTTATCATCAGTGTAAGTAGAGAAGAAGTATCTCTCTTGTTTTATAGATGCCCCATGTGGGCTGTTGTGTTGGTAATGTCCTAGTTCCATAATAATCAAAGATACCATCTTAGGGTATGGAGTTTTAGTTGGATTTTTAGTTGGATAGTGCTGCTCCTAGTACTGTTTTTGTTCCTTTTGTTTTTGGGACAGGAAGACCTTTGGGCTGTATTGTTTAAGGCAGGGTTAGAAAGATAGAAAGGGTGTCTTCTTCCCATTTTTAGGAAATAGTATTTCCTCTTTTTGGAATTTATGTTGAAAGAAGTTTTCATCCACCCTTCCTTCTTTTTGTTTGGATTTTGAAGACCATTTTTTAATTTTTGCCAGCTAACTACATTTCCCAGGTAGAAGGGGTTTTAGATTCCATCATCAAGAGAGGAGTTTGCCAGAGAGATCTAGTGATCCTTCAAAGATCATGCCAAAGAGATGGATCTTCATGAGAGGAGGAGAGAAGTAGGGAGAACCATGGAACCCATCTGGGGTTAACCACAGCCATATCATCAGGATATTCTGAGAGGAGGTTGAATAAGATGTAAGAAGCCTATTCATGACATCTGAATCAAGGTATGAGAAATGGGACTTTGAATTATGCCATCTAGGCTAATTCACATTTCATGTCCACCAATTTGGGTGGAAGCTGCAAAACTGCGCCTAAAATTGGGATGGGATATGGAAACAAATATCAGATAATGCCATACAGAGTCACAGATTTATTGGAAGAGAATTATGCAATGGACTGAATGGAACAAAGACTTGATTATTGTCATTTGCTTCACTTTAAACTCATCTATCAGTAAAGTTGTATTGGAACTGCATCCAATGTGCCTTTTACTGTTAATATTAAAAGCCTTGGAGAATAATCTCGCCTCTCTACCCCAACAAGGAATCCTGGAATGTAGTGGGCTTATGGAAAGTATGGGAGGAGAGGACATCAGAGGCTCTTGAATTTGAGGAGTGTTCTTGGAGTCTTAATTGAGGACGTCAGCCCAAGGGGTTACTGCTTATTTTCATAGAATCACTCTTTCCTTTTCCATTTGCTCCTTATTATTCTTCTCAAGTCTCCCTTTATTTAGTTTTACCTCCATCACTTTCTTTAATGTCAGAATTAATCCATTATAACAACCCCCACCCCCATCTTCGCCACACACACACACTCACACACACACACACACACACACACACACAATCACCCTTGATTGTAAAGTGAAAGATGAAAAGAAACAGATTAAATAAAAACAACAACTGGGATTTAAAGCAGAATCAACACTTTCGTTAGTTACACAAGCTCTTCCATAAACTTATTTTCTCTATAACTCAGGGCCTGGTGCTACTCATCAAGAAACATAGAATGTGGTGATAGCAGATGAAGACAATAAGGCCATTCCAGTCTGCTCATTTGAAAAGAAGGAAATCTTGTTTCCCCCTCTGGCACTGCTCCAGTCCCTGCTGAGCCACTGAGAAAGTTCAATGCGCCCAGGACAGCTGCTCTGATAAGCTTAATAAGTGCAGGTCAGAGGTTAGTTGGGTATGTGGCACCAGCAACAAATCCTCGATTCACAGATAAAACAACTCTTTGCTGAAAAATAAAATAACCATCATCTTTTTCTAGAAATGCAGTGTGTCATAGTTTAGTTTTATAAAATTGTAGGGAACATTTCAGTTCAGCTAGCTGTTTGAACCTGATATAATGAAATATGTCTTTAACTATCTATTGGCATTAATTTGCCCAGAACTATGACATTTTCTTACATTCCTCATTAAATGTTCAGTAAAGTACTGTGGTTGCCATGCAAATCCTTTCGAAGATGTAGAAATAAGGGTCAATGAGCAAGTTGTTGAGCCCTCTTAGACAAACTCTATACACCTATGACTAGTTTTTTAGAGAAATTTTTCCTTCATTGGGTCACGTAATATTTCTTCACTAGCCTGATGAAGGGAGAATAGCTCTCTAAAGTTAGTTACAGGTGTATAGAGATAGTCCAATAAAACAAAGTATCACCTAACAACTTGTTTGTTGACCCTTATTTCTACATTATTGAATGTTGCAAGTCCCAAAATACAGTTGGGTAAGGTTGAGAAAGGACTCCAGTAACTCCCAAAGAGTTTGTAGTCCTGATCTCTGTGTCTTCTTTAAGTGCAAATTTCTGTTTACAAAGCCATGTTATAATTTGTTTTCAATATTCAAATGCTGGGACTATGCACTCATTTGGAATTCACAACACTCGGGGTCCTTCTATAATTAGGTAGATTGAGGTGGCCACCTCGGGTGACAAAACTTTGGGGTGTCAGAAAGTGCCCCTCCGAAAAACCCTTGCAGTAAGTGCCTCACTTTGCCTTGCTTGTTGAAAGCCGACGGGGTTCCCACATCTCACCAACAGGATACAGGAAGACCCATGCAGTGGCAGTGTTCTTGGTGAAGTGCTGGTGGGGTTTCCACACCCCATCAGCAAGAAGAAGCCCACCTGTGACACATCACAATGATATGCTGAAGGGGTTCCCTCTTCCTGCCAGCAAAAAGACCCATATGGTTGCTCCACATTGTGAACTGCCAATAGAAGGGAGTGAGTCAAAAAGGAGAGAAAGGCAGCGGGTGTAAGTGAGGAGGTAAGGGAAGGAGGTAGGTGACTGACAGGGAAGGAAAGAGGTGGGAGGGAAGGGCAGTAAATGAGAAGGAAGGGAGGTGCGTGGCCAGGTAAGGAGTGAATGGCAGTGGGAAGGAAATGGGAGGGGGGAAGTCAAAAAGGAAGAAAAGCAAGGGGAATGTGAGAGAGATAAGGAGACTGTTGCGACAGCTGGCCACAGACCTCCGTGGCCAGCCTCACTTACCCCCCCCACCGAGTCTACCGGGTTCGTGCCACTGACGTGGCCTGGGGAAGCCACCGTCATCACTCCTCTCCCATGTGGCAGGACGCCGACACTCAGCTAGCTGCTGCACTTCCTAGTCACGCACGGCTCACCCTCAGATTTAAAGGGGCCATGGTGGGGAACCTTCCTGCAACCCCGAATGATTACATCACCCCGTGGGGTTATTTAAGGGCAGCCCTTGCTCCCTAGCCTTGCTTCAGCAACAGGTTGGACTCTTGCGAGTTAGTGAGCTGCTCTGTGTGTTCCTGGTCCCATGCTCCTGTCCCGAATCTGCTCTCCTTGGATTGTTCTTCTGGTATTGACCTTGGTTCGTTCTTCTGACTCCACCTGCCAGCTGCCTGTCCTGACCTTTGGCCTGTTTCTTGGATTCGTCAGTCTGCTGCCTGCCCCTGACCCCGGCCCATCTGACTCACTTTTGCCCGTCGTCTTCCTGGATTCGTCTTTCGGAGACCTGCACCTAAGTCCAATCGGCCCCAGCATCCAAGGGCTCAACCTGCGGGGAACGAGGGCTGATAGTAGTGAAGGTCCAGTTGGGTCTCCGCACCGCTCCGCTCCTCCTGCTGATGACGGAGACCTGCAGAAAGGATCTCCTCTTGTAGGTAGCGTCAACCCCGTCTCAGTGTGCGTGCAAAAAAGAATGTTGTGTATCCTTTCCTCTCCCTCCTCATCCACCACAATCTCAGAGTGATTGGAAATCAAATGTTCCCAGTTGTGGAGAGTAGGAAATCTTTGATTATTGGGTATTACCTGAGCATGATAAATATGTTAGGTAATTACAGTGCCCTTGGCTGTCTAGCAATGCAAGTTATTCTTCTGAAGCTGAAGCGAATGTGGTCGTGTGGGAAACTTCAGAAGGAAAAAGATAGCAACATTCTGTTTTACAAGAATATAAAAGTTTGCTTCTTTTTTTCTTATTTTAGAAAGATACAGTCTGCCTCTAAACCACAATTTCTTGCTGTCTGAAACTGCTCCCACAACTCAACGTGTATAGCCAATAAGAGAGGATGTTTGGCCAATCAGCTATTTATGTTTAAATATATTTTATTAATTTCCACAAAGCATAACAAACTGTAAAAATAATCAAACAATCAAACAATCAGATATTTTCTGTTCCCACCTAAACCACACCCCTGGGAAGGCCACACACACCCTGCCCCCCCCTAAATGTGGCTCAAACTATGCGCATTATGAACACTGCATGCACTTTTAACCAAATTGAGGCATGTCATAAATCACTATTTATCTCCATAAACATCTTTGAAAATTGCCCTGCCCATGTTTGGTTTTAAATGTCTGATTATTTTCCTTTTGAAAATGTCTTCCTGTCTTGGATAGTTCAGAAGTTCCTTCTTTATTTCCTGCTCATAAGGTCATTGATGCTGGCATCGTAGCCTACAAAGCACCTGGTTTCCTCCAGGACCACTACAGCTGCCACAACTCCCCAAAGCACAGAAATGCTTCCTTAGGGCTGTGTTCTATTTCGATTAATTTCATACCTCTTGCACAGTCCTGTCCATTTAATCAGATTCTCCTTGAATGCATTAGCAATTGGCAGAATCTTAGGGAATAATTACAGCATGTTCAAAGCTTCAGCAGCTCAGCACAGGGTCTCTCATTGTATGTACTGATAACCATTTCTCTCTTAGGAAAGGATCTCGCTAAGATTACTGACCTTCCAGCATGGCCCCCTCTAGTGAGGATCAACAGCTGTTGTACACCACCGAGCAGGAGGTTAATGCTAAAAGCTCCTGAGGTAGAGGTATCAGAAATACTGTACTGATTTAATAAGTGGCCAGGATCCCAGTGAGGCCCCTGCAGGATAAGTACCAAAATAAACCGAGTTATGTATCTTCAGTTCTTGTGATGCAGTGAGACAAGAGCTGAGGAAATATGTAACTCTTCACTCTCGCCTTCTCTACCTCCCTTCTCTCTCTCTCTCCTCTTCTTATTCTCCCTCTCTTACTCTTTTGTTTACCTCCAGTTCTCTCTCTTGCTTCTCCTTTTTTCTCTCTCCTGCTCTTTGCCTCACCACCATATTGAGATACAAGGACATAGCTAACTCTACTTAATCAGTATATACTGGTGAACTAACAATATCTTTATCTGAATTAAAAACAAATATTCAGATAGTATACACCAGATTACTAAGTACAAGCACGTGGTATGTACAGATAACCCACCTCGGGGTTACTGCAGCTATGATAAGTCTGGCATTAGTCCGAGACAAAGGGGCTAGGTTGCTCATCTTTTCAGAGTAACAGAGCAAATAATGGTATAAAAAAGACCCAAATTGCCCTTCCAGTCTGCCTAATTGAGATTCTTCTACTTTGGTTAAAGAAGCATCTAACACCCATATGAACCCCAATACCAGGTCCCCTCTATCCCTACCCAAGTCTTTTACCTGATCCTTCAATCCCCTTTACTACCACTGCTCCCCATGTCAGTCCCAAGCATGTCCAGGATCTGTCTGAGTAGTGACTTCTAGCACCTCCTCTAGTAAGCCATTTCAGAGCCTTGTTATCTTTGATTCTTATAAGACCCATAGTATGTGATGGATACTTCAGCATTTCCAAGGCATACTAGTCACAAAATGCAGGTTGTTCAAGGGACTGAGGTCGCATTTGGCCCTGCGGTACTGTGTCAGGAGTCAATACGCAAGCCTTACTTTAGAACAGGCATCAAACTAACTTTAACATGATGTGGACAGAGACTCGTCTTACCTGGGAGAACTGATAGATTATGGCACACAGAGTGGAGTGCAGCCAAGTGCACACAGGGGTGCATTTGGTTCTCTTTACTTATACATGACATTGACTATTTGTATTTTATTTTAATTTTCTTCCCTGGAAGAATAGATTTTGTGTAGCCATAGAACTCTCCTCACAGGAAAACTCAAACAAGATGAGATAATTTCTGCACAGAAATAGCTAAGAAATTGATTGTCAAAAGATTTTCCTGGCTGAAGATAGGTTTTAGCCAGGTAAATTTTACCCATTCAAAACTCCCCACCACCACCACCACCATTATCCAGCTAAATTTAGCTGGGGTAAGAAAGGGAGCAGGGTGTTCCCAGGGTGGGTTTTTTTTTAATTTAGCAGCTAGCTATAGCTGAAAAGTTTGTGCATTCAAATTTAGCTGGATATTCAGCCATATTTTTCCTAAAAAGTTACCCAGGTAAAGTCTCCAGACTGAAAGCTCCCCACCCTCAACAGGTAAGAGTACACGTGCTACAGGGTGCAGCACAGGGCCAGGGCAGGGGAAGGGAATGCACTCCCAGAGATTTCATTTGGTGCCCTCTATACTTTTGTATCTGCCAACAACCCAAATTTCAAAAAGAAACTCTGTGGGCATGAAAATTCCTGGGCAGATTCAAAATTGTCTCTCTAACGATTTCAGAAAAAATATATATATTTATGTATGTATTTATTTAGCTCTTATCTTTTCATATTTAGAATTGTTTGCCATTTAATGTCCCGATGTTTACCCAATGAATACTGGGATAATTGAAATATCCCATTATTAGTCTGTTGCCTAATTTGTTAGTTTTTCTAATTCCGGTTAGCATTTTACTGTCTTTCTCTTTCTTCAGACCAGGCATATGGTAGTACCCCCCCCACCCCCCCACCACCAACACTATATTCTTCTCCATCATACATGGAATCTCTATCCATAGAGATTTGATGGAGATCTGTGGAGCCTATCATTCATAGACATCAGTTCCTAATCTTTGTTCATAGGGTGACATGATGCCTTTGATATTGTTATATTGTCAGTTTGTAACTTCGCAGTTAATACTATCTATATCTGCTCCACTTCAAGGATGGGTAGCATGGATAAGCATCAATGGATACTAGTGTGGGGACAGTGGTCTACCTTTGTATAACTGTGGCTTAAAATGGGCAGGGCTAGTCACTCGATGACCAGTTGATGGTCACTAAGGTTTTTTGCAGTAAACAGCAGCATCAGACAGAATGTCCCACCTTGCCCTTTGACCCATGCTGCTGACATTTATTCTCTAATTAGTCATTTTTTACTAGCAATGCTATTCAAAATTTCACAGGGTGTTCTCTTCATCTGGCAATGTATGGGACCTCCTGTTCAAAAAAGTCAGGTTTTGTCAGGACACATCCATCAGAATAATGAGATGTACCATAATCTGGCAGATGAAGCACATCTTGTGGTACCTACATCTGTGATCGTGGGTGTCAGTTCTAGCACAAATCCTCTAACACCCCTGTTTTTGTTTGTTTGCATCGCCCACACTACCATATGACCCTACTTCTCCTGTGATGTCCAGCATCCATCTCTTCCTCTGCCTTCCTCTCCACTTCTTCTTTGGCAAGCTTGCAGCATCTCATGTGCAGATGGTCTCTCCCACATGGTGATAGATAACGAAAACAAATCTTCAATGTTTGTATTTATAACATCTTCGGCTTTATATTGTTGTTTTTGTTCCCAAATTTCACTAGCAACCTCAAGTTAAGTGGTACAGAGGTAGCTCTGGGTTGGGGAGGGCAGGGATGTGACACAGTCTTAACTTAGCATACAATTAGGAGAAGGTGTGGCAAAACACATGACAGGTCCCTATTGGAAACTGGGAAATGTCCCAGCATGTATTTGCTAGGCTGAAATACTACAACTTGAGAGTGTGCCTGGTGAAATTTCTAGATGCCATAAATGAGTGCTTCATGGAGCAGCTGGTCAAGAAACCAATTGGAGGGGAGACTACTCTAGATCTAATCCTCACTACAATGCAGGATCTGGTGTGAGAGGTAACAGTGGTGGAACCACGTGGCAATAATGATCATAACATTTAACATTTAACATAATCACTGAAAGGAGAACATTAAGGAAAACTACAGCAGTAGCATTTAACTTTAAAAAGAAAGATTATGATAAAATGAGGAAATTCGTTTGAAAACAACTAAAAGGCATGATTGCAAATGTTAAAAGTTTGCACGTGGCATGGATGCTGTATAAACCACCGTCTTGGTTGATGACTGCCAGCATAGTTAAATGGTGTGGTGAAAGAGGCTATAAAAGCCAAATGGACATCTTCCAAAAACTGGAAGGTCAATCTAAATGAAGAAAACAGGAAAGAGAAAAAGAGCAAAAGCACCAGCAAGTGAGATATAAAGCATTAATAAGAAAAGCCAAAAGAGAATTTGAAAAGAAGCTTGTCAGAGAGAAAAAAAACTCAAAACCTTTTCAAGTATATTCAAAGAATGAAGCCTAAATAATTGAAGGTTAAAAGGGGTACACACGAGAGACAAACCCATAGCAGAAAACTTAAATTAATTATTAGCTTTGACCTTCCTTGAGGAGGGTGTTGGGGAGATACCTACACTGGAAAACTTCTTTGGGGGTGATGAGTCAGAGTAACTGAATCAAATCACAATGAATTGGGAAGATGTAATACAGCAGACTGACAAACTAAAGAGCAACCAATCAGTGGGACCAACTAGTATGCAAAGTAAAGTTGTAAAGGAATCTGAAAATGAAATTGCAGACTTATTACTAGTAATCTCATTCAAATCAGCTACTTGAGGATTAGAGGGTAGCCCACATAATATCCATTTTTAAAAAGAGTTCCATGGGTGATCCAGGAAACTACAGACCAGGGAACCTGATGCTGGTGCCAGGCAAAATGGTTGCTTTAAGAGTACTACTTACCGGTAGCTTTCTTTTCTCTAGGTCTCCCATGTCTGATTCTAAAGCAAATCTTATTTATACATTTTCAAAGGAGTTCCACCTAGGAAAATGGCTTGTTGATGTTGATAAGTATGTGTGGCATACACATGTACATCAGGTTTTCAAAACAGGCCACGAGTGTATGTACTGTCGCATTCATGTGGAAAACTATGTGCGAAAAAAGTGAATGTGTTTGGGGCATGTTAGGGCATGGTTTGCAAGTTTGCACATGGTTGCTATTTTATAAACAATGTATACAAGAACATCATCAAAAATGCACGAACACCTTTGTTCTGCTATTTAACAAGCCAATTTCAAACTTTAATTGTCATTTTGGACCTTTTCTTTGGCATGCTGGCTTGTCCCAGTGAGTGGTAACAGCAGCTGGCTTGGAGGAGAGGGTTGGAGGTGGGAGGGCGTAACCTGGAAATAGTAAACCTTACCCGTATGTACGCTTAGGTTGTGTTTGCGGCTTGTGGCAAACACAACCCATCAATGGTCAGGATGCTGCCACAATGCATTGACAATACCTGATAAGTGTATTAGGAGTAGCTCAAAACACACTTCTCACTTCAATAGTTGGCTCTGTGAGTGCATTAAAAGCAGTGTTTCACGACAGGGCAGGCCATGATCAGGGATTTCTTTTTTCCAAACTTTATTTTCACTTTTCATGGTATAAAAGCAAATTACAAAAATTGAATACAGTATTCATTTCTTCAATAACCCTCCCCCCCCCCCCAACCTACCCCTTATATATCACCTAACCCCTGACTCCATCTTACATTATATTATTATGTCAATGGGCAATGGGCAATAATGTAAGGCCTTATATATTCAAAAGATGTATAAATTAAGCAAGTAAAGGAACTCTTCCTGTTAGAGCAGACAACCATTGGTGAGAGAATAATAAAGAGAAAATATTTAACCCATGTTTCGAATACAGTGGTTATATTTTTTCAGACTGGATTGTCCATAAATAAATTGTCCACTCAGGCTCTTAGGACAGATAAAACAAGCTGATATTGGCCTGCTCCAGATATTGTGTAGCTTCTCCAAACAAGAGTTACCATTTCAGTTAACCTTTATAGATTGAACTTAATTGGAACAAGAAACTACGTGCTTTTGCATTTATTTCCATTAAATAGTCATACCAAATTTCCAAAAAAGAATCAAGTTTTCTTGGAGAAGAATTCTTGGCAGACATGTATTCATAAATTAGAAGTTTGTGGATCCGGAGTTTCCAGTCCAACAGCGTAGGTTCTTCCTTATCTAACCATCTAGCCAGGATGGTTTTTTTTAGTTAAGAGAAAAGTCTGGCTTAAAAACCACTGCTGACTCTCTTTGAGGCCAGGTTGGAGATATGCAGATAGATCAAACAGACAGATACATGCCGACAGAGGTAACTTGTAGGTGATGATATGGCTCAAATAGTCAATTAATTTCCTCCAAAAATTTTTGACTTTATCACAGCTCCAAGAATTGGTGCCAGTAAGTGCCGCTCTGTAATGTACATTTCACATAAAGATCAGTTGAGCTTATTTTTACTTTATAGGTCCATACCAGAGTCCGAAAAACTCTGCGCAGGAACTTATATTGTGTCCCGTAGTAATTCATTTTCTGTAACTCAAGGAATTTGATGAAAACAAGCTTGTAAATTTAACATACCTAAGGTTTCTATCATCCAATAATGACTGGCTCGCCATGAGCAACGAGCTGCGTTTCTGAGAGCCATAAACGCCTTCATAAAAATTGTACACAACATTTTTTTCTTAATGGTTGGTTCCAATATATCCTTAAATAAGCACATGAGTAAGGGCTTGCTGGGAAAAATACACTGATGCATGAGAAAGTGACATTCTTGTAAATATGCGTAAAAGTCTTTCAGGCTGATACAGTAAGGTTGCTGATACAGTGTTGTGTGCTCGCTTTCCTAACATGGGCCCAGCCACCTCTCCTGGGGGCACGATACAGTATTTAAATGAGGGGTCGCACTAAAAAGGAGGCGCTAGGGACAATAGTGTGCCCCTAGCGCCTCCTTAGCAGCAGAAGCCCAGGAGAGGTTGCTGTCAGCGAGTTTGGCAAATGGACTCCCAATTTTACGAGCATCCATTTTTCTAACCTGTGCACAGCCATGGGTTAGGAAAATGGACGCTTGTAAAACTGAGCGTCTGTTTTCCTAACCTGACTGCCGGCATACTTTTTTTTAAAAAAAAACTTTTTTTAACCTTTTGGTTAAAAAGTTGGAGGATGTACAGAAAAGCAGTATTTTCTGCTTTTCTGCACACTTTTTTGAGCTGCTCAGAAATTATCACCTGCTCTTGGGAGTAGCTTAGTGGTTAGAGCAGCAGACTATGACCTAGGGAAACCAGTGTTCAAATCTCACTGTTTCTGCTTATGACCTTGGGCAAGTCACTTTGCCATCTGTTGCCTCAGACATAAAATTAGATTGTAAGTCCTGTGGGGATAGGGAAATACCTCTAGTACCTGAATATAATCCTCTTTGATGTACACTTTGAAGTGCTAAAAAGCAGAATATAAAAATCTAAATAAATATTCCTACAATAGCAGACAGAAGTCAGACAATATGTTGTCCTATAGTATGCCCTTTCACAAAACCCACCTGGTTTTGAGATATTAATTGTGGAAGGAATTTATTAATTCTATTTGCTAGGATTTTTGCAAATAGTTTGAGATCAAAATCCAAAAGAGAAATTGGTCGGTAAGAAGCTGGGTTCTGGGTGTCTTTACCAGGTTTGACCAGAACAGAGATATGGGTCTTCATAGAACCCTTGGGAAATTCTCTTCTACCTAGTGCTTCTTCAAAAAAATTCTTCAAAGGTGAAAAAAAAGTAGTCGGGCTGTCCGCCATTTTGATCTCAGATTGCTTACTGAAAACTTTGTCCTTTTTTATGTTTTAGAAGTCATCTCTCCTCCACCTTTCACCACAAAGTTGTCCAGAAATCATGAGTGCTTATGTAGGTAAGTTGTAGCCTCACACAGTTTAATATTGGAATAGAAATATGAGCTTCAACCAGAGGGGCACCTGGAGTCAGCAGTGTGTGCTTCCTACTCACTCAACAGTTCACGTGATCTCCCTGACCCAGGGATTTTATAATGAAGTACGTAATATGCATGAGGGATTCCTGCAGCTATTGGCAGAGACAGGGTTTTGTTGAGTGACAGGGCAATAGAGGGGCCTGTGATGGAAGCAGAAAAAAAGACCATAAAACATCACCCGGATGGGCATTTAGGGAACTTATCTTCGGCTTTCTTCTGCTTAGCATACATAAGAACATAAGAAATTGCCATGCTGGGCTAGATCAAGGGTCCATGAAGCCCAGCATCCTGTTTCCAACAGTGGCCAAACCAGCTACAAGAACCTGGCAAGTACCCAAACACTAAGAAGATCCCATGCTACTGATGCCAGTAATAGCAGAGGTCATTCCCTAAGTCAATATGATTTATAGCAGTTAAAGGACTTCTCCTCCAAGAACTTATCCAAAACTTTTTTGAACCCAGCTACACTGGCAACAAATTCCAGAGCTTAATTGTGCATTGAGTGAAAAATAATTTTCTCCAATTAGTTTTAAATGTGCTACTTGCTAACTTCATGGTGTGACCCCCCCCCCCCCCGACCCCCCAGTCCTTCTGTTATCTGAAAGTGTAAATAACCAATTCACATCTACCAGTTCTAGACCTTTCATGATTTTAAAGGCCTCTATCATATCCCCTCTCAGTTGTCTCTTCTCCAAGCTGAACAGCCCTAACCGTTACCTCTTTAGCCTTTCCTCATAGGGGAGCTGTTCCATCCCTTTATCATTTTGGTCTCCCTTCTCTGTACCTTCTCCAGTGCAACTATATATTTTTTGTGATGCGGTGACCAGAACTGTACACACACAGTACTCAAGGTGCGATCTCACCATGGAGCAATACAGAGACATTATGACATTTTCTGTTTTATTAACCATTCCCTTCCCAATAATTCCTAACATTCTGTTTGCTTTTTTGACTGCTGCAGCACACTGAGCTGATGATTTCAATGTATTATCCACTGTGATGCCTAGATCTTTTTCCTGGGTGGTAGCTCCTAATATGGAACCTAACATCATGTAACTACAGCATGGATTATTTTTCCCTATATGCAAAACCTTGCAAATGTCCACATTAGATTTCATCTGCCATTTGGATGCCTAATCTTCCAGTCTTGCAAGGTCCTCCTGCAATTTATCACAATTCGCTTGTGATTTAACTATTCTGAATAATTTTGTATCACCTGCAAATTTGATAACCTCACTCATCGTATTCCTTTCCAGATCATTTATAAATATATTGAAAAGTACCAGTCCGAGTACAGATCCCTGAGGCACGCCACTGTTTACCCTTTTCCACTGAGAAAATTGACCATTTAATCCTACTTTAATCCTACTTTAATCTTCTTTCTGAGAAGCCTCTCATGCGGAACTTTGTCAAATGCCTTCTGAAAATCCAAGTATACTATATCTACCGGTTCACCTTTATCCACATGTTTATTAACCTCTTCAAAAAAATGAATCTGATTTGTTAGGTAAACCATGTCTTTCTATATGCTTTGGGCCAGATTTTCAAAGGGTTATGCACTGCTGAGTGACTGTCGGCTTTCTCCCTTGTTCTACTTTAAAAGCTGCTCTATCTCCTTTTTAAAAGTTCATGCCAGCAGCCTGGTTCCACTCTGGTTAAGGTGGAGCCCATCCTTTCGGAAAAGTCTCCTTCTCCAAAAGGTTCCCCGGTTCCTTAAAAAACTGAATTCCTCTTCCCTGCACCATTGTCTCATCCATGCATTGAGACTCCAGAGTTCTGCCTGCCTCTGGGGACCTGCATGTGGAACAGGAAGCACTTCAGAGAATGCCACCCTGGAGGTTATGGATTTCAGCTTTCTATCTAAAATCCTAAATTTGGCTTCCAGAACTTCTCTCCCACATTTTCCTACATCGTTGGTGCCCACATATCCCACGACAGCTGGCTTCTCCTCAGCACTGCCTATAATCCTATCTAGGTGATACATGAGGTCTGCCACCTTCGCACCAGGCAGGCAAGTTACCAGGTTGTTCTCACGTCCACCAGGCACCCAGCTATCTACATTTCTAATAATCAAATCACCAACTATGATGGCTGACCTAACCCTTCCCTCCAGGGCAGTAGCCCTGGGAGATGTCCTCAGTGCGAGAGGACAACACACCACCTGGAGAGCAGGTCCTTGCTACAGGATCATTTCCTGCTACAACAGGGTGATGTTCTCCAACCGGGAGAACTTTCTGATCCAAGGCAGCACTGGGGCTGCCAGGCTGGTTTGGGGATTTGGCTACTATGCCCCTGAAAGTCTCATCAATGTACTTCTCTGTCTGTCTCAGCTCCTCCAAGTCTGCCACTCTAGCCTCCAGAGATTGGACTCATTCCCAGAGAACTTGGAGCTTTTTGCACGAGGTGCACATGTACAATCTCTCACTGGCGGGTAAAAAATCATACATGTGACACTGAATGCAAAAGACTGGAAAGCCCCCCTCTTGCTGCTAGACGGCTGCCTTAATCTTAATTTTGTTGAGTTCCTAGTTAAGTTTAGGATACTAAGGGAGTTGGGATTAGAGTACTTTAAATTTATAGGTGTATTAACTAATTAATCTACTAGTGACCTAAACGGGGATGATTAAACTCTCAATAAGGGCTGGTGCAATAGTATAATTTAGATAATAGCCTGATTGATTTTTTATGAGAGTGTAACCTGCCTAAAAATCAAGGGTTGAATAGGAGTGGGTGGGTGGGAAAGACAGACACTAGAATTAACTACCTCTGGCTTACTTATTATCTCAGACACACACAAACTCTAAAGAATATATCCCACTATTTCACCTTTCTCCAAACTTTTATTTTAAGTCCAAAGATTTCCCAAAGCTATACTTACCAATCATCTTCAACCACCATTAAATTGATGTTGACTCAAAGATTTGAAGGGTTTGAGATTTGCATGCCATTAGGCGCGCCCTTCCAGTCCTCTTCTACCGCAAAAGGTGTGGGACCTCTGGAAGCTGGAGCTGTACAGTTCAAATCTTGGATCGCTTGCTGTGACCTCTGGAGTCCTCTCCCGGGGGATGCTGGGAGCAGCATGCAGATGAGTCTTCCAGTCTTCTTCTACTGCAAAGGGTGCATCTCCAAACTGCTCTCAACTGATATACCCATTCTCCCCTCCCTCAGGTGCAGTTCTTGGTCCTCAATCTATACAGAGAATTAGGAATAAAATGCTCTTAGTACAATATTGCTGGTTCTGTAACCTCCAGTGTTATTTTGTTTTTCCTTACAAACCCTAGATCCTATGTTATTGGCTCATCTCTGTCCCTCTGTGCATCAATATATGCTGTTCAGCTTTTGCCCAGCCCCCTGCTCTTGTCCCATTTGGACTTCAGAGACTCCATGAAAGGCATAGGAGGTCCGAAGGGAGTGGAGGACATGGGAAAGGACCAGGTGGAGGTTCAGTTTTAAATTTTGGAAGTTCTAAATTTTGTTTCAGAGTGGGGGGAGGGACAGGAACCCGAACCCTTTGTTTCTTTTTTTTTTTTTTTTTGGGAGGGGGGTTCTGTTCCTTTTGATGTATATTTCATTTGGAATACACATTAAACAAACTGAAAACCCCCCTAAAAATTAAAAAAGAAAATACATTTCTTTTTTGTGTACAA
Organism: Rhinatrema bivittatum; assembly: GCF_901001135.1. Lineage (NCBI taxonomy): Eukaryota > Metazoa > Chordata > Amphibia > Gymnophiona > Rhinatrematidae > Rhinatrema > Rhinatrema bivittatum. The sequence goes on along the minus strand of NC_042622.1, from coordinate 93,748,642 downwards.
TCTTAACAGACTGTGCATACAAAGGGAGGAGAAAGAAAAAGCAAGACTGCCATCAGAAAGCAGTTAAAATAAACACTCTTAATCAAACCATAACCTTTGTGATCGGTAAATATTCCCCAGTCCCTTGGCTCTCCAAGTGGAAATAGTGACACTCATTCTGTATAAATCAATACCCAAGAAGATTAATTCTGGCACTTCAACACAGATGCTGACAGAGAGGCTGTTTCCAGATTTTGATCAAAAGCCAAATGGGGAATATTGGAGGATATCAGGGGACTCGCTGACAGCAATCAATCGCAAATTAACCATGTTTTAAGACTGAAATATGCAAGAGCTGGTGGAGTTTTGTATGTAAGGCAGACATTATTCCCAGCACCCTGGAGACATCAGAAAGAGACTGGTCTGTTTGCACAATAACATTTCAAGACTTGAAAACCATAAGCAGGGCAAACTGCACTCTTACTTTAATTTGACCCCATGCATACTCCTTAATGAAAATTGATCCTTGCTGGCATTCCCAGTGAGAGTGGGAATGCCAGGATGGGTAGGGTATGCCGTTCTGCCTTTCTGAAGTTGTGATTTTGTCTTTAGTAACATACTGCCCTAGGTCTCAGTTCTGAGCATTTCTAAGCTACAGAAAATGCCCTATACCTACTCTAGCAGCCAGTATCAGGAGTGATGAAAACCCACCATGACAGCTTTTCAAATTAGTTGCTCAGCTTTTAGCAAAACCAAATGATCCTCCTATGAGTAAATTAATCAGTTAAGGCTGATTCCTTAGCATATTATTTTGATGACAAAATTGCACAGATAATAAATAATTTCACTGCTATGTCTTATCTTATTTTACTAAGAATAAAGGTGAGCTAGAAGACTCTAGCTTCTTATGTAGAAGTCAGTGGACAGCTTTAAATAACTTATCAGTGGTGGGTGTTCAGAAACCTTTATCTTTGATGAATTCTGGTACTTTAATAGATTCAATGCCTTCAAAATTTGTGAAGAAACCTGAGCTTGTCCTGACTAAATTTTTAGCACCTGTAATTAATAGCAGTTTAACAACAGGGCTGTTTCCTACTCAGTTACAAAAGGTCTTCATTTTTGGAACTGGATCTCTCATTGCCTTCAAGGTATTGACTCATTTAAATTTATCCTTCATGTCCAAAATCATTGAGCGAGTGGTAGCTGATCAGTAAAATGATTATCGGGCCGATTCAGTAAAAGTTGCAGGAGAGTGGGCGAGTGCCCGCTCTCCTGTGCGTGGATTCAGGGGGGAAGAAGATGCAAATAGGGCTCGCGGTAAAAAGAGGTGCTAGGGACACTAGCGCGTCCCTAGCACCTCCTTTTTGACAGGAGCAGCGGCTGTCAGCGGGTTTGACAGCCAACCTCAATTTTTCCGGCGTCGGTTCTCGAGCTCGCTGACAGCCACGGGTTCGGAAAATGGATGCCGGCTAAATTGAGCGTCCGTCTTCCGACCCGCAGGCTGCCGGCCAATTTAAATTTATTTTTTTTTTTAAATTTTGGGGCCTCCGACTTAATATTGCTATGATATTAAGTCGGAGGGTGTACAGAAAAGCATTTTTTTCTGCTTTTCTGTACACTTTCCCAGTGCCGGCAGAAATTAACGCCAGCCTTTGGGCAGGCATTAATTTCTGAAAGTAAAATGTGCGGCTTGGCAAATCACGGTGAACCTAGAAGATGTGGTAGACCTGACTGACAAACTGAAGAGTAGAAAATCACCTGGACCGGATGGTATACACCCCAGAGTTCTGAAGGAACTAAAAAATGAAATTTAAGACCTATTAGTAAAAATTTGTAACCTATCATTAAAATCATTCATTGTACCTGAAGACTGGAGGATAGCTAATGTAACCCCAATATTTAAAAAGGGCTTCAGGAGCGATCCAGGAAACTACAGACCGGATAGCTGACTTCAGTGCCAGGAAAAATAGTGGAAAGTGTTCTAAATATCAAAATCATAGAACATATAGAAAGACATGGTTTAATGGAACAAAGTCAGCATGGCTTTACCCAAGGCAGGTCTTGCCTCACAAATCTGCTTCACTTTTTTGAAGGAGTTAATAAACATGTAGAAAAAGGTGAACCGGTAGATATAGTGTACTTGGATTTTCAGAAGGCATTTGACAAAGTTCCTCATGAGAGGCTTCTAGGAAAAGTAAAAAGTCATGGGATAGGTGGCGATGTCCTTTCATGGATTATAAACTGGCTAAAAGACAGGAAACAGAGAGTAGGATTAAATGGACAATTTTCCCAGTGGAAGGGAGTAGGCAGTGGAGTGCCTCAGGGATCTATATTAGGACCCTTAAACACATAACGGTGAATTTTAAAAGCCTGACGTGTGTCAAAACCGGGAGACACATGCACAAGTTGGGCAGTGTGCGCTGAGTGGATTTTAAGAACCGCCCGAATATGTGCATACTTGCCGCTACATGCACAAATGAGAAGTTCACAAAGAAAGGGGTGGGGAGTGGGCATGGTGTGGGTGTCCCTGGATTTCACAATGAAATGTGAGTGTGAATACTTACATGCACAAGTGCATGCCGGGGTCCCCTGCAGCATAACTTTACTTCTGCTATGGATGAAATGCAAGTCATAAAATAAAGACAAATAGATCGATGGGGTTTTAAGGTCAGGCTCACAGGGGAGAAGGGAGACTATTAAACTAGGATGGTTTGGAAGTCCTATTCCTTACTTTGGCAAACCAGGAATGAACTGGGAAAACTGGTAATGGCATCAGTGCATGTGTCTTTAAAAATCCCCCCACTTACATGGTAGAAGTGGGATTTGCACGCGTAGGCATGCATCCACTTAAAATTGTGTTCACATGTGCACGCAGTCAGGCTATTTATAACATACATGCATATACGTGTGTATGTTATAAAATGGCTATGTCCCTGGTGCGGTCCGACAAACATGTGCACTTGTGTGCCCGCGTGCCTGTTTAAAAGTTACCATCATAATTTTGGAAATTGCTGCCAAAATCTTGCCCCAAATTTCTTAAAAAGGTGGACTTTTTTTTTTAAAAAAAAATAAAATGCACTTCAGTTTGGAAAGAATATACTTACCCTAGAGCCAAGATCCTTTGTTTCCACAGGACAGCAGGGTGCTTCCATTCTGCTTGTCAAAGCTCAGCCTTATTGGCACGTCCTGTCAAAATTTATGCTCCAACAAAAGGCAGATTCTGTTGACAAATTAACTCAGCAGTCAACGTGCGTGCGCTGTCTAGTAGGGAACCGAGTTGGGCAGTATTCCAACTAAGTGTTCCGAGATGACTCCTGCTCTCATTGCCACCCAATAAATACATCCATTCTGCTGCTGCTGCCAGGAATTTGAAAGTATGTAGATTTTCTTAAGACCGCATGGCAGGCAGAGCTGTTTGCCTTTTTTGACAGCTGTAGTGATACTTTTTATTTTAATCTCTTGAAAAGGTTCTTTGATGTGCATGTTTCCCCCTCTGCCTTCTTTATTAAGGAGGCCTTGGAAGGGTCAGATGAGACAAAGCGCAGGTAATTCTCAAGACTGTAACTCCCTGGCCTAATTTAACTGTCAGCACGGCTTCCCCTTCAGTTGCTACTGAGCTCATGTCTTTCTATTCCTGGCCCTATCTGTCATCCAAACAAAGATTGTCTTGCCTTTGATGGCTTGTGAGCTGACAGACCGGTTTAGGCAGGAAGAAATATTCAGAATTATTTCTAAACCTTAGATAGTGTGAGAGGACTACCTGCTGCTCCTCTTATGATCTGAGTTAGCTCTCCAAGCAGGGATACAAGTGTGGAATTCTCCAAGGTTTTGGTTTTTGGGTTTTTTTCAGGATCTAACTTGGATGAGAAGCAATATTCTACATCAAACTTCTGCGGCTGGTGGCTGGAATATATATATATATATATATATATATATATATATATTCTTAGTAGTGGAGACCAGAAAAACTGGGCTGACTAGATGGGTCAGTTGGTCTTTATCTGCTGCCATCTGCTGTGTTACTAGGATTTGTTAACAGCTGATAGCTGTGGCAAATGGTGTTCTAATATTGTAAGACAGGGATGAGCAAAATGGGAGTATAAACAATCCTGAAGGGGGGTGCTGTTCTGGGTTCAGACCATGCACACTGACATTCTGCCCAGGAGCTCTGACCTGGGGGGCTAATCTCATTGAGATCTACACTGGGAGCTACCTGAGGAGCTTACCCAATATAAACACACAAATTACTGGGATTATACTTGGGGGCTTGAACCCAGGAGCTTATTATCTGTACAAAGAGGCAAACAGTACATCACGGTTCCAGGTGCTTAGGAAAGTAAGTTTATTTGAGCAATAGGAGGATAGAACAAATAAAATCAGATCATACAGAAGAAGTATTGGTAGAAAAGCTTACATGTTTCCAAAGTATCAGTCTGTGCTATCACGTCCAGCGCGCGCTCTCTCTCTCTCTCTAGCTGTTATTACTCCTTACACTAAAACTGCTTGGGAAAGCAGCGATGTTCCCTCCCTCTGATTTCTTATCAAATCTCAGGCACAGCTGTATGGCCTTCATTCTCTCTTGGGATTTAGTACAAGTTAATTGCTTTCTTTCTCAGCATAGACCTACTGGATTAACTAAATAAACAGACTCTTGCCTGATGGTATACATATCACAGAGCAAGACAGTAAAATAGGAGTTCGCTCAGAGGTTGGCCTGTGGACTTCAAACTAGTCTGTGTCTGGGTGAAAACTGAATCCATACGGTCTACCCTCTATATATATCCTCAGCAAAAGTAACAAAAAATGACTCCAACAGGCACACTGGCTCGCTGACCAAGGAATTAAAAAATGGCTGCATTGTCCAATCTCAGCACAGCAGAAACGCGGCAAGCTCAGGAGGGAGGGAGTATAGTGATGTTATTGTAAGCAGGCCATGGCTTATCCACATGCCTCTTTCACTGGGCTCTAGAGAAGAGTCACTTCTGCTGTGGCTGCTCCAGGACCAGGAGAGGCTTCCAGTGTGGCAGGCCTGAACACGGGAGGAGCTGCCGTGGCAACTTCACAACCCAGGAAGAGCTGCCACCCTCAGACTCCACCCTGGGAGGAGCTCCTGCTGCTGCTCCCTACCCAGGGAGAGAAACTGCAGCTGCCGTTCCCCCCCCCCCCCCCCCCAGGGAAAAAGAAGTGGTGAGGTAGGGGAAAGAAATGGGCAGAGAGGCCAGAGAAAGGGAGAAGGTGGGGGGGGGGGAGGGGAAGAGGAGAATAAAGGCAAAAAAAAATTTGATAAGCAAAACAAAACATGGGAAAATAAAAAATAAATAAAGAGGAAAATCAGAACAATTAGTGAAAAAGGTAAAGCAAAAGGAAAAGTTGGGCAGGGTGAGACAGAGATTTTCCCAGCTCCTAAAAGTGTTGGCTGGCATCAAAGTTTTTCAAAAAATGTTCTATCCCTTACAATTTTTCTGAGATGTGTGGCCTGTCTGGGTGTGGCGTGCTGTCTGCCTGTCTTTCTTTCTCTCTGTGTTTGTGTGTGAGTGTCTGTGTCTATGTTGCCTGTGTGTGTGTGTGTGTGTGTGTGTGTGTGTGTGGGCAGGGCCGGCAGAACCACTAGGCGAGCTAGGCCTGTGCCTAGGGCGCCGAGACTTAGGGGGTGCCACGGCAGGCAGCAGAATTTTGAAAGGGCAAAAAGTGCCCTTTCAAAATTCTGGCAGCCTTCGACTCACCTAGATGGAGACCAAGCGCCGAGATTTAGGGGGCGCTGAGGCAGGCAGCCAGCTCCCCGACTCACCCTGCCTCCCCCCGAGTGTCACCCTCCCGACACCCCCCTAGTGGTCCAGCGGAGGTCCCGGGAGCGATCTGCTGCTCCCGGGGCCTCGGCTGCCACTAAACAAAATGGCGCCGGTTGCCTTCAGCCCCTACCATGTGATACGGGTCAACCAATGGCACCGGTAGCCCCTGTCACATGGTAGGGGCTGAAGGCCACCGGCGCCATTTTGCTTAGTGGCAGCCGAGACCCCGGGAGCGGCAGATCGCTCCCAGAACCTCCGCTGGACCACTAGGGGGGTGTCGGGAGGGTGGCACTGGTGAGGAGGCAGGGCGAGTCGGGAGCTGGCTGCCTGCCTGCCGTGGGCTGAAGGTAACCGGCGCCGATCTTCTTTCTGTGAGTGTGTGTATGTGAGAAAGGAATCTGCCAGTTTAAAAAAATGTAATATGATAATACATATACCTGAACTTTTGAAAAGTTGGATGAAAGATAAAATTACTGAATTTTAAGCATTCCTCATCTAGAAAATAAAATTTAACTTAAAGTGGGTAGAGACAAATACTAAAGCAAAAAAAAAAGAAAGTATTTAAAATGTTCATCTCAGCAAAATCACAAATTTAAGATACTGATGTCAGGTGGAGTTTTTTTTTGTTTGTTTTTTTTTTAAGCATAATTTAAGCATGAAGACTAGAATAGAATCTGAAATGGTTTTGCTTTTTTTTTTTTTTAAGCCTTTAGAAAATGTATATTTTTAAATGACTAAGACTGGAATCTTCCCATTTAAAAGGGAAGCCGACTAAGGATGTCTTTCAGTTCCATATCTCCCACATGAATAATCATACGACTGATAGTTTGAAGAAGGACACTTGCTTTATTGCCTGGAAGCGTAAAACAAGAGAAGCTGTACTGTGTGGGTGGCTGTCCCTTGGGAGGACAGAACCTGAAGGAAGGGTGTCATTTCGCCTTTTGATAGGAATGTGGTTTTCTTATTTAACGGTTGGGAGCATCACTTTCACTTTTAGTAAAAGTGAAAAATGCTGCAAGTCTGAAAGCAAGGTACTTCTGTGAGAGTGTAATATGTATGTGAGACAGGGAGGATGCTTCGTGTGTGTGAGACAGGGAGGGTGCTTCTGTATGTGTGTGGTGTATATGTGAGTCAGGGAGGGTGCTTGTGTGTGTGTGGTGTATATGTGAGTCAGGGAGGGTGCTTCTGCACGTCAATGTGTGTGCGTGAGAGAGATGGAGCATGTTTTTGGCTGGCTTGTGGCTGTGAGATAGAACATGTGTGTGATTGAGAGCTTGTGTGTAAGTGAAATAGAACATGTGTGTGATTGAGAGCTTTTGTGTAAGTGAAATAGAGTATGTGTGTGATTGAAAGCTTGTGTGTAAGTAAGAGAAAACGAGAGCATGTGTGATTGAGAGAGACTGGCCAGAGAGGTGACGTGTGTATGTGTGAGAAAGGCTGATCAAGGAGATGACTGGTGTGTGTGGGTGTGAGAGAGAGAGACTGGTTGGGGAGATGATTGGTGTGTGAGAGACAGAAACTGGTCCTGAGGGTGTGACTGGTATGAGTGTGAGAGAGAGAAGAGACTGGTTGTGGTCCCTAAGGAAGAGGTCTGTGAGGTGATATATGGGCAGGCTAATATGGAGACTAATGCTAAGACTATTGCTCACTCAGCTCCCAGAATCCTTCATTGTCCCTGGCCTGCTGCAACTAAAACCTTTAACTGACCTCAGATTCAAGACTTTGGAAGACATCTGGAATACATTTAGGCTCTGCAAAGCCTATGCTCAAAGGTCATGAGATTACAGATAGCAAATGGCCGAGGCCACATTCCAAACCACATTCTTGGATTATCTGTAATCAACTGAGATGCTCAACTGATATCAGAGTTTCTCCCTGCCCCCTGGAGATGAAATGATCGAGGACAAAAGAAATTCAGAAGAAGCAGAACACGTCTGTCAAAAGCAAGGCCAGAAACAAAGGAGCCTTAATGTGGGTTAAAGTGTTTTCAGGTTAAAGTAGTTTTACTGTCATATTGCGTAAGTGATTATCACTATAGGTTCACAGGCATTTTCTGTATGGTTTAAACCTATATAATACAGCTCTTACAAGATACTGGCAGAGACAGGCTGAAGTGCTTTCCCCTGTGTAGAAAGTCTGGCTGTGTCTCCCAAGGATATGCAATAATAAATTTATATTTGCTCCAACTAAATTCTTTGTAATATCCTTGTGTCCAAATATCTGCAGAGAAGCGCTATTTACAAAGTCAGGTAGTATATACAGAGGACAGCTACTGCTGCTTCTAGTATGGCCTGCAAGGGAAAGGAGTAGGAGAACTGCTGGAGAGGGTAAGTAAAGATGGCTTTTTAAGTTCATTTTTCTTGATTGACTATCATTTTAATTATTGGGTAGTATGTGATGTGTCTGCTGTTTGAAATATTTTATTGGTGTTTGGTAAAGCTTTCAAAATTTGCATGAGTCTTTAATTATTGGATATTCTATTCATCAGCGGTTTTGAAATTATTTTATTTGTATGATGTTATAATTATGATTAATGATTTATATATCTTTATTTTATTGATTTGTTTCACAAGGAATGGTGACATTTTTGTTTTTCCATTGTTACACTGTATAGAGTCTGGCGTGATGCGTTTTACAGTTCAGTTTTTGTCTGCACATTTCTATTTATACTTTATTTGGCTTTATTCTGTATTTGGTGAGGGTTTATGTTCTGCAGGCAAAGTCTGAGATGAAGCATTCTTTTAGCATGTGGTTTCTCTGTAAGGATCTGTAGTAGCTTGTCCTGTTCTGTTTTCCTGATAGGAGGTGTATTGATATTTTAGATTCTGGTGTAATATTTGTGGTATTCTTTTTCATAGGTGGGGTTGTTATTCTTTGAGTGTTGGCAGATAGTACTGTGTTGATACGGGAGGACCAAGCTGAAATATGTCATAATAGGTATGATCCCAACAAATTTATATCACAACTTGAGGTAAACTGCAAACAAGCAGAATATAACTTAACAATCAATCAATTATAAAGAAAACAACCAACAGAGAGTGGTATCAGAATTAGGGATGTGAATCGTTTTCCATATCGTCTTAACGATAGAAATCGTGTGGCAGGGCAAGAAAATCGTCTTAGGCACGATTTTTTAGTTAAAAAATCGTTAAAAATCGTTTTTTCCGATTAGTGCGCACTAACTCGAGTTAGTGCGCCCTATTCCTGATACTGGGGGTGTTGTGATCTTCCTGCACACAGTGCCCTATTCCTGATACCGGGGGTGTTGTGATCTTCTTGCACACATCCCGATATCAGGGATAGGGCACTGTATGCAGGAAGATCACAACACTCCTGGTATTAATAGGGATAGGGCACTGCATGCAGGAAGATCACAACACTCCTGGTATTAATAGGGATAGGGCACTGCATGCAGGAATATCACAACACCCCTGGTATCAGGGATAGGGCACTGTGTGCAGGAAGATCACAATACCCCGGAGGAGTGAGGGTCAGGCAGCTCCCCCCTGTCTGTGAAGCCAGCCTCTCACTAGTAATGCAGGGAGGGAGCTGTCTCAGACTTCACCATCCTCCCCCCCCCCCTTACCCACACACCATTCACTAGCTGGGACATGGGGGAAGTCAGGAGTGAGGGTCAGGCAGCTCCCCCCTGTCTGTGAAGCCAGCCTCTCACTAGTAATGCAGGGAGGGAGCTGTCTCAGACTTCACCATCCCCCCCCCCCCCCCTCACCCACACACCATTCACTAGCTGGGACATGGGGGAAGTCAGGAGTGAGGGACAGGCAGCTCCCCCCTGTCTGTGAAGCCAGCCTCTCACTAGTAATGCAGGGAGGGAGCTGTCTCAGACTTCACCATCCTCCCCCCCCCCCCCCCACCCACACACCATTCACTAGCTGGGACATGGGGGGAGTCAGGAGTGAGGGTCAGGCAGCTCCCCCCTGTCTGTGAAGCCAGCCTCTCACTAGTAATGCAGGGAGGGAGCTGTCTCAGACTTCACCATCCTCCCCCCCCCCCCTCACCCACACACCATTCACTAGCTGGGACATGGGGGAAGTCAGGAGTGAGGGTCAGGCAGCTCCCCCCTGTCTGCGAAGCCAGCCTCTCACTAGTAATGCAGGGAGGGAGCTGTCTCAGACTTCACCATCCTCCCCCCCCCTCACCCACACACCATTCACTAGCTGGGACATGGGGGAAGTCAGGAGTGAGGGTCAGGCAGCTCCCCCCTGTCTGTGAAGCCAGCCTCTCACTAGTAATGCAGGGAGGGAGCTGTCTCAGACTTCACCATCCTCCCCCCCCCCCTCACCCACACACCATTCACTAGCTGGGACATGGGGGAAGTCAGGAGTGAGGGTCAGGCAGCTCCCTCCTGTCTGTGAAGCCAGCCTCTCACTAGTAATGCAGGGAGGGAGCTGTCTCAGACTTCACCATCCTCCCCCCCCCCCTCACCCACACACCATTCACTAGCTGGGACATGGGGGAAGTCAGGAGTGAGGGTCAGGCAGCTCCCCCCTGTCTGTGAAGCCAGCCTCTCACTAGTAATGCAGGGAGGGAGCTGTCTCAGACTTCACCATCCACCCCCCCCCCCCTCACCCACACACCATTCACTAGCTGGGACATGGGGGAAGTCAGGAGTGAGGGTCAGGCAGCTCCCCCCTGTCTGTGAAGCCAGCCTCTCACTAGTAATGCAGGGAGGGAGCTGTCTCAGACTTCACCATCCTCCCCCCCCCCCTCACCCACACACCATTCACTAGCTGGGACATGGGGGAAGTCAGGAGTGAGGGTCAGGCAGCTCCCCCCTGTCTGTGAAGCCAGCCTCTCACTAGTAATGCAGGGAGGGAGCTGTCTCAGACTGGTATCAGGGTTAGGGCACTGTGTGCAGGAAGATCACAACACTCCTGGTATTAATAGGGATAGGGCACTGTAAGAGATGACTGTAGTAGATTGAATAAAGATCTGATGTTTCTGCTCTCCTCACACCAAACAAAAACAACACACAAGCAGAGAAGCCCTTCTTACAAAGCTGAGCTAGTGAGTTAAGTAGGAGGAAAAGTAAACATACTGGTGCCAGTGTGGCTACTTAAAAAATACACTTACCAACAATCAATTACATATATTTGAACTGTGTACAGTTCCAGCCAGGACCACCTTTCTAAAATGCACAGTGATTGGCAAATTCAACATGCACTAGCATTTCAGGTGCCTGCTAACAAAAATAATAAACAAACAAGTTCTAGTCACGTGAGTGCTGATCATTACATTACTTTTTTTGTCAAGCTTCCAACTGTTTCCATTTCACATCCCCCCAACCATATTGGTAACATCAATAGATAAGAGCACAGCCAGCCAATAGGAATACATACATACATATTCATTCCTAAGTGACCTTTACTGACCTGGGAAGTGTGAACACTTTGTTTCATTTTCTGTTGGTGTTCGTTAGTTTCCAGTTCCATTTCCCATCCCCCCAACCATCACCTCAGTGGTAACCTTGGTAACATCAATAGATAAGAGGGCAGCCAGCCAATAGGAACACATATTCATTCCTAACTGACCTTCAGTGACCTGGAAAGTGTTTATTTGTATCATTTTCAGTTAGTGCGCACTAAATCGAGTTAGTGCGCACTAACGGGGAGTTAGTGCGCACTAACTCGAGTTAGTGCGCACTAACACGATTTAACGATTTTTAACGATAAATCGTTAGAATTTCTATTGTATCGTGTTCTATAACAATTTAAGACGATATAAACATTATCGGACGATAATTTTAATCGTTGAAAAACGATTCACATCCCTAATCAGAATATTGTAAAGTGTTTCCAGTCTCATGGGCTCTTGCCCTTACAGGGCTGCAACCCCTCTCTTGGCTTCAACACCGTTTTTAATCACGTCATTTACCAACTCTCTGAAGGTTTATCAATTTACTTCTTTTGTATTATTTAAAGTGCAAAAAAGCCTCCCCTAAATTACCCGTATTATTTTAAAACATACACCTAACGTTACCCACTATCTCTACTCATTAAAACATAATATTTCGCTTCAATTGTGCTTATCTCTTTAAACTGTGTTTTTTTTACTTTACCCAAATGAATCGCCCGACATTGACAATGTTTCGGCGCGCTCCTCGCGCCTGCTTCAGGGGCTATCGTTCCTTCACAATCACTTCTAAAAAAGAGCATGGATATATTATTGTCTGTAAAACAAATCATTTACTTCTCTTGACTTATGCAACAGAACTTACGATTCAGCGCATCATGGTTCTTCCTGTATTCTCCTCATTCAAAAATGGCGCTCAAACGCCATTCTTCTGTCTCTACTGGATATCAGCTGTTTTATACTCAGAACGTAGATGAAAAACCAACCTATCAGCTACAAATAAACCGACCAGTATATAATATAATAGGTATGATGCCATATGAATTCCAAGATGCAAAGTTTTCTTGTTGGCATCACAACAGTGCATATAACTATCACAATAACTTGTATATTAATTTTACCTCAGAATGTCATTTTTCATGTAAAATATGTTATAAATGCATAATTTAAAATTGTATATGGGGAGGGGGTGCCAGACTGTAAGGTTTGCCTAGGATGCCTAATACCCTTGCACCGGTCCTGTGTGTGTGTGTGTGTCTGTGTGTGTGTGTGTGGGGGTATTTCTGTCTCTCCGTGCCTTTCTATCTGTGTGCAGTGTCTGTGCTGAGTGTCCATGTTTGTGTGCATGCGTGTGTGCACACCTGCTCCCTTCAGCAACTTGAAGAGAAACAAAATGGGGCTTTGAGCCACTGATTGGCAGTGTGGCTGCCCGGTGGCTTGGCAACTGGCTCAAGAGCTGCTTGGTTGGCAAAAGAATTTGAAACCAGTTCAGGAATCCAGGTTACCTTTTGTGTTTGTGTGTGTGTGTATATACATTGTATCTGTGTGCATATTATACATGATGTAATCCAGATTGGAAGGCTCCAACCAACTGCATGGATGGAAGGGGATTATGGCCAGAAAGTTTGCTCACCCCTGTTGCAAGAGATATCATTGTCATACTGCTTGGTTGTTAGGATTGTACTGCAAAACTGAGCAAGTCTGACTGCATTAACCACAAGATGCCAGGTGTTGATTCATTGCAAAAATTCCCAAAATATGCTAAACTTGTATAAATGAATGTATATTGTAAAAAATCTTTAGAAGGCAGACCTAGGCACTTATAATTTCATGTGTTTGGATCATAGCAATAGTACTCATCGTCCGCTTTTCAGAAAAAAAAAATCTTAATTGTGCAAAACCATTCTGTGACACTTCCATATAACAACTGTTGAGCTCCTCCCGTGGCTGTGCCATGGGAGGCGCTTACCTTCACGGCCCGGAGGCCGCAAAAGCAGGGGCCTTTCCTGTGGCGTGGAGCCGCTGCTGTTCCACGGTCCAGAGGCCACAGAAGCCCTGGCCTTGCCTGCACCCTGGAGCCGCCAACGTCCTCTGCACTCTGCAGCCAGGGAGGGCCTTATCCTTGACCTCGGCTGCGGCTGGGTTTGCCTCCAGCTCCTTTTCCAGCAGCTGGATGCCGCCACTCCTCATCAGGGCCTGCCTTCGGCCCTTCCCCGTCTCCTCCTGCTCTCCCTCTTCTCAGCAGCAGCATGGCCGCTGTCCAGGGTCCTGCCCAGCTTCCTCTAGGGGCGGGCCTGCCGCTCCTCACCAGATTTAAAGGGCCAGCCAGGTGTGGTCCTCCTGGACTCCTCCCAGGAAGTTTTCTTCTTCCAGCCCTATAAAAGGGCTTCTCTGCCAGTCAGTCCTTGCTTCGGCAAGGGGCAAGTCCTCCCAAGGACTCCTCGTCTCCAGCTCTTGCCTGGCATCCTTGATCTTCACCCATGGTTTCAGTCTTGATGTTCCGTTCCAGTCCTGATGTTCCGTTTCAGTCCTGACGTCTGATGTTTCATCCCAGTCCTGATGCTCCAGGTCCTGATCAACCCGTGCCTCCGGAGATTCCTTGTTTTTTAATCCGAATTCCAAGTTCCACGTTTTATCTGCTCCTAAATCCAGTCCTGACTCTGGAAGATCCGAGGAGTTGCTTCACTCCTGTGCTAAGAGACCTCCCGAGCTTGTCCTGCTCCTCATGTTGTCTGCGACCAGCCATCGGGCTGAGTAGGGCGCGTGGAGGACAGCGTGGTCCATGACCAGCCTCCAGGCTGTGGCAGGCACGTGAGGGTCTTGCTCTTCCCCTCTGTGTCTATGCCCAAGTCTTCAAGGACTTTCCCCATCTACGTCTACTCCAAGTCTTCAAGGACTTTCCTCGTCTACATCTGCTCCAAGTCTTCCCGCCTGTTCCAAGTCTTCATGGACTTTCCTCATATGTTCCTGACTCCCAGACTTGGACTGTTCTCACCACAAGGGTACACACTCTCCTTGTCCCACACTGGAGAGCTCCCAGTTGTGCTCTGTTCCATCGCCAGCACGACAACATCAACATCCGCTGTAACTGCCGTGACCCTTCCCCTGCCCCTTGCAACCTGAGAATCATTCCCATACAAGTAAAGCAGAGGCAGAGAAAGAACTGGGTATAAAAAAGCCGCAACTTTATTATTATTACTGACAGTATGAATAATAATTCAGTACATGAGCTAAGGGTCACCTGACACCAGCCTTGACTGACCCTCACTGTCCGCCGTGTTACCCAGCAAGACAACCTTCAAGACCAGCTCTCAGCCTTACCCTTCCAAGTAAGGGGGCCAACCCGACTGGCAAAGGTCACCCACCGGCTCATGTACCCGCCACCAGCATGAAGTAGTACTACTTGCCTCATGCCCCTAATGCAAAGCTGCGGCCACCTCACCTGAAGTTATCCTCTAGGGCCTCCTGCATTGCATTGTTAAACAGGTCACAGCCTATATCGAAAAGATGAATTCTGTTGTCCCTATAAAGGCCTACCCACTTGTGCCAAATGTGTCACCCCCCCCCCCCCCCAGTTTTCGCACCTATACGCCGATCTGCTTGTTGATCTTTTTATGCCTCTTCCTCTACAATTTACTGTCACTCCATTTTGCTCAGTGTATGATATCAGACTACACTAGGCAAGTTCCCAGAAACCAGGCGGCAATCTCGCCCAGGTCGCTTTTCATACAACGAATCAAATGTATGCAAGACCAAGACCCCAGATTGTTGCCGCCCAGGTGAATGATTGTGACGCCGGGCTTAGACAGTGAATCCCTCCTGATCCTCATGTAAAATAATAGCTGATATCACAACATTCCTCTCTCTCCCATCTATACAATGCACATGTCACTCATGGCCAATCCCAGATGTAACCCATATGTGCGAGCTTTGGCCCTTTTCTCTGCCCAGTGGATGATGGAGTATCCAACAATCCAGACTGTCCTTTGTCCTTGGGGTAAATCTGCGTACAGAAAATTCAAGAAAAAAGTTATTTCATCAAGCGTGATCTTCCCTTATGTATGTGTTCCCTGCGTCTGATCTCCATCTACTGATTTTTTGGATAGTATCAACACATAACCCTGACTGAGCCGCACTAGTGGCAGCCCCGATCTGAAAAAAATGTGTGCCGAACTCATTGGCTTTGCACCCTAATGCACTAAGAGCCAAGGCCAATACTGTTGAAAATTGCTGTCTGGTGATCTGTGTGTGTTTACAGATGATTAGCCCCGTTGGCCTGTACTGCCAGAAAGGTCAGCAAGTTCTGCACAGGGCAGGTAACCTGTGATGCTATTCGCCTCTGGCAGATTTTGGAGCCCCGCCCCGCCTGATCCATCTTTGACCTTTGCAAGACTATGCAGGCAAATTGTTCTGACACCCTGACATTCTGAAACAATATACCTGGATGCGGCCACCAGCTCACTGACCCTAGGGTGCTGAAGAACGCTAGAGAGAAGGCCATTCAAAATAATTTGACTTTGAAAACTGAATGCACATGAGTGACAAAGCCTGCCACAATCATATCAATAACTCGTGAGTTATTGGGCACCTATGTTCGCATACCAGCCCCATCTTCCTTGCCCACCCTGTCAACATCTTCTTCACTATAAAACTCTTAGTCAGGTCTCCCCACCCCCGAGTCTTTGAGAAGAAAGCAAACCCCGCTAAATGATTCAATATGGAGCCCCTTGACTTCCCTCTGCTCTTAGCCCATGATATGTATTCTACTATTAAACCCTCTGGCACAGGCCCTTCACCACAACCGCAACTGTATAAAAATTCAGACATGACTTCATAGGCCCTACAATATGTGCCTTACATGGCCGCTGCTACCAATCTCCACAAGAGGTCTTTAATGGTGTCGTTCCAATCTTCCATAAGTGGCCCGACACTGCTATGGGAACCTGTTTTTGAAACAAATCCCATTTAGCTCGTGACAGTGAGTCGGCAATGTCATTCTGTATTCCAGGCAGAAGACGTGCCCGTATGACAGTGTTTGAATATAAACAAGCAATAACCACCTCCCTAAAGAGCTCCGCTATCCTGTGGCATCTAGCGCTTTGTTTATTTGTGACTTGCATCACAGCCATATTGTCACACCAGAATATGATATGCTTATTGCACAGCTTCTCGCCCCAAAGGACCTGAGTGACCAGAATGGGAAAAAGCTCCAAGAAGGTGACGTTCCATGTCAGCCCTGTGTCGACCCAAGCTATGGGACATGGCACTATGGACCAGGAACCTTGGTAATAGATGCCAAAACCAAACTCCCTGTATGTGTCCGAATGTATGTCCAAGACGTGGTTGGAAATAGGCGGATCCGGCCATACAGATATACCATTGAACTTGCGCAAAAAGGACCGGATTTTAAAAGCACTATGCACATAAATCCAGAGGATTTATGCTTGTAGGGGGGGGTTACGCGCGCCGGGCCTATTTTATAACGGCCCGGCGTCACACGTAAAGCCCCTGGATGCGTGTAAGTCCCGGGCTTGCAAAAAGGGTCGGGGAGGGGGCAGGGCCAGAGGCCTCCAACACAGCAGTAGGCTGTCGGCATGCACAACCTGCACCTGCCTCCAGGTAGGTGCAAAAGGTTTGTTAAGACTTTTGGGGGTGGTTAGAGTAGGGCTAGGGGGGGAAAGGTTTGGGGAAGGGGTGGGAAGGTTAGGTTAAGGGGAAGGGAACGGGGGAAGGCAGCATGGCTCAGCGCGCGCAAGGTGCACAATTGTGCACCCCCTTGCATGCACCAACCCCTGATTTTATAACTTGCACGTGCCTGCGCACGCAAGTTATAAAATCGGGTGTACATTTGTGCATGCAGAGTAGCGTGCTCATATGTACGCCCGCATGCTGCTTTGAAAATCTACCCCAAAGGAAGCCCAGATAGCTAAATCCTCCTTCACCACTTGTGTGACTCTAATGTGATGCTTCAGCCAGCTAATTCCATTTGTTGTTGTGGTCAGCCGCCGTAAGAAGGCCCTGCCCATCAGGATCACTCTGCAAGCGAAGTTTAGATTGCCGATGAGAGATAGTACTCTTTCCAGAGTTAATTTCTTGGCAGACATAGCGAGGCCCAATGCCAGCTAAAGATTCTGAAGTTTCTTGTGAGGTAACTGTGATACCATTTCCTTCGAGTCCAGCTCAATGCCAAGAAATGTGATTGTTGTGGTTGGACCCTCTGTCTTCTCGTGGGCAAGTGGCACTCTGAACTCATCTGCCAGTTCATGAAATGTGCTTAATAAATGCACAAATGCTGGGGAGTTACGAGGACCTACGAATAGAAAGTCATCAAGATAATGTATGATGTTCTCTAGCTTTGCTTTTTGTGCAGTGGCCCATTGAAGAAAGGAGCTAAAGAGCTCGAAATATGCACATGACACGGAGCATCCCATTGGCATGCATTTATCGAAATAGTACACTCCTTTGAAACAGAACCCCCAACAACAGGAAGCTGCCAAGATAAACGGGAGAAGCAGGAAAGCGGACTCGATATTGGTCTTCACCATGAGGGCCCATCATCCTTACCGATGGAGAACCGCTATGGCGCTGTCAAACAAAGCATACTGCACTGTGCAATGTGCATGCCTCAGCCGGCAGGTGATCATTCATAGAGGCTCCATATGGTTATGACAAATTCTGAATTAACCTGTACTTGCCTGGCTCCTTCTACAGTACGATCACCAAAGAGGAGAGCATCATATTTTCGAAAGGTGTTGACAAGAAAGGACCCACCATTCGACCTTTTGCCAACTCTGAAACCAGCTTCTGCTGAACAATGTCCACATGTTTAGCTGCCAAGGGGGTGTTAACCGTGTGAGTGCCTTCAACGTTGCCTTGGAAAGGTATGATGAACCCTTCGTGAAAGCCTTCCATCAATTTACTAGCCTCCTTCTTCTTTGGGTAGCGATTGAGCCAGTCTAGCATTGCATCTAAGTTTACCAGGAATGATGCCTTCTGAAACATGCTGCCTTCATTATGTCTTGCCATTACTCCCTGAGTTGTTCCTCTTCTGGCATCTGGAGGCTGAGTATGGGGCGAGGTAGATCGATCAGGCATGTTTAAACTTGCAGTCCTTGAAGCTGCAAGATGATTTGTTGAACCTCCAACATGTGCCATTGCTGTTCGAGCCCTGGGCTGCTTGACCCGCTTGGGCCTTTTGTTGACCAGACCTTTAAGATGATGATGTGGTGACTCCCACGTCTGCTGCTTTATTCTTCATTTATCTCAGCCACAGCCCGACGTCCTGGGTTCCCCATGACATAAAGCAATTTTCCTCCATTTTGTCCCTGAATCACTCGTCATAATTCAGTCAGACCCAGCTGTTGTACTCCCTGTATGCAGCGGCGGATTCCTGATGAAGACCGGCCCGGGGATTCGCTGCCCAGGCCGGCCCAGGAGATACCACGTGGTCTGCCGAGCACGGCTCTGTCACGGCCGCACTCGGCAGACCACGTGACTAGCGCGACCGGCCGACCGGAGGATGCCCAAACCCCTGATAGGTCAATCCGCCCCTGCCTGTATGCCTCTAGTATAGGGTCTGCGTAGTTCAACATCGGGCCGTTCTGCAAGGGATCATCCTGTCCTACAATGCTTATCATCCATAGGAAGGCCCTTGTCCAGTTAATGATATTCCTCGGAATCCTTTTATCGGCGTCTGGCGCCTTGTCCCGCTTCTTGTTGGTTCTCTTATTGCTTCCTATTTCCGCTCTTCCATGACCCTGAAAATATGTCCACTTCTTAATTTTCATTCGCAGAGACCTGGGGATACTCTCCCATAGCTGTGATAGGGTCATCAGCGCTGGAGGGCCTCTGGATACTTCGGCCCCACTCTCCTCCTGCTTCTTGGAGCTATCGTCGGAAGGTGACTCCAAGTCCGAGGAATCAGAGGAACTGTCAGTGCTAGAACCTGACCTGGCCTTACATTTGGATTTCTCCTTTTGCTTGCCTGCTTTTTTCCCCTCTGCCCCACTACCCACCATCTGCATTTCCACAGAGACAATCACTCTGTCCAGTTCAGTTGTGCTATCCCTTGATGCTGTTCCTGAGGGTATTGCGTTGGAAGTTCTTGTCATGTTGCCTTCATCATGTGTTGCTGCATTGGGACCTGCCACTGAGGCTGTTCAGAGTGGCGTCACGACCTGGGTTGCCATGGTCTGTGCATTTGAGGATGTTGTTTTGCTTGCGGGAAGTCATCATGCACCCTTGTGGCCCTCTTATTAAAGCTGTCTCCATTGTGACTTGTCTTGACACCCCCTGCTAGGGAAAACTGAGGATCCCAAATCACTGTGCAATAATTTTCTTGACCCCTGTAACCCGGGTAAGAGATGGGGAACCATTGTGGTGCCTGACCTGGGGTGCCTGTGCCCGCGGTGCTGTGTGGAACACCGATTGCCTGAGCCCATGGGTAGTTGGCCATTTGGAGCAGTTGTGGGAAAGAACCTGAGGAGGCCCAGCTTTGAACAGGGTACCTATAAGGGCTTTGCAAGGGGAAACCCGCATGGGACCTGGGCCAGGACATGCAGCTGCCCAGAGGAAACACCAGCTGAAATCCCCCCCCCCCCCCCTCCATGCCCTCTAGGGATCCCATTGCTACAGGTGCTTATTTCAAGGGTGTATTGGAGGGAGGGAGCCAATGGCTGCCATGCAAGATCTGACTCGGGGCCTTCTGGGGTTTGATTGTGCGGCCCCCCTCCAGGCTCAGGTGTGTGTTCCTGTCCTCTCATGGTCACTGGGTCATCTCTCCGATGCTTCACCAGCCTTTCTTTGTCCCCAGCGGTGCCCCCCACCCCCTTGCAAGCCTGCGCGCCCCTCCGCGTGCTTGCTCTTAATGGCTGGGGCTGAGAATCAGCCATGGCGCTATTCATGGATCCATGTTGTAAGATCAATGGCAAATTGTGGCAGGAGTGAGGAGAAAGAGGGAGACCCGACCTGTGATGTCATCAATCAGCACCCGTCACACTTGCCACACCTGGGCGCTGATCTCGCAATACATGTCCGCACGCAAGGGGAGGGGGGGTCGTCCAGCCTGCAAAGTCCGCCGTGCCCGACCCTCCTCTGCCTCAATTCTTGCTTGGGGGGGAGAGAGGAGGTGGTCCCGGCCCATGGCCTCAACGTTAATGTCGGGCCACTGGGCATTTTAGCGCGTGCCCTCATAATATCCATTTTCTATATCCACAATTTCATTCAAAATGTTTTAAAAAGTTTTACTTATCGTCAAATAATAAAGTCCCGAAATTAATTCATGTTTTGAGGTGCTGCATCAAGGGAATATTAGGAATCCATGGTCGCTTGTACCTCAGTTCATTTAACAAACCGCTCAATGGCTCTGGGACCCATACAAATATTCACAATAGCACATTCTGTTAAATTGCCAATTATAACACACAGTTCGTGTATTTCCCTGAACAGCCTAAAAAGAAGAGACGGGGCCAGGATTTCAAACCAAACATTCCAATTGCCCAGATTCCTAACGGGTTGCCTTTATTATGATGACTTTTAGCAGAGCGCTTAGGAAGTTAAACCTGTCCTTATCTGTCCTTCCAGAAAGCAAAGGTAGTGAGAAGGCAGCAAAAACCAGACCAGGGGATAATGAATGTTTAATCAGCTCTTGCTTAACTCTGCACACCTATCCAGATGGAAAGTCTGCAATGACTGTATGGCTAGGGAGACCTTAATCAAGTGATTAAGATGTGCAGTTAACCAGTAACCAACCACATAAATGGGGAATCAGAGATTAGCAGAAAATGTATTTTTAGTCTAATTTGAAAAGGGAAAAAAATGTTCAGAAAAATGCTAAAAATCATTCTAGCACCATGATAGCACTGAAAACCCCTCACATATATTGATTTTGAAAAAAATATTATCTTTACTACTATACAGCATTGTTTTCCTAGATGAAGAATGACAAGAGAGATCTTCTAGATTGCGATCTGCTGACTGCCAGACCTTAAGGGCCAGATTTTATTTTTGAGAAAAGCTGTAAAAAGCCTGCAAGTCTGTTGAGCTGCAGATTTTTGGAATGACACAGGGTTTAATATCCTACAGCTAAAGGTTGTGAAAAAAATCCACAGGAAAACAGTGCCCACAAAAAACATATGAAAAGACTGTTGTAGGTATCTTACATGAAAGTTCTGGATTTAAGAATAAGCCAAAAGTTCCTTTTTGCAAAAACTTATACCTGCATAATTCTTTTCCATGCACAAAATTAAATCTTGTTTGAAAAGCGTGCAGACGAACTGACTTGCGGCTTTTTAGATTTTTGTTTGCATGAAACTGAAATCTGCTCTACGAAAATGTGGAACAAACAGGCAGAAAATCATGATGCAGATTAGAAAGTTGTTCAACCAACTTGCAAGTTACCTAGATCTGCCATGGGCCTTTTTTCTTTAGAAATGCAAAAGTCGCCAGCATCCTGTTGTTGGAAGCACTATTGCTGTGGATCTGAGAACAACAGAGAGGGTGAAGAAGAAGAGACTCCCATGGAATTGAAATGGCTTAGTAGTACCAGTCCACCATCCTTGGCTCTCCAAGTCACATTACTCCTGATCCTTAGCATGCCAGCTCTGGTTTCCATATTGAAAACTGAGTCCAGAGAAATCCATCTGTCGGTGGACATGGTGTAGCTAGCAATGGCGACTGTTGTAGCTTCTAACTTAGAAAATGTGCTCTATAGGTTTTGCAGTGGAGTAACTAGCTAAGAAAAAGGCTGACAGGTGAATTTAAAAAGGAGTTACCCGTGTAAATGTAATTACTATCATAGCAATTTTAAAAAGCTAATTACGCATGTAAAATTCACTTACATGAGTAAATCCTATGGATAATTCAATGGCATATATATTGTAGCAATTTTCAAAAGTCCATTTACATGGACAAAGTGCATTTACATGTATAAAACACAGTGGGGTAGATTTTCAAAAAACGCGAATAGGCATACTTTTGCTGGCGCATCAGGCGCCAGCAAAAGTATGCTGGATTTTAGTAGATACGCGCGTATCCACTAAAATCCTGGATCGGCGTGTGCAAGGCTATGAATTCTGTATAGCCAGCGCGCGCCAAGCCGCGCAGCCTACCCCCGTTCCCTTCAAGGCCGCTCCGAAATCGGAGTGGCTTTGGAGGGAATCCTCTAACGCCCTCCCCTCACCTTCCCCTCCCTTCCTCTACCTAACCCACCCGCCCGGCCCCGTCTACACCCCCCCCTTACCTTTCTCCGGGGATTTACGCCTCCCGGAGGGAGAAGTAAATCCCCGCGCGCCAGCGAGCCTGTTGCGCGCCGGGACGCGACCTGGGGGCGGGTACGGAGGGTGCGGCCACGCCCCCGGACTGCCCCGGGCTGTAGCCACGCCCCCGTACCCGCCCCCAAAACGCTGCCGACATGCCCCCTAAACGCCGCGACGACCGGGCCCGCCCCCGACACGCCCCCCTCGGAGAACCCCGGGACTTACGCGAGTCCCGGGGCTCTGCGCGCGCCGGTAGGCCTATGTAAAATAGGCTCACCGGCGCGCAGGGCCCTGCTCGCCTAAATCCGCCCGGTTTTGGGCGGATTTAGGCGAGCAGGGCTCTGAAAATCCGCCCCAGTATTTCGTGTGTAAATGCTTTTGAAAATCAGGCCCTTATTCTCTTCCCATGAAACAGTGATTTTCCACAAAATATAACTACAACTCTGGGAGAAAAACTTTTCATAGTACTTGCTTATTTCCATAAAGAACATCCTTGATTAGTACATTATTTATCCTCAAACATTGCTTCCTCCTTGTTACTGATAGGGAAGTCGGAGTACATCAGCACAATCCAAGATAAAGGACGTGTAAAAACTCTTTTCCAATTGCATCTGGCTTACTTTGCTATATTGACTGGGAAGCCCAGCTGTGATTTCTCAGAGAGGAGTAGCAGAATGTCAGAGGGCAGCTGTGATTTCTCAGGCAGGACTAGCAGATTGTCAGAGGCAGCTGTGATTTCTCAGACAGGACTAGCAGATTGTTAGAGGCAGCTGTGATTTCTCAGACAAAAGTAGCAGAATGTCAGAGGCAGCTGTGATTTCTCAGACAAGACTAGCAGATTGTCAGAGGCAGCTGTGATTTCTCAGGCAGGCATAGCAGATTGTCAGAGGCAGCTGTGATTTCTCAAACAGGACTAGCAGATTGTCAGAGGCAGCTGTGATTTCTCAAACAGGAGTAACCAAATGTCAGAGAGGCAGTATTGAAAGCTTTGAGCTTTGCCTTGAAAAATGAAGCCAGCCTGAGCAGTTCATCAGACTCAGCAAAGAGTTTGGTTTTCATTCCACATCAGACAGTGCCTGTGAGATGGGTACCCTTGTCAGAAATGAGACAGGATAACCCAGAGCAATTTCTATGGAATAACATTGGCCATATGCACTAGCGAAACAGTTCAAGCATATTTTGTGTTCAGATAATTGGGTTTCTGTTGGGGAATGCAATCACAAAATTCTCTTTTGTTAGTTCAGATTTAAATTGTATTTATTTAAAACATTTGACTGCATTTTCTACCAAATCAGTTTCAATACTGTGAGCCTAAGTAAATGGAGGCACAAATATGCTGATCTTTATCAGAACATCATAGGGGCATCACATTGGTATAAGTAAAGCACAGACAGAGCAAGGACAACTGAAGAGTGAACTGGGGGAATAAGAGTTAAGAATACAGGGGTCATGACTAGAATAAAAGAGTTCTACTTTTTTTTCCAAATAGGGTGAAAATATAAATAAAATCTATTAGGACAAAAATGAAAGATGATCTAAGAATTACTCCTGGGGGAACTCTGCACCAAAAAATGTAAAATTCTGCACCAAAAAATTTAAAATTTTGTGCATACATTTTCTAAATTCTGCAAAATTCTGCACATTTATTTGTCAAAATATTTTTTGCAAATTATTTGCTTTCTCTCACATACTAGCTATCACACACATTGTCTGTCTCCTCACATACAACTCTCTCTCACACACACTCTCTCTCCCCCCCCCCCCCCCCCCCGCACACACACATACACAGACTCCCAGGCAGACACCTACCCACCCACACCGGCTTGCAACAAACACACGGGCACACATACACTCTCAGGGCCTGGGCCTCTTTTTCAGCTGCCAGCGGGATGAGATTGTCTGGCAGCCCCTGGGTCCTCTCTCTCTTTCAACATGGTGGCATGAGATGAGGTAAACAGGAACAGAAGCAGAGGTCAAAGGAGGATTCACATCCCCACCTGCTCTAGGCCAGGGGCAGCAACCCATGGCATGGCACGGCATGGCTCTGGACAGCTGAGCAGACAATGACCTCCACTGCTGCTACTGAATCAGGAAGCTAGCCCCAAGACTCACATGCAGCAGCAGCAGGAGTTGCATTTAACCAAATATCTCCTGCTGCTGTGGGGCCAGTCTCGCGCAGCAGAAGATGATGTTTGGTTAAACGCAAGCTCTATGAGGGAAGTCAGAGTCTGCTCAGCTGACCAGTGCCAGAGCACACATGTCAAAGACTGCAGACCTCTGGCCCAGGACAAATGGAAATATGAATCCCCCCTTGACCTCTGCCCCTGCCCCCATTCACCTGCTTTCCCCTCATACCTCGAGCCCCCACTAGAAACACTCTCCCCCTCCCCTATCTCTCCCCCTCCCTCTCTCTCTCTCTTTCTCCCTCCTCTTCACTCTCTCTCCCCCCTCTCTCCCCCCTCTCTCTCTCTCTCCCTTCTCCTCCTTCTCTCGCTCTCCTCGCTCACCAATTGTATGGTCCTGGCCTTCACGCAGTGAACTTGCTAAACTCACCCATGCCATGCTGCCTCTGCTCCCCATGTGAAACTCGCCCGTGCCACAATGCCTCCACGTGCTTCAGGTGATTCTTCCTCTTCTGGCAGGCGAGCAGGCTAGCATAGCAGTCTCGGTGGCAGTATAGCCCAGACTGCTATGCTAGGCGAGGAAGGAGATTTGGGATTCTGCGAGGCGAGGTTTAAAGACCAATTCTGAATTTCTAACAATCTGTCCTGATGCATTCTGCTTCCTGTAGTGCTGATTTCAAACGGTAGAAGCAGGGGCTGCAAATACCGTAATGCATTATTGCAATGTTAGAAAAATAGGACAGGTTGGGCCAGTCTGGTGGCTCAGTGTACAGTGCCAGTGCAGAGGACCTAAGAACGTTAATGCCACGACAAGTTATGACCTAGTGCCAAAACTAGCACATCCAGTTTAGGTCATCCAGTAGGAATGCCACCAGATAAAAAAAAAAAAAAAAATCCAGGACAGATCAGACTGTTTGGAAAAAATTGAGTTAATTGATACCCCCACCTTAAATAATAATATTAATAATAATAATACATCCATCACTGCATTCTCAGGTCACCTGCAGCTTACCTCTTTCAAATCTAAACATAGGTCAGTGTCAGCTTCTTAGTATTAACTCTCAGGGTAATGAAACAAATTGGAATGCAGAAACCAGAGTAATCTCCAAACTTGGAACCATTTGTCCTATGTCAGCCTAGCGATAAATGTACAAAATCAAATGTTAAGTGCTCAAGAAACCTGTATATAGTACCATGCTGGTATCATACTTAGTGCAAGGCAGCCATTTGTGTTCAAGTGAATGCACATTCTTATAATCATTTACCAGACTTCAACTATGCAGACAAGTTTTTTCATATTTTTAACTTTCTTTGTTTAATGCAATTAAAATAATGTAACAGCTGCTCACATGCTTTTTTTCAATAGGTGATGGGCTTTAGGGCTTCTTGCTATTTGTAGTTAAGCCTAGAGACAAAGACAAGACAGAAGGCAGCTTGAGTAGGACTTTTTGGGGGTAAATTTCAAAGCCGTTTACGCACATACAAGTCAATTTTCAAAGGAGTTACACATGTAAATATAACATACTCTCGTAGCAATTTTAGAAAGCCACTTATGCGCATAAAGTGCACTTAGACATGACTATTCTATTGACATTTCAATGGCATATAGTGCAGCAATTTCCAAAAGCCCACTTACATGGATAAAGTGCATTTACGTGTGTAAAACCCAGTTTTAAGCGTGTAAATGCTTTTTAAAATCAGGCCCATAAAGGTGACTTTTAAGAGCTGTGCGCGCACCAAATCCGGGAGATACGTGCACAAGTTGGGCTGGCACATGCCGAGCGGATTTTATAAGCCGCCAACGGACACGCATGTCTTCGGCTGTGCGCACAACTGAAAGATTTTAAAAAAGGGGCAGTGTGGGCATGGTCTGGGCGGGGCGTGGGCGTGTCGGGGAAGGGCAAGAGGTGTGCGCGTAAATACTTATGCGCACAGGCCCGCACCAGGGTCCCCTGCCTTGTAATTTTACTACTGTTATGGACAGCATGAAAGTCATAAAACAAAAAAAAAAAAAATAAACAGATCAGCAGGGTTTTAAATGTCGGGATTAACAGGGCAGAAGGGAGGCTATTTAACTAGGGGGGATTAGGAAGTCCTATTCCATACTTGGCGAACTGTGAACGAACTGGTAATGGCATCGCCGTGCATTCCTCATAAAATTCCCCCACATATGCAGCAGAAGTGGCATTTGCGTGCACTTGCATGCATCCATTTAAAATTGTGTGCACATGTACGCGCGTCCAGGCTATTTTATAACATGCACGCATATATGCACATATGTTATAAAATGGACATGAGCCAGCAAACGTGCACACATGTGTGCCCATGCGCCAGTATTAAAGTTACAGTCATAAAGCCCAGTTTTCTGCAGGGCAAATAATGGCTATTCTAAAACTGACCTGGACTCAGGTAGCATAAAAGTACTCATGTAACCCCTGAGTTTCATTGGACTTTTATGTGCATTGAGGAGATACGTTCCAGGGGGGCAGAGTCTGCATTCTCGACCATAGAACAAGTAGGCATGTGAGTCTGCATGCATAGGAGAGAGAAGGTAAGCCTTTGCACCTTGCACCCCATCTTTGCAACTCACTTCCTCTTAGCCTTTAGAGTGAGAAAGATTTCCTAAATTTATTTAAGAGGTCTCTTAAAACAGACCTTTTTTTTAAATGGAGGCTTTTATGATTACTACTATTCACTTTGATTCATTTATTCCCCATGTTTTAGGTCTGCTATTTGGTTTTAGACATTTTCTTTTGTAACCTTGTTGCTTGTACTCAACTTTTTTTGTTACCTTAATGGTTCAGTTAGGATATTTTATCTACTTAATTTATTTTTGTAAACCCTGTTATATAACTATGTACTTTCATTCGCCTCCTTGATTTTAATCCTGTTGTCTACTGTTCTTTTTTGTTGTTTTAATGTTTTAGGTTTTTTTTCACTTAGCATCTTTATTTCCTTATACTTTATCGGGTGGATTTTAAAACCACCCTGCTCGCGTAAATCCGGGTGGATTTACGTGAGCAGGGCCTTGCACGCCGGCACGCCTATTTTCCATAGGCCGCTGGCGCGCACAGAACCCCGGGACTCGCGGAAGTCCCGGGGTTTCTGAAAAGGGCCGCCAAGTGACGCAGCGTTTGGGGGGCGTGGCACGGCGTTTGGGGGCGGGCCCGGGGCGTGGCGCCGGCCCGGGGGCATTCTGGGGGCGTGGCCACGCCCTCCGGAACCGCCCCCAGGTTGGGTCTCGGCGCGCCAGCAGCCCGCTGGCGCGCGTGGATTTACATCTCCCTCCGGGAGGCGTAAATCCATGGATAAAGGTAGGGGGGGTTTAGATAGGGCCGGGGGGGGGTGGGTTAGGTAGAGGAAGGGAGGGGAAGGTGAGGGGAGGGCGAAAGAGCGTTCCCTCCGAGGCCGCTCCGATTTCGGAGCGGCCTCGGAGGGAACAGAGGCAGGCTGCACGGCTCGGCGCACGCCGGCTGCCCAAAATCGACAGCCTTGCGCGTGCCGATCCAGGATTTTAGAAGATATGCGCGGCTACGCGCGTATCTTATAAAATCCAGCGTAATTTTGTTTGCGCCTGCTGCGCAAACAAAAGTATACGATCGCGCAGTTTATAAAATCTACCCCCATGGGTTTTATATTGTCTGCTATGTTTTATCTTGCAATCATAGTAAAATCTTTGTAAATGTTTTTGATTATGATTTAAAGAAAGATGATCAATCAGGTACTAAATAAACCAAACAAAACTATAGAAATGAATTGTGCGTATTATGAGCCAATTATCGGAGTAGTTTCAAAACAAACTTGTGCATGTAAGTTTGCTTTGAAAATCCTTGGTAAAGTCTGCATGTACAATGCACACACAGGCATTACCACTGTGCAGGCTGTTTGAAGATTCCCCTCTCAATCCTTTCACACATAAAGAGGGTGATTTTATAACAGCCCGCATAGGGCTAAAGTCCATGCATGCTTACTTCAGCCCTTATTCTCATGTGTAAGCCTGCTTTGCAAATTAGTGAGACTACACATACCTTAATGTGGCATAGATGTGCACGTTTGCCACCTACTAGAAAGCAGTTGCAGATGTTGACATGAACATTTGCGCCCAAATTTTCAAAAATCAAAGTGTGCACATAAATGATTTCTTTGCCCCTATTCCATCCTAGGGAACACCTCTTTGCAGTGCACATAAAAGCACCATCAAAATGTATTCAAACCAAAGGGTAATATTCAAAAAGCACATTTACACATATAAATAATTTTGAGAATTACTCCCAAAATATCTAGTTTAAACAGTATATGTGAAGTTGATAACATGCTCATAAAAATAAAAACCTGATTTCTTATTAGCTCATTATAGTTAGCATTCTTGGATAGTGTTTGTGACTCTGTGTGTGTGGGTGTTTCTTGGATAGTGTTTGTGACTCTGTGTGTGGGGGTGTTGTGTTTGTGCACTTTGTAGTTGCTATTTCTAATATTCATCAAGTTTCAGCACGTCCTGAGTATTACTTTAATTGACAGGTAGCTCGGTAAGCCTGCATTAAATCAATAACTTGCTGAAATGGAAAACTATTTTTTTCCAGCTGAAAAACAAAGAAGATATATCTTTGCTGATTTTTTTTTTTTAACATTTTGCTCCTGTTTTTTCAGTGATTGGTATTGTATCCCTAGAAAATATTAAATGCACCTGTGGCTGCTTCAGGCACTGTTAAACATGGTGGTTTGGAAGCCAGGCAGACTGCTGAATAAAGGCAAACTTCAAACCCTGCAGCTGCAACATAAGAACATAAAATATGCCATACTGGGTCAGACCAAGGGTCCTTCAAGCCCAGTATCCTGTTTCCAACAGAGGCCAATCCAAGTCACAATTACCTGGCAAATACCCAAACATTAAATAGATCTCAAGCTACTGTTGCTTATTAATTAATAACAGTTTATGGATTTTTCCTCTAGGAATTTATCCAAACCTTTTTTAAACCCAGTTACACTAACTGCCATACCACATCCTCTGGCAATGAATTGCAGAGCTTAACTATATGCTGAGTGAAAAAGAATTTTCTTCAATTTGTTTTAAATGAGCTACTTGCTAACTTCATGGAGTGCCCCCTAGTCCTTCTATTATCTGAGAGAGTAAATAACCGATTTACATTAACCTGTTCATGAAAGGACTTGAATAGATTAAAGTAAATTGGTTATCCCCTCTGGGGATAGGGAAATACCTACAGTACCTGAATGTAATCCGCTTTGAAGTGCTGAAAAAAGTACAAAAAGTGGAATATAAAAATCTAAATTTAAAAAACAACATCACAGCACTTTTTTCTGGATGTTTTTATTTGCACAATATTTTCTGTGCAATATTTGCAATATTTCTCTCTTCAAGAAATTGAAGGAAAGCAAATCCTTGCACAAAAGATGTGCCATTTCAGAATGGTGCTGGCCAATGCTCCTTGTGAGATTTGTGTGCATTTTTGTAAACCCTGAGTCCTTCCCCCTGAAACTTCCTACCCACTACCCATGTCTTATTAAGGTAGTACTTGGCTGACCTCAGTTCTTGATCTGGAATATTAATGAATTACAAATGGCTTTGTCCACCTTAAACCCACTGCTTAGCCCAATCACTGGAAAGAAAGAACTGTAATTTTACATTTTGAAAAAAGGCATTTCTCCCAATCCTTGAAACTCCTGCTACTAAGTGACACAACAAAAGAAACAAACAAAAAAAAAAAAAAACACCCAAGATTTTGCCCTTGAAGAATGCAGCAGTGAGTGCGTTAGTGAAAGAAAATCCATTACTCGAAATGATGAATCGTCTCTCCTAGAGTTATTTTGTGGAATTAAAACTCCGACACATGTTAAAGCCCTTTAAGGGTACTAATTTACATGACAAGTACACAGATTACAAAATATTGTATTTCACTAGATCTTACAGCATGCTTGGCAATTGGAGAAATGTCTCTTGTCAGGCTTATCTGTTATTAATCTTGCAGGCACAAGAAAAACATTGAGTTACATTGGCTTTCTCTTGAGATGCCCGTCTGGCTCCGGTTGACATGGAAAGCCTAAGATCTCTTCCATCTGTGCAGGTTTATTTCTTTAAGGAGAGAGACAGAGACAGAGACAGAGATGTCTTTTTTCTTACCTAGACCTATTCATCTTTTTCAATCTGTCTTTTGATCTAACTCTTCATCTGACTGGTCATTACCCCTGTCCTTGATTTTACAACATAACATAGAAGATGACAGCAGACAAGGACCAATGTGCATATTTAAATCAACACCAGCTTATTCCTTTCCCAGATCTTTTACTCAACCTCTCAGCTCTGTTCCGTAACAGGAAGGGAAATGAGTAGGCAATTTTCAAAACATGCTTTTTTTTGCTGGTAAAGACCTGTTTACCCATGTAAAAGCTTTTGCATATTGGTCCTGTATTACTAGGCAGAATCTGACAACGTTTGCAGTTTCAGAGTTTCACAGGGCTATCATCTAACCAGCCGCTGTTTAGCTATTTTCACTGCCTTAGTTAATGCTTGTCAGATTATAATATGCTCCACCCGTGGAGCTTTATTAAAGCATGGCTGGACATGCGCAAGGGGCTTAATACCTCAGCAGGGGACATGAACCAGAATTTTGCTCACCCCATCCAGGAGGCTCCTTTATAAGGAAAGCAGTTGCTGGTTTAAAAGATAGTTTGCTTCAGGTGACAACAGGAAGCAGGGTCATTTTCCAGTATCTTCCAAGATTGAATTTACTGGCAGTTGGAGCCAGTCTCACTATTATCCTGCCAGTCCTGCAGGTATATTAGATATCAGGCATCAACATGCTTGCTTTTACATAGTAACTAAGGGCTGGATTTTTAAACCTACGTGCGGGGGGTACATTTGTGCGCGCTACCCGGCACGTACAAATGTACGCCCGATTTTATAAAATGCGTGCGCAGCCGCGCACATGTTATAAAGCCCGGGGTCGGCGTGTGCAAGGGGGTGCACACTAGTGCACCTTGCGTACGCCGAGCCCTAGGGGAGTCCCGATGGCTTTCCCCATTCCCTCCGAGGCCGCTCCGAAATTGGAGCGGCCTCAGAGGGAACTTTCCTTTGGCCTCCCCCACCTTCCCCTCCCTTCCCCTACCTGTCCCGCCCCCAGCCCAAAAACAAAATACCCCTAAACCTTTATCCCAGATGTGTGCCGGCGCACGATCCCTAGACCAAGCGTCCGTGGAGAGGCCTCTGTCCACGCCCCCGCCCCACCCCTGGACCGTCCCACCCACGTCCTCCCCCGGACCACCCATTTTTTCAAGCCCCGGGACTTACATCCTGGGGCTTTATGCGCGCGTAACCCCCCCTACACATGTAAATCCACCTGGATTTACCGCGTAGGCTTTTAAAATCTGCCCCTAAGATTAGATAAGGGACACAGTAAATGTCAAAACTTTGTTTTGACAGGTGGCCATGCTCACTCCCAGTTTAAGCCCTACCCCTTTCCCCCACCCCAACCAATCAGCGTTCACTTCTGGGTAAAGCCCTGCCCACAGGTCCTGCCTCCCAGCCAATCAAACAAAATTTAAATTGTTTTCGTTTTTCATTTTATTTTCAAAATTAAATGGAACAAGAAATTGTACTGGGCCTTTCTTAGCTAAGCTGGGCAGTCCAGGTTTAGTTTTATTGTGCGAGTTGGCACAAACTGTTGAACTGTTTTGCAGGGATGTTAGAAAGTGTCACGCAGGAAAACCAATGCGATTTCTGTAGTGCACCCTCACTTTGCCCAGGTTGTGCAGTTCGCCAGCTCCTCTGACATACTGTGCTATGGAGTGGCACCCTTGCCACTGGGAGGGTAGTCCAGTGCACAACTCAATCCTGAGTGACACATTTCTTTGCCAGGCTGTCGTTTTTTCTGTAAGGAACTGAAGCTTGCTAACAGCTTGCCCTTAAAGCACATCCTTACCGGGTCATCCAGCAAACCGCGATGTGCCGGCATCGCGGCAGTACAATGCAAATTAGGGGAAGGGGGGGGAGTGTGGGCGGGGTCCGGGCGAAGTTATGCCCCAGTAGCGCCGCGGGCGATAGTGTTTTCTACACCTTTTCCCGTGGTGCTATGGGTGCGGCCGGCTGCACAGTTTCTCCCCGCCCCTTTTTTTTCCGCGCGGCTCATCATTCTGCTATAAATAAATAAATGCAATGCAGCAGAATGATGAATCCAGGCCTTAGTTAGCACCCTGACGCACATTTCTAAAGTTAGAGGTCGCAGCACATGAAGTGTCTCATCGCTTCCCTCCACCTCACGCCTCTCACTTTCTTTCCCTTCTCTTAGAGTTGTCACTCACTGCACTGAATACCGAGAGCTCCGGTAAATCTTCTTCCTTATTAAATCCACATTTCTCCTTTTGTGTTTCAGGAAAAATATTCCACTGTCTGTTCCTGGACTTTTTCACAAACTCATTTTGTTCCTGGTATTGAAAAGGCATTTTTCTCTTCTAAATTTAGGCGCTAGTGTAATATATGATATGCTAGGTCTGGATTTTGCCCACAGATACTTCCTAAAAGCTCTTCTTCTGGGCCATTATGCACTCATGAAAACATTGACAGAATAATTTGTCAGCTCAAAGCAGTCCTGCCTCAAAGATCTAATGTGTGGAAAACTGGATAGTTAAGAAGTACCATGCTGAGTCGGAACAAAGTCCATTGAGCCCAGCATCCTGTCTCTTAAATGTGGCCAGTTCAGGCCATGAGCATAGGCACTGGCAAGTTAGATGTAAAAAAATAATTAAGTAGACTAAGAGAGAATTTAAAAAGAAGCTTGCCAGAGAGGTAAAAAAAAGTAATACACATTTTCCCAAGAGCATTTAAAGCAAAAAAAGCCTGTGAGGGAGTCAGTTGGGAGAACTTTATTATTATTATCACTCCATATCAAAATTCAGATTTTAAACATTTCTAATAAGTTTTTATTATCAATCACACTGCACATAAATGGTAACATTTATTATGTCACAGTATCACATTTATGATAAGACAATGGAATTTACAAAAAATGTTTTCCTGTAAATAACTTTAAAATACAGTATAGAATAGATAAACCATTAAAAATAAAAGATACTCATTGTATATCAATCCTATGACCATATCGCAATCTCCATGCAACGCTATCTCATTCATGCCATACATACCCATG
The DNA here is from genome assembly GCF_901001135.1 of Rhinatrema bivittatum. Taxonomy (NCBI): domain Eukaryota; kingdom Metazoa; phylum Chordata; class Amphibia; order Gymnophiona; family Rhinatrematidae; genus Rhinatrema; species Rhinatrema bivittatum. The sequence goes on along the minus strand of NC_042622.1, from coordinate 93,714,965 downwards.
ATAAAAAAAACACTCCCTCGTCTTCCCCTGTCTGATGCAGATGCAGAACTCCATCTCACAAAGCTTCTTCAACCTTCCACTCTTCAATTTTCTTGGAACACTTGAATATATCTCAACTGTCCTGGCTCATCGATATCTTCATATGGGTACTAGAGATGTGAATTGTGTGCCAGATCGTCTTAACGATCAGATTCGGCTGCGGGGGGGCTCGAATCTGATCGTTACGATATGTGAATTGGAATCGTTTCCGATTCCAATTCACATTTTTTTAGGAGGCCCGCACCGCAAAAAAAAAAAAACAAAAACACATCCGACCCTTTAAATCGACCTCCCGACCTGACCCATCGCTAATTATTTTTTTACGGAGGCCCGTGCCGCAAAAAAACAAACAAACACATCCGACCCTTTAAATCGAACCCCCCCTCCCGACCCGACCCGACCCATCGCTAATTATTTTTTTACGGAGGCCCGCGCCACAAAAAAACCCCAAAAAAACCCATCCGACCCCTTAAATCGACCCCCCCCCCTCCCGACCCGACCCATCGCTAATTATTTTTTTACGGAGGCCCGCACCGCAAAAAAAACAAAAAAACCCATCCGACCATTTAAATCAACCCCCCCCCGACCCCCCCAAAACCTTTTAAAGTTACCTGGTGGTCCAGGGGAGCCTCGGGGGACCTCGGGGAGAGATCCAGGGGGGCCTCGGGGAAAGATTTCCCAGGCATCACCTGTTCTAAAAAAAAAAAAAAAAAATGGCGCCGATGCCCCTTTGCCCTTACCATGTGACAGGGTATCCGTGCCATTGGCCGGCCCCTGTCACATGGTAGGAGCACTGGATGGCCGGCGCCATCTTTAAAGATGGCGCCGGCCATTGGTATTTGTATTGTATCGTGCACTCTAACGATTTTGGACGATTTTAAAATTATCTGGCGATTATCTGACGATTATCTGGCGATTATCTGACGATAATTTTAATCTTTCAAAAACGATTCACATCCCTAATGGGTACTACTACATAGCTGAGCTGAGGGGACAGGAAAGTCCCTTCTACACGCGAATGTAACTTGCCTTGAGGTACACATGAAAAGGCCTAAGTTAAATTAAATTAAATAACTGAACTTGTTCAAGCCCACATAGGTCTTGATGCACTCTAATACAGAATTTATAAAACTTTCTACCAAATAGTTATTTATCAACTTCGATTAATAAAAATAATTACATTCTATACCAAAAAACATTTCTGCTTCAGAGACTCCGTGTATCTCAAGAAAATCAAGCAACCCTTTTCATGTGAATTTCTAATGCCTGTCCCCAGTTGAAATAATATAATACATTATCTGCTTCATTACAATATGCATGAGCTTCATTATCCCTTCCCTAATCTGCAATATCACTCTTTTGATATCACCAATATATGGAATTGGGTGTAGAAAATATACTGAGCAAGCTCTGTGTTAGCTCAAACCCAGTGCAAAAGATGCTAAGCATTCTTGCCAACCTGCCCAAAACCACTGACACCACACAACTCTATAGGAAACTGTTAGGATAAGGCTGTGTAACAGGCAAAATCCTGTCTTCATGATGCCTCCCCACCAGCAGAGGCCCTCAGCATACCTCATCCTTACTCTTCTCAAGTTCCTTCTCACTGCCTTTGCCACGCCCAAGACCCAGCCCTATATAAATCTGCCCTGCCAATCTAACCTTGTATTCTCATGGTGTCACTTCTCGCTCCATGACCTGACCTTTGTTCTTGTCTTGCCTTGTGGACTATGAGCCTTCTGTCTTGCTTTGCTTTGTCTTGTAGCCTCCAGGGCTACTTGCCTTGTTCTTGCCTTGCCTTGCAGCCTTCGGACCTTCTTGCCTAGTTTTCTCTCTTGAGGTCTCTGGCCTATTTTCTCTTGTATCCTGCCTTGGGACCTTCAGATCGATTCCATCTCTTCCAAGCCTTGCTGCTTTTGGGCTTCTGTGTTCTTTGTTTGGTGTTTCCTTGTCCACCTTGTCTAAGTCCTGCCTAGTCTGCCTTGTTGGTCTTGTCCTGTCTGTTCCAGTTTCCAGTCTTGCTTGTACCAGAGTCCTTGTCCTTGTCTTTTCCTGTTCTGTCCTGTCTGTTCCAGTCTGTCCCTGTTCCACACTTAGCTGAACGCTGCTCCAGTATGTTCCAGTTCCAAGTTTACCCTTGTCTTGTCTAGTTCCAGGTCCTACTTAGTATCCATCCTTGCTTTGTCCTGCCTGCCAAGCCTGCCTGACTTGTTCTGCCTGCCAAGCCTGCCTGCCTTGTCCTGCCAACCAAGCCTCCTGCCTTTGTCCATGCCTTGTCTCCAGCCTGCCTTGTCCAAGCCTTGCCTGTGTGGAGTCACCATTATGATGTACTGCCCTCGCAGAGACCTACTGGCCCCCAGAACCCAAGGGCTCAACCTGCAGGGGAGGGGGCTGGCTAGGTGGAAGACTGGCCTTTGTCATGTCCCAAATCTTGCCTTGTAGTCCTATGCCACTCCCCAGGTGGGTTTCCTGGACTCTGGGGCCCGTAACACAAACAAGGGGAAAAAGAACTGAAAAATGGAACTCTTTAATTCCTGGTGAAGCAGGCAGTCATATTTAGAAAGATGTTAAAGAAAATGTGATAAGGAAGTTAGAGAAGGCTCACAAGTAAATAAAAAACACATATTACTTCAATCCTCATTACTCACTTTTCCTTGTCCTCTTGCTTAGCAGCACTGCATTTTAAGAAGGAATCCCTTCACAAAAAGCACGTGCCTGCTTGTTTCTACTCTGAATATACACTCACCATTCTACCCCTCCTAGGACAGGATGTCTTGACAGCTCAGGACTGCACAATACAAACCAACCTAGCATGAGAAAGATGAAGGAGAAAAGAGAGGCTCATCTCCCTATACCAGTGGTTCTCCTCAACTCTGTCACTGGGACATACCCACCAGTCAGGTTTTCAGGATAACCATAATGAAAAAGCATGATATAGATTTGCATTCAGTGGAGGCAGTGCATGCAAATCTATTTCATGCAAATTGGCTGTGTTTGCTATGGATTGGGTTGAGAACACTGCCCTGTACACATAGCCATCCTCAGGCTTCAATGGCAACACCACAGCCTGAAACTTACAACAGTACAAGAGGGGCAACTTTGAGGATTGTGCATATATCCTGCCTAACACCTCCAACCACGAAAAAAGACTGCAGTCGAACGTTTTAGTTTAAATGGTTTTTCCTTTTCTATTTTGTATACTGATGTAACACAGTAAGATAATAAATGACTGAAGATAAAGAACAAGAGGTCCATCCAATCTGCCCAGCAAGGAGTTCAGGGCTGTAATTGTCACTCCATGTAGATTACTTCTTCACTATCTTTACTCATCAGCCAATAGTATAATAGGGGCTGATGGCTGGCGCCATCTTTAAAGATGGCGCCGGCCATCCAGTGCTCCTACCATGTGACAGGGGCCGGCCAATGGCACGGATACCCTGTCACATGGTAAGGACAAAGGGGCATCGGCGCCACTTTTTTTTTTTAGAACAGCTGATGCCTGGGAACGGGAAATCTTTCCCCGAGGCCCCCCTGGATCTCTCCTCTCCCCGAGGCCCCCCTGGATCTCTCCCCGAGGCCCCCCCAAGGCCCCCTGGACCACCAGGTAACTTTAAAAGGTTTTGGGGGGGTCGATTTATAGGGTCGGGTGGGGTTTTTTTTTAGCGGCGCGGGCCTCCCTAAAAAACAAAATTAGCGATGGATCGGGAGGGTGGGGGAGACTAAGGGGGGTCGATTTAAAGGGTCGGGTGGTTTTTTTTTTTTTTATCGGGCCATCGGCGCCATTTTAATTAGTGGCAGCCAAAATGGCGCCGATGGCCCGAGAGCGGGAGATCACGCCGGGACACCCCCCCCCCCCACTAGACCACCAGGTAACTTAACATTTTGGGGGGTTCGGGAGGGTGGGGGAGGGTAAGGAATTGGTTTTAAAGGGTCGGGGTGGGTTTAGGGGTTGTTTTGGTGTGCCGGTTTTCCCGCCCTCCCCCAAATAATTCCCGTGCCCTATTTAACGATACAATACAAATGCCCCTGACGATAAATCGGGGGCATTTGTATTGTATCGTGCACTCTAACGATTTAGGACGATTTAAAAATTATCTGACGATAATTTTAATCGTTCAAAAACAATTCACATCCCTAATATTTAAGGTCGCTGAAATCGCTAACGAATTGAGTTAGCAAGGAGTTAGCAAGGGTTATTCTCCTAGCTACTCTGCCTCCTTGGACTTACCAGGGGTACCCGCTCCTCGGGAGCCTCGTTTCTCTTTTGCTTTTCAGATCACAGTCTGGAACTGGTACTCACGCCTCGAGAGCCCACGTTCCCTGACTTACTTCTGAATACCACTTCTGCCAGGAAGTCATAGCTGCCTACAACACCAGTGAGTTATCATCTCTCTCTCAGAGCTTTCCCTGGAACCAGGTACTCGCTCCTCGAGGGCCTACTTCATTCCAGCTCCTGGGCTGCTTCTAAGAGACTATTGTGTGAGTGTTACCATCAAGGTTCTGTTCCTGATCTCTGCATAACCTGCCTACTCACTATAGTCAGTTTCTCTACAGCTCAGTTATCCAGGATCGCTGTTCTACTATCTGAGGGACTACGCCCAGCCGCGCACTTCCAGCTCACTACTGCCACCTCTGGTGGTTCAATATACTGTTTAATAAAAGAACTAGTGTGTGTCTGTCTCCATATTCTGAGCCTAACCAGTGGTCCCTCTCGGGATCTTCCCCCGGGGGCGTGGTCATCTGCCACCGGCCCATGGATTCACCTACAACTACCTCGAACACTAACAGAACTGGAGAGTCAAGCGAAGGCAGGAGTGGAGTCAGGAACACAAGAGCGGAATCAGGAACACAGGAGCAGAGTCAGGAACACAGGAAAGCTGAAGCAGGATCGGGAACAGCAACTAGATTACTCAAAGAATTGATCTGTTGCCAAGGCAAGGTAGAGGTGTTAGAAGTGGCCTATATATAGACCTCTAAAGATGACATCAGGTTGGGGGCCGAGCTGAGGTTTCCCGCCGTGGCCCCTTTAAATTCTGGGCTCCTGCGCACACTCGCACCTAAGGGGTGGAGTCCCCAGCAGCAGACTGCGGTGTCTCCCTTGTGGGGAGGATGCCAAAAGAAGGCCTCACCGTGGGTCGACCTGGCACAGGGAAGACAGCGGGTAGCCTCTGAGACTTCGGGTAAAGGAAGAGGGTGCCAATCGCGGCCGGGTTTTCCAACAATTTGCCTGTATGTAGAAAGTGTGTGGAGTGCCAGTGGGAATGCGTGAGGCATAAGAGATGAGTGAAAGTGAATGCTCATTTTTAGAATAGCTTGCACAAAAAAATTTCCCAGCACCTTCAATCTTATGTTTGTCCTGAAACATTTCCTTGTACACACTGGATAGAGTGTCCATTTCACAAGATTTATATGTTCTCCATCTTCAGATGATAGCAAGTAGTTTATCACTGTAAGCCATACATTCTATGTAACCCCCAACTCACATCTTTTTCCCTGACCCAGTAAATGACCTCCAGTATTCAAGACTGAGGATTCTGAGTAATGATGTTAGATTGATTTTCCAGGACTCAGCACCAAGGCAAAAGCGATATTGAGTGATGAGGACAATGGCAGTGAATTTCCATAAACCCGACTAGAGAAAGAGTCTGACATCATCGTTACTGTATGGCCAGATTTTCTGAACTCTGACCAAAACATAGTAGAACTAAAATGGAACTTATGACTGTTTGGAAGGTGAAACATGCTTGAAGAAGCATGAAATCTAAAATAAAGGGTCAGGGGAAGTCACAAAGTTATCTACAGATGGAAAGCAAGCATGGCTCAGCAAACTAATAAAGTAAATCCCATTACATACTTTGCTTCAAAGGTTATAGGTTAAAGTCTTGATGTTAGTAGCATCAGTAATGTTGTTGTAATACTCCTTACTGACCTTATAAATCATTGATATGAGGCAGGATATGACTGACTGATGAAAGATGTTTATATTAGAAGAGATGGAAAAGTTTTATTTTTTTTTTTGACCCATTGCATCTTGAAACCTTTGTTAAAGATAAGACTGAGGGTTAAGAACAATGAGATATATTTAATGGCCTGTGTAAGATCTAGATATTGCAGTGTTTTCCCCAGGATGTGAGCTAATTGATTTATTGATGCATAAAGTGTTTAAAGTAATTGTGCTTTTTCTTTTCCTTTGTAATATCATATTCCTGATTTACTTATTGTAAATGAATAAATATAATAAAATATACATTTAAAAAAGGGAAAACTCATTTCTGTTCTAACCAAAACCCTCATTAAATTTGATTCGTAACTCTGTTAATTGTTTACATGTTTGACATGGTAACATTGAATATTTCATATGATTTTCATAGGTTCTGCATTTTATGTAGTTCATTTAAACTGCTTTTCCTGCAGATACATTTTTCATGGAACATTACATGTGCAGAGTTGAACATGTTCTTCACCCAGATGTTGTGGGAGTCTCAGTTTAGTGGACCCTTGGGCCGACCTACTGGAGACTGGGAATAGATGGTCAATGTCTAATGAATAGCAGGTCGGGAGGCAGATGTTCAGGAGGGACGTAGATGTTCTTCACCCTGGAAGCTGGTATTCCCCCGGGAGGAGCCCATAGGAGCCCAACCGCTGGGACTTAGGTAGCTTCACCCTTGGAAGCCGAAGCCCCCCCGGGAGGAGCCCATAGGGGCCCGACCGCTGGGACTTAGGCGGGTTGTGGATCAGGACAGGTAACTGGAACCAGACTAAGACAGTAGCAATACTGTAACTGGGTACGGGTTCTGGAACCAGGCAGGAACTGTAGCAAGACTCGGGTACTGGAACCAGGCAGGAACTGTAGCTGGTAAACAGGAAACAAGCAGGTACTGTAGCAGGCAGGCAGGAACCAAGCAGGGAAAGGTGGTCAATGTCTCTAAAGAATAGCAGGTCGGGAGGCAGATGTTCAGGTGGGATGTAGATACTCTTCACCCTGGAAGCTGGTACTCCCCCGGGAGGAGCCCTTAGGAGCCCAACCACTGGGACTTTGGTGGCTTCACCCTTGGAAGCCGAAGCCCCCCCGGGAGGAGCCCGTAGGGGCCCGGCCGCTGGGACTTAGGCGGGTCGTGGATCAGGACAGGTAACTGGAACCAGACTAAGACAGTAGCAATACTGTAACTGGGTACAGGTTCTGGAACCAGGCAGAAACTGTAGCAAGACTCGGGTACCGGAACCAGGCAGGAACTGTAGCAGGACTCAGGTACTGGAACCAGGCAGGAACTGTAGCTGGTAAACAGGAACCAAGCAGGCACTGTAGCAAGCAGAGAGGAACCAAGCAGGTACTGTAGCAGGCAAGCAGGAACCAAGCTGGTACTGTAGCAGGAACGGAGCGACGAAGCCAAGCAAGTCACTCCGGGGCACAGCGCAACAGGAAACCGGGAAGTTAACCCGTTGCAAGGCAAGGACTGGCCAGCTTATCAAGGCCGCGGCGTCTGACATCAGGAACTGGGCGGAGTCACCACTGGCGGGAAACGGGCTAGAAAGAGGCCCAAGTGGCGTGCGCGCACGCCTAGGAGCAGGGCGTCCTCAGGCACCTTCGTGGTGGCACAGCCCCAGTGGGGACGCCGCCAAACAGGCCGCAAGCCAAGGCTCCGGAGGCGGAAGCAGGTCCGGGAACAAGGAGGTAAGGGCCTGGCCGCGGTGCTCGCGGCCAGGACCGCAACACCAAGGCTCCAGGATCAGAGACCCTATGCCTGAGACTCCAAGGCTAAAGGTCCTCTGCTTTGAGACTCCCCCACCAGAGACACGCTGATCCAGAACTGCAGGCCAGAGACCATCTGAGCTGAGAGTCCTGGGCCAGAGAGACTCTGACCTGGAGTTCTTGGGGAAGTGTTTCTCTGGCTCCAGGCTCCCAAGTCAGAGGGTCTTAGATCTTGAGGTCTCTTACTCAGGGCTCTGAGGTCTGGGAGTCCCTTACTTGGGTATCTCAGACCCAGGGTGGTTGACTAGAGTTCTCATCTTTATGAATCCCTGACTCACAATTAAGTATTTTCCCCCTAGATACAAATGCAGGAGGACATTTAGTAAAAAAAAAAAAGCCCCAAAGTCCACTAGGCTCAGCAATGTATTACCTGTGTTTTAGCACATGTTTTTGTGTGCTAAAATTTCTTCTAATGTAAGGAAGGTTTTAAGTCAGCTCCGATGAGACTCTATTCATGCACTATCTAAGGTGCTGAAAAGTGAGACTAATGTACTGTAATACTTGCCAGAGAATTGTTTCATCTTTCTTCAGAGCTCTTTGGCTTTTTGATCTCCAGTACTTCTGGGGACATACACAAGTGCGATTTATTAGTACAATTAACAGTGATGTTTTTATTAAGAACATGCATCAAGGAATTTGAATTCTATTCACAACTCATCATAAGAGTATTTCTTCCCGATCTGTTTTGTTCATCAGTGTCCTGTGATTCCTGTCTGTATATCATTCATTTGCCCAATCTTTTCTAGCCAGCTGATGATGGATACATTTCCAGTATTAAGAATTCTCTGTTTTCACAACAGCAATCTTAATTCCAATGGGGCTAGTGGCATTGTCACTGAGACCATTACCAGTGCATAACTGCCCCTGTGCACCAGAGCTTGATTCATAAAGTGCCTTTTCTATAGCAGTAAAATGTGATAAAATGCTTCATAAATCAGGTCGAATGCAGATTGTTTTAGATTTGCCTGCCTTTATCAAAATAAAATCAGTGAGCATAATAGATGGTTTTTTACTTCTTGTTAATCTGCTTGCTGATTTGTATTTTTTTGTTTCTTAAAGATTTTCTGGAAACCTCCACTGCTTTCTAGGGTTCTGGATCCCTGTCCTAGTCACATAATTTCTGGACATTCTCTGATCATCTTTCTATGCTTTTATGGGTTTTCAGGGCAGATGAAACTATGAGTACAGAAGCTTGAATCATTTTCCAGTTGTAGAATAAAAAATGAGGTAAGACTCAAGCATAAAAAAAATCACCCCCCCCCCCCCTCCGATTCCTGTTCAAAAAAGATCAGAACAGAAAGTCCTGTGGCCTGTCTGCTTCTAACAGATATGTAAATATATTTTCAAACAGTTTGCCTTCCAGAAAGAGATATAAAATTATCAGGAGCTCCCCCAGATCTAACATCTCTTACTATTAATTAAAATTAAATTACAAATTCTACCCCAGCAGTGACTTTCTTCATCTGTCTGGAGGATTTCCTTACTTCAGGATCTCCTTTGACGTCTGGGTGCACCAGAGTGGGAAAGACCCCTAGCCTTGTTGCTATTCCTGCTTCTGTCCTGGAAGATCAGAAGCTTAAGTACTGCTGCTCCTCCCACTTTAATTCACTTACTACATTTTTCTAGCTTTGCCTCTCAGCTGCTAGGAGCTCTATTCCCAGCAAATCCTTCTCGAAATAGGAATAAGATGTTTGGTATACAGAACTGTATAAAAATATAGAGTCGGGCAGTTCAAAAGATAGACCCAATGTGTTTCTAATCCTTAAGAATTATTTTGCTCAGCTACTTTAAAAGGCTGTGAATAACACGAGCATCTAGGTTTAAAGAGAAAAATATTCTGCTTTGGTAGCACACTTTTGATCCAGTACCACCATATAAATATACTAGTACAGATGAGGGCTCAGAGGCCAATTGACATAAAAGAACTTTTTTGCTACTGGAAATTGCTACTTGATTTACCACGTCTTCCCTTGTTGCTTTCCTTTTATTTGTTCTTTTCCCTTGGCCTTTCTTCTCCTTAGTTCTCTCCTCTTCCTCAGCTGCTCCAGATAATTTCCCAAAGGAAATGTAAAAGTGCTGCCAATATAATATGTACCACATCATAAGCTGCACCACTTGCTTTATAAGTGAGCCATGTGTAAGATGCAGACATGCATTTCTGTGGGACTTGTAGAGTTACTGTCACACTTCAAAGGCTTATGAATGCTTGGGTATATCTGTGTGCTCCATGCAGAATGTATCTCTTACATTTTTCCAATGACTTAGGTTCAGATTAGGAGTCTTAGTATCGCTCTGCATTTCCTATGACACAATAACACATCAGAATATTATTATTATGACATTTCTCATGGCACCTTCGTCCAAGGCATCTAATAACATTTGGAAAATAACTGTTTGTAGGCTATTAGCGGCAGGAGGAGGTGAAAGAATGAAAACACGTAAAAGAAGAGAACTGTAAAAGAAGTTGACCAGGGCAACATTAATTTAGTTCTGAAAAAAAAAAGAAAGAAATGGAAGAGGCTGCTAATAAAATGGTGATGTTGCCCTTGGTTTTGAGTATTATCAGTTTGCTGCCCATGCATGGCTCTGTACCTCTTCTTGTACACATACTGGCATTTTGGCAGTGAAATTCATTTCTTTGCTTTTAATTCAAGATATGCTAAGTAATTAAGCCTATCTGCAACTGACTGCACTGTTTCTCTTTTCTTCTTGCTTTATCACCTAGTATCACCTAAAAACTTTGCTTTTTATAATTCTGTTCTAGGACATATGTGTGAATAACAAAAAAAAGTGGCAAATCAACACTGATTCCTGCCATATTCTACTAGCTGCCAAACTTCCTTCTCCCCCTCCCTCAGCAGTTATGAAATGTATGTATTAATTATAGCTTGCATCTCATTTATCTAACCATGGCTTCCCAAACCTGGCCTAGTGGCACTGTAACCAATCTGGTGTTCAGGATATCCACAATTAATATGTATGAGATATAGCAAGTAGCACATTTAAGACTAATCGGAGAAAATTCTTTTTCACTCAGCGCACAATAAAGCTCTGGAATTTGTTGCCAGAGGATGTGGTTAGTGCAGTTAGTGTAGCTGGATTCAAAAAAGGTCTGGATAAGTTCTTGGAGGAGAAGTCCATTAATGGCTATTAATCAATTTTACTTGGGGAATGGCCACTGCTATTAATTGCATCAGTAGCATGGGATCTTCTTAGTGTTTGGGTAATTGCCAGGTTCTTGTGGCCTGGTTTTGGCCTCTGTTGGAAACAGGATGCTGGGCTTGATGGACCCTTGGTCTGACCCAGCATGGCAATTTCTTATGTTCTTATGTTCTTATATTTACATACCTTGGATACCTGATATATGCATATTTATCTAATGCATTTGCATTGTGGATATTCTGTAAGCCAGACTGATTTTAGGGCTACCAGGACGGGTTTTGGAAGCCCTGATCTAACCTGGTGGTTATATTATTAATGTGCATTTTCAAGTTGCCTTTCAGCTAAACTGGATGTCAAGTTTGTCAAACCTGGCTACACTCATGATGTTAATGAAATGTTTGGAGTCATATTAACACATAGCGTTGCCCATGAGATTTAGTTGTTTAGTCCCAAGTATCAATTTTAAGCAAAACACCCTGTTTCTTATTCACTATAGGTGACCTTTCATAGTATTATGAAGTTCTTAAAAAGAGACTCTCAGAAAAACTCTAATTTTCTTTCTCACTGACTACAAGTCAGTTGACCATTATTTATAACCAACCTTTCATTGCCTCTATGGTATTGTTTTTGGACTGCCAAAATACATTAGACTAGAAGTAATGGCTGCCGCTCAGAACCCAGTGAAGCCAGAGGCTCATTCAATTGCACAAACCCCGTTCTTTGTTTAACATAGTCCTATTATTCTGCAGATTCAATGACCTAGGAGGAACATCTATCTCAGGGGCAATGACGTTTGCAGGGCCTGAGTGGAGATGGGTCTGAGCATTCTCATAATAATTTTTTTTTTCACAGAAAACCTGTGACCACTGCCCACAGTGTCTTCTGAAGTCAACTCCTCTCTGCAGGGGCAATGGGGATCATGCCCGTGGACCCAGGTGTTCATTGCTAGAGGATCAAGTCCAGGGGATCCTACAGTAAATCCACAGAGATTCTGACTCAGCAAGAACCCTGTTGAAACCACAAAGTGAAGTAAAGCTAGGGAAACCTGGCTTCAGTGGCTCCCTCTTGGACCAGCACTACATGGCTGTATATAAGGAGCCCTAGCCTGCCACACCTTTTGCTGGTCTAACAGTTTTCTCAGCAGCTACCCTGTGGAAACTCTATCCATCTGGCCTATGAATCTGTTCCACAGTTTCCTGCCTTGTTACATTGTATCAGAGTTCCTATCCTGTAACTGTGTTCCTCTGTTCTTGCCTTGTATGCATGCTCTTGTCTTACAAAGTTGTTCCTGCCTTCTCATCCAGTTTGTGTTCCTGTGCTCCTGGCTCTCACTCAACCCCTGGGCTCTACCACCATGCCCTTGTCTTGCTTTTCTCAAGGTATGCGTCTTTCCTCTGGGATGGCTTCTGCCTGCTGGTCCCAGATCTCCCTGACACTCTTTCCCAGTGGGAAAATACAGTGCAACAAACCCAAGACTTAAGAGACAGCTAATGTGAATCCAATAGAGTCTGATTGGGGGAAAAACAGTAACTTGTAATTACTATGAGCACTTACTTTAAATTCCTGACTAACTGAGGAAATCCATTCATTAACTTAAGGCCTGTTAATTAACTAATTCAATGGGTTTCTCTGAACCACTTCGTGTAACATGGATTTCAAATTATAAGACTGCTTTCTTATTACTTGTTTTCTGGTGGAGTCTGAAAAAGAAGAGATCTGTGCGACCCGGAAAGGAAATGTCCCTCTACAGCTTTGGCTAATGGGTTATATCGGTCCAATTAAGGGTATTCAACTTTTGCAAAGAACCCAGTTAATCTTTGGCGGAAACATTTGCCCTGCTTGGCATAATGATGTCCTTGAAAGCTGCTTAGGTAAAGACTCATCCTCTGCTTGAGTCAGTGTGTTCCAGGTTTCTATTGCAGTTGTACATATTGAAAAAAAAAAATGAACATAGAAAGTTCTTTATGAAAAGAATTATTCTATTTGTAAACAAAGTTAAAGCTTTAATAAAAGATAAGACAGTAGAAGACAACATGTAGGTACTTTATTTCCAGCACACTTATCTTTATATTGCATGAACGTCTTTTTTGTGATATTTTATTCAATGTTATTAGTGTTTGAATATTGTCTGTGCTTCAATCCAAATGGCAGATGAAATTTAATGTGGACAAGTGCAAGGTGTTGCATATAGGGAAAAATAACCGTTGCTATAGTTACACAATGTTATGTTCCATATTAGGAGCTACCACCCAGGAAAAAGATCTGGGCATCATAGTGGATAATACTTTAAAATCGTCAGCTCAGGGTGCTGCAGCAGTCAAAAAAGCAAATAGAATGTTAGGAATTATTAGGAAGGGAATGGTGAATAAAATGGAAAATGTCATAAAGCCTCTGTATCGCTCCATGGTGAGACCGCACCTTGAATACTGTGTACAATTATGGTCGCCACATCTCAAAAAAGATATAGTTGCGATGGAAAAGGTACAGAGAAGGACAACCAAAATGATAAAGGGGATGGACCAGCTCCCCTATGAGGAAAGGCTGAAGAGGTTAGGGCTGTTCTGCTTGGAGAAGAGACGGCTGAGGGGGGATATGATAGAGGTCTTTAAGATCATGAGAGGTCTTGAATGAGTAGATGTGACTCGGTTATTTACACTTTCGAATAATAGAAGGACAAGGGGGCATTCCATGAAGTTAGCAAGTAGCACATTTAAGACTAATCGGAGAAAATTCCTTTTCACTCAATGCACATTAAAGCTCTGGAATTTGTTGCCAGAGGATGTGGTTAGTGCAGTTAGTGTAGCTGGGTTCAAAAAAGGTTTGGATAAGTTCTTGGAGGAGAAGTCCATTAATGGCTATTAATCAAATTTACTTAGGGAATAGCCACTGCTATTAATTGCATCAGTAGCATGGGATCTTCTTAGTGTTTGGGTAATTGCCAGGTTCTTGTGGCCTGGTTTGGCCTCTGTTGGAAACAGGATGCTGGGCTTGATGGACCCTTGGTCTGACCCAGCATGGCAATTTCTTATGTTCTTATGTTCTTATGTTCAATGATGTTTCCATAGCAAATTCTGAATCTCCCTGGTCTAACTTATGTTCACACTGGCTACTGAGGAAAGGATCTGGAAGAAAAGCAAAGGATCTAGAAAGGATTGTTCAGTCCCAAAACAAACCATAGAGGTTGTGTGTATGCGTATTTGTGTGTGTGTGTATATGTGTGTGTGTGTAGATATGTGTGTATGTGTGTGTGTCTGTGTGCGTGTGTGTGTGTGCATGTGTATATGTGTGTGCATGTATATGTGTGTGTGTATAAGTGTGTGTGTGTGTATATGTGTACATATGTGTGTGTGTATATGTGTGTGTGTGTATATGTGTGCGCGCATGTGTGTGTATGTGTGTATATGTGTGCGCGCGCGCGCGTGTGTGTGTGTGTAGTGTGTGGCATGTGTGTGTGTGTGTGTATATATGTGTGTGTGTGTGTGTGTGTGTGTGTATATGTGAGTGTGTATATGTGTACGTGCGCCAGCCATGTGTATGCATCATCGATGGGAAATGTGGGTATTTTTCAACAAATCAAAGAGAGCATTAAAAAAAGTCAGAGATCCTGGAACTCGAGCTGTGATACTAGACTGGCTGAGGATAAGAGTGTAAGGATTTGAAACAAGTAACCTGCTTTAATTGGTCTCTGCAGGACAGTCCTGGCCCTGATCACCTGAGCTGCACCCACAAAATCTTAATATGGTTCCAAGCATTGAACAAAAACGTTACCTCTGCCAGTTTCATTACTGCCAATTTATTTATTTATTTGCTTGCTTTCAAATTTATTGACTGCCTCCTCCCAACAGGTTACAAAGCAGTTTACAAGAAAACATAAATGCAATATGATATAACCACCAGGAGGGGTGTGTGTAGGATATAGACACAGGAAAGACCAACCTGTAGTACTATATCTATTATAACCCTGATATATAAAGTACAAAATTAGAACCTAAGCCAGCTCTAGACACAAATGTCTTTCCATGCATAGCTACTAACAGGATTTAACGCTCACCCAAGTCAGCTGATTCCTTACTTTGGCCAGAAGCAAAGGAAACAGGAATGCTGATGCCTAGCTTGGTCAGTAGTCGGTTCCTGCCACTACTACTGTACTGGGCATTGTTCTTCACATAACACATATTATTATATCAATTTGTTGCACAGGTTGCACTATGCAAGCTAGGCCAGAGTGTTTTTTATTAACGTTCCAGAAAACACAGGAAAAAAAAACAGGAAACAGAGAGAAGGACTAAATAGTTAGTTTTTCAAATGAAGAAAGGTCATTAGCAGAGTGCCCCAGGGGTTAGAATTGGGACCTGTGCTGTTTAGCATATTCATAAATGCTCTGGAGAAAAAAAACGTGTGAGGTGACCAAATTTGCCGATGACACAAAATTGTTTTGAGTTATTAAAAGAGCAGCAAGTTGTGAAGAACCGCAGAAGGTGCTTCTGAGACTAGGAGACCAGGCTTCTACATGGCAGATGCAATTTAATGTGGACAAGTGCAAAGCAATGTATGTAGGGAAAAATAATCCCAAGTTAACTACAGGTACAAGATGCTGGGTTCCATGTTAGGAGTCCCCACCCAGGAAAAGGACCTCAGAATCTTTGTGGACAATACCCTGAAATCTTCAGCTCAGTGTGCAGCGGTGGCCAAAAAGGCAAATGGAATGTTAGGAATTATTTGGAAAGGGATAGAGAATAAAACTGAGAATAAAACAATGCCTTGTACACATTCATGGTGCAACTACACCTTGAGTATTGAGGGCAGTTCTGGTCACCCCATCTCATCAAAGATATAGCAAACATAGAAGAGGTACAGAAAAGAGCAACAAAAATGATAAAGGGAATGGAAAGCTTCCTTATGGAGAAAGGCTAAACAGATTAGGGCTCTTTAGCTTGAAGAAAAAAAGAATGAGAGGGGACATGATTGAAATTTATAAAATCATGAGTGGAGTAGAAAGGGTAAATAGGGAATGATTATTAACCCTTTGAAACAACACTAGGACTAGGGGACAATCCATGAAGATAGCAGATGGCATATTGAAAGCAAATTGTATGAATTATTTTTGCACTTAGTGCACAATCAAGCTATGGAATCTGTTGCTGGAGGATGTGGTCAGGGTAATTAACAAAACAGGGTTCAGAAGAGGATTGGACAAGTTCTTGAAAGAAATGTGTCTAAACAGTTATTAACCAAACAGACTTGGGAAAGCCAGAGCTTATTCCTGGGCGTGAGATACAAAAAATAGATCAATTCTTGGGGATCTGATGGGTACTTGTGACCCTGAGTGACCAACATCAGAGACAAAGTACTGGGCTCGATGTACCTTGATCTGACTCAGCAAAACACTTCTTATGTCCTTATATTGTAATGTTAATTAGCAATAGAGATCTTTTGATCCATGACTTGGCTGAGCTAGTTTAGTAGCTGGGTCTCTCTTGCAGGAAACAGGGACAGATATCTCTGCAGGTATATGTGGGAGAGCATCTCTCTTGCTGTCATGTAGCTTGTAGTGTGCTGGAGGAAATATCTTTTTTGCAGGTGGTTTTTATATCTATATGTTCCATGCTAAATGTCCTTGAAACAACTGAGCATAATTTCTCCTATTCCATGGGAAAGTATTACTGCATTCATGATGACATCTAGACGTTTTTTCTGTGTACTGGCACAAAACAAGAGAATAGGGTGATTATCCTTAACCTAACTGACTAGGACTTATGCTAATGCTCATGTCTATCCCTGCTCTGTGCTAGCCCTAACCAATTAAGACACAATACAATTAATTAATATGTAATATGAACAGTATCAGGTCAATGAAAACCTTTTGCAAAAAGCCAGGCTTTATACATTTTCTGAAAAGTTGAGAAATCATCAATACATTTAATAGCTGATAGTAATGAATTCCAAAGTCATGGACCTGCACAAAAAAAAAAGTTCTTTGTTTAGTTTCAGCTAACTTAAAAGCACTGGTCTCAATGCAGAGGTTGCATTGGTTGATAATTGCACAGATATTGAGGAACAAATTTATGCACAAATCAAAAAGCGAAGCACAGTAACTTGAAGTATATTTATTGTATTATAGAAAGCAGACTGCATGTGTGTTCAAGGTGTTGTTCCTGTAATCAGTCAGGCTGCTATATTTTGTATGAGATGAAGTCTATGCAGCTGTGTTTTGGGAACCCCACTAATGAGTTACAGTAATTGATACAAGTTAAGATTAAGGCCTGAACAATAATCTGTAGGTCAGTTTTGGTTAAAAAGGGACATAAATATCTAATCTTCCAAAGATGATAGAAGCATGCTTTAATAATATTACTAATGTTTTTGAAATGATAAGGATGAACCTAACCACACTTTTGAGGATTTTAACTTCAGTAATGAAAGGAATATTTGATTTCCAGTCATAATTTGAGGACTAGTTAGACATATACATGAGCATTTTAACCACAGCTGTTTCGTTCTGTCATGATTCAGTTTTAGCTTACTACTAGCCAGCCTCTTTGCTGCGGCAGGCGGCTGCCGGTCCCCACGGCCAGCCGCACTTACAGGCAGTGGCAGTCGCGACAAGGAGCCAGCAACTCGGCCCTCACATCACAGCTGCCTCTGGTCCCCTCGCATCCTCCAGGCTGCGCTGTCAGCGGCAGTCGCGGGTCTCCTCGGCGCTTCCTGGACTGCCATCGTCAGCGGCAGACACAGCAGGGATCCAGCAACGCTGCTCCTACAGGGACGGCTTCGGTTCCAATCAGGCGCGCAGCTCCTCCCCCTAGTTAAAGGAGCCGCGGCAGGAAGTACTCTAGAAGCTCCCAGGGGCTACTTCCTGGTTGGGACTATTTAAGGTGGCTCTGAGGTTCCCACAGTGCCTTTCAATAGGTTTAGCTTGGTATGTGTCATGCCTTGCTTGCTGCCTGCCTTTGACCCTGCTTCGGATTTGGACTTTGCCTTGCCTGCTGCCAGCCTTCAACACTGGACTGTTTGGATTCTCCAGAACCCTGCCAGCTAATCTCGGCTTCTCCTGGTTCCACCTCATTGCCTATATTAACTTGTATCAATTACTGTTACTCCTTATTAGTGCGGTTCCCAAAACACAGCTGCATGGACTTCATCTCATACAAAATATAGCAGCCTGACTGATTACAGGAACAACACCTTGAACACACATGCAGCCTGCATTCTATAATACAATAAATATACTTCAAGTTATTGTGCTTCGCTTTTTGATTTGTGCATAAATTTGTTCCTCAATATCTGTGCAATTCTGTAAATTCATATCAACCAATGCAATCTCTGCAATGAGACCCATGCTTTTAAGTTGGTTGAAACAAAACAAAGAACTTTTTTTTTTCCGTCAATGAGGAATTGTGGTAAGCCTTTCATAGCATACATAATCGTTGCGACCCAAGGGTTCACCGATTCATTGAATCGTAACACTCTTAAAGGTCATTAATGTATCTATCATCTTGCAATTTTTCCCCAAATACAGTATTTGTATATTGTCAGCAATAAATGGATTAGCAAAGATCTAAGGCAGTGGTGGCCAACTCCAGGCCTCGAGAGCCACAAACAGGCCAGGTTTTCAGGATATCTATAATGAATATACATGAGATAGATTTGCATTAATGCCTCCATTGTATGCAAATCTATCTCATACATATTCGCTATAGATATCCTGAAAACCTGGCCTGTTTGTGGCTCTCGAGGACTGGAGTTGGCAACCCCTGATCTAAAGCATTGAAAAAATAGCAAGAGGCAACAAGCAAATGTTAAATAACATGGGCAATAAAAATTGATCCTTGCAGTGTGTCTGATGACAAGGGCCATGGTTGTGAGATACTGTTCTCCCAGTACACCCACTGACTCCAGTTTTGAAGAAAAAAATGCCAAACAAGCAAGGGCTTTGTCCTTGATGCTGCCAATTTCTAGGTGATCTAATAGTATGGCATACGGTTAACCAACTTCTAAACAAGTTAAACCTTAAACACTATCTATATGCAGATGACGTCCAGATAGTCATCCCCATCAAAGAATCCTATACTAAAACTCTTGAATTCTGGGAATCTTGTCTTCAAAAAATTGACGGACTCCTCTCCAACCTAAATCTAATACTAAACTCTTCAAAAAGCGAACTCCTCCTAATTTCCACCGAAAACAGTAACACAGACACAAATCTACCACCCAATTTACAAACCCCACAAGTAAGAAACCTAGGAGCTATCTTCGATAATAAACTAAACCTTAAATCATTCATAAATCAAACTACTAAGGACTGCTTCTATAAACTTCAAGTCTTAAAAAGAATAAGACTACTGTTTCACTTTCAAGACTACAGATCAATTCTCCAATCAATAATATTCGCTAAACTAGATTACTGCAACTCTTTACTATTAGGTCTTCCCTCTTCTCACACTAAACCCCTTCAGATGGTTCAAAACACGGCTGCAAGAATATTAACAAACACTCGGAGAAGAGACCACATATCACCAATTCTCAAAGACTTACATTGGCTGCCAATTCACTACAGAATTATATATAAGTCCATAACCATTATTTACAAAACCATACATCAACACTCTCAGCTCAACCTTCAAATTCCTCACATTCAGGAAAAGACTCAAAACGTGGCTTTTTATGAAAGCATTTCCTGACCTAAACTGAACTTTAATCAGTCTTTCACTAGTCACTCTGACTTTACCTTAATATAACAATTAACTCCACAGCATTAGGGCAATTCGTTATTACCTCAAATGCATAGATAGGCATATATGTATCATATGTATCTAGTTTAAAACCCCTGCTTCTTTTCTCTGTTCCAAGTTATATTACTCCCTTGTTTTATTGTAACTGCAACTCTTAACTTTCACTTGTATATTGTTTATTATTACTACTACCTTTATAATTTATGTTATTTATTGTTATTTATTGTTATTTATTGTTATGTATGACCTCTTGTTACCTCTTCACTTGTTAATTGTAAACCGACATGATGCGATACCCATCGCGAATGCCGGTATAGAAAAACTTAAAATAAATAAATAAATAAATAAATGGCATGGTCTACCATATTAAAGGCAGTTGAAAAGTCTAGGGAGACCAGGACACAGTCTTGCCGTATGTCCAGGTTTTTCTGAAGATCATTCACAACCATCAATTATGGCCCACTCTAAAGTCAAATTTTGCCACTACTAAGATGGATCCTCTAAATAATAAGATAGTTGTCATTCTGTCACTCTTTCAATTAATTTTTCCAGGAAAGGCAAGTGAGAGATAGATTGCAATTCCAAGGGATCAAACTTCTTTTTTAGAATAGGGAGAATAATTGCTTCTTTTAACTGGGAAGGAACAATGCTTTCCTTCAAAGAACCATTAATAATGGAAGACAGTTATACTATAAGGGTCTCTCCCCTATCTTTAAATCTATAAAGAGGTATAGTATCTAAAGGAAAGCCACTAGGCCTAGCAAAAAACAATAAGTCTTTAATTAAATGCCTTCTAAGATAAGGAATAAAATACTGGTAGGGGATGAAATTTTGTGGATTATGGGTTTCCTTCAGGACTTAAAGAGGGGCTAACAACTTTCTTACAGGCCGATACAGTACAGTGTGCTCCGGCGGAGCGCACTGTTAACCCGCGATTGGATGTGCATTTTCGACACACTAGCTTTACTCCTTATTCAGTAAGGGGTAATAGCACATCGAAAACGCGCGTCCAACCCCCCCCCACCCCGAACCTAATAACGCCCGCACATGCAAATGCATGTTGATGGCCCTATTAGGTATTCCCGCGCGATTCAGAAAGCAAAATGTGCAGCCAAGCCGCACATTTTACTTTCAGAAATTAGCGCCTACCCAAAGGTAGGCGTTAATTTCTCCGGGTACAGAAAAGCAGTAAAAACTGCTTTTCTGTGCACCCTCCGACTTAATATCATGGCGATATTAAGTCGGAGGTCCCGAAAGTTAAAAAAAGTTAAAAAAAAAAAATTTGAAATCGGCCGCAGCTCGCGGGTTGAAAACTGGGCGCTCAATTTTGCCGGCGTCCGGTTTCCGAGCCCGTGGCTGTCAGCAGGTTTGAGAATTGACGCAGGCAAAATTGAGCATCGGCTGTCAAACCCGCTGACAGCCGCCGCTCCTGTCCAAAAAGAGGCACTAGTGAGGCGCTAATGTCCCTAGCACCTCTTTTTGCCACAGGCCCTCATTTGAATACAGAATCGCGCGCACAGGAGAGCGGGCATTCGCCCGCTGTCCCGCAACTTTTACCGTATCGTCCCGCAAGTAGCTGTTGCCTCAACCTGGTCTTCTAAGGAAAAATTTATAGGGCCAGCTGCTACAGACAGATCATTTCTGATACCATTAGTTTAATGGAAAAATAAGATTTCATTTTGCCCCTTGTTTTTGTTATACTTTATAAGGCCGATTGCTGCTTATAAAGAAGCCTATTTGAGCTAGAATGAGATTTCTTCCATTTCCTTTCTGTTGCGCTCAGCGGTTACTGTGCTAAACCTGCAAACCACTGCTCTCACCTCTCCTTCCAAGCTGTTCTCCAATGTGGCAAAACACCTCCAGCAAGACACCACCTACAAGACACCGAACTGGAGCGTGGTCGCACACCGTCACCATCGCACATGGCAAGATGCCTCTGGGCTCATCCAGGCTCATGTCTTCTTAGGCATGTGTGCACCTGACCCCCTGTTTTAAAAGGGTCCATTTTGGGAAAAGCCCTGCAGTGCCCACTGATGATGTCATATGCCAAGCTCTATTAAGGGCTCATCCTCACCTTCCCTCATTGCCTCAGCAACAGGTCCTGCTACTCTTGGAGTAGAGCATGTTGCCAGCATCTTGTCTTCAGCCCAACGTCTTGTCTTCAGTGTTCCTCACCTGCCTGTGCTTCTCCTCGCCTGCCCTTCCTGCTTATCCATCTGCTTTTCTCTTTGGAAGGATAACTGGTTTGACCTTGGCTTGCCACTGGATATGCTTGACCACAGCCTGCCCTTGACCCCTGCCTGCCACTTGTTATGATTGATTGCAGCCTGCCCTTGACCACTGCCAGTTACTGGATATGCCTGACCGCCAATTGTCTCCAAACTTGGTTTCCAGGATGACCACCTTCACCATCAGCAGAGACCCCCACCTATGGCCTGCTGGTCCTGGTATCCAAGGGCTCAGCCTGCGGGGAAAGGGGGCTGGTATAGGTGAGTCCAGGTCTGCCTGCCGATGGTAGAACCTGCTGGGCTCCTCCCTGCAGGTTAAACCTGCCTTGGCCCAAGGGTGCACTAGCGCAACACTTTCTAGCTTCCTATTACAGCAGCTTAATTCTCTTAATTCTTCTGAGAACCATGGGCTTCGCGGATTGCATTTAATTACAGGCAGTTTAAACGGAGCAATATGCTTTGTAATAGTAGCCATATGGCCATTCCAGGTTTCTACCTGCTCTACCACTGAGTTAAAACCCAGCTGGAAATTTGGTCCCTGCAGCTCCACGCACTTCAACATGAACTGCAAGTTGAAGTCAGAGCCCAAGGAAGAGACTGCGGTGCTGTCCCACTTCAGAGGTCATGGTGGCGTGAGCAGGGGTTGAAAACAAGGGCAGCATTTGTCTCCTGTTTTATTCCTATGAAGTAAAAGTCCACTATCAATTAAGACATATACTAAATAGTGAGTTAGCCGTGATCCATCTAGTGAGGTGAGAGCCTGCTACTTCCCCTACTGTGATGTGTGTCTGTGTGTGAGTGTTGTTACAGGTTCTACTTTACTTCCAAAATGTGTTAAGAATTTCCATATATATATATATATATATACATACACACACACACACATATAAAAGAGAAAAAAAAGTAATACAATTCCAGAAATATTTATATTTTGTCTTCCAAAAAGTGTAAATCAACTTATTTTATTTATTTATTTATTTAAAAACTTTTCTATACCGTCGTTAAGTTAGCTAACCATCACAACGGTTTACATAAGGGCACAACAATGAAACATATGGGTGGTATAGATTACAACTTGGTTATGTGCCATCATTGTACGGTTAACAATTCATAATTATAAACTAAGTGTGTATGTTAAGCTTGTTTGTTGGGAACATTTAGGCGGTTTGGTTTTATCTCCTTCTCCTCAGCCACAGCAGAGAGATTCACAGCAAGAAGAACATCAGGTGCTTTTAAATGCTTCCCCCTGCATGGCACATTGTTTTGTTTGGCCTTGCACAGAGGGATAATGCAGATGTTTTTTTGAATCAACATCAGTTATACACTGTCAATTCAAGGACCAGATGTACTAATCAGTGTTCTCCTTTGGCATACAATATGACAAGCTCTTTTTATCTAGTGCTGTTTGACCAGATGTGAAGCTAAAACAGTCTAACAAGTATGATGCAGTGTGTAACTGAACGTTGTACCCTCTGTGCACTGCATAGCATTTCAAATGCATTGTGTCAGTCACCGAGGATGGATGATGCATGGGTCTCCTGGGCCTATGCATGGACCTCTGCTGTTTTGGAACAATGGCACTCCAAGCAGATTGACAGTTTTTGGCTTAACTTTTGATGAGTCCAAAAAGGAGAACCCAGAAGGAGTTTAGGATTCTGTGACCAGGTACCCTGTAGTTTCTTGAAAGCTGGGTAGTTCATTAATTGCATCTCCATTTTTTTTTTTTATCAGCCTGTTTTTGTTTTTTTTTTAAACAGATCAGGATAGACACTTTCCTATCCTCTCCAGCCTTCTTCTTGCTGCAAGCTTGCATTTTGCAGTGGGTAAGGGGACCTTGCTGCTTTAAATAATGACCTTGTAAGGAAAAGCGGGCATCCTGATCTCTGCCGTTTACCATGAGACTGTGTTAATTGATTGACAATTTCCCTGGGCCCAAGGGCATCTGACACTATTGCCTCTGAGTGTATGTGAGTTGGGTGTGGAAAGCCACTGCTGCTGATCCTTGAAACCTCATTACACTGAGCTGCATCATGATTATTAAACTGCAAAACACATTTGGGCAGCTCTGAACTATTCAAATTTAAGCTAGAAGAGTATTTGAATGGTTCTGCCTCTGAGTACTTGATATTTTGGCCTTGGGATACCAGTTCATCTAATGACACACCTGAGTATATTATTACATAGTTTATTGTTTCATTATATACGCAGTTTATTCTGCCATGTATTAGACATTTCACCGTAAAATCCATATTTGCTGTTCCAATGGCATATGAACCTCAAAGTCGCCTTTGGTTGAAGAATTATTTTGCAAACATCAAAATTAGTTTTATGAGTAGTTTCCTCTATTTCAGTAACCTAGTTTGAAATATTCATTCTCCTGCTCACAACATCCCCAACCCCCTTGTGTGTGTGTGTGTGTGTGTGTGGTGGGCAGGGTGTCACACTTCCAATCTGTGATGAGCACTGACCCACTCATTGCAGGTTTGGGAAATACACATTCTGTTAGGGGGACAGGATAACTTATAGGGCCCTAAGAGGATCACACTCACCAAAATAACCAATCCATACTCAAGATATTGTGCTCTAAACAGAAATAGATTTTACTGAGAAGAATCAAAAGTCAGCTAGGTACAAAAATTAAAGGTGAATTTTAAAAGCCTGGCGCAAGCAGTAATTTCAATGTACTGACTAAATTTTAATTTATTCTCTGTACTACTCGTCAATGTCCTAGACTGTTAGTCAAATAGATTGGAACATTTAATTTGATAGATGTTAATGCCTGTTTATGAACACTCCCTCTGTAACCAGTCATTATTTGTTGATTATATCTATGAATATTACTTTTGTAAACTGTTGTGATCTTGACATGGAACGACGGTAAATACAATGACTAAATAAATAAAATTAATTAGGGAATGCACATGCACCCCAAGTGGATATTAAAAGCTGGCAAGATATGCGAGTATCTCCCACAGTGCGCACATCTAGAAAGTTTTCTCTAAAGGGGCAGGGATTGGATGTTGATTGGGCAGGGCATGAGCATTTTAGAGCATGAACCAGAGATGTGCATGTAAATAATGACACAACCCACCGCGCGCCGAGACCCCTGCCTATGGATGCTCTGTAAACTAAAACTGAAAGAAAGCTAGGCAGATCTGCAGGGTTTTAAGGATCAGGGCTAACTGGCGGGAGTGAAAGCTATCAAACCGTGGGGAGGTTGGAAGGCCTGTCTCAACTGGGCAAACTGAGACGAACTGGTAAAACTGGGAATGGCGTCGGCACGCATCTCTTTTAAAAATTCCATGATTTACATGGTAAAAGCAGGATTTACACACTCACTTAAAATTTGGCACATCTGCGCATGGCCAGGCTATCTTAACATGCTTGCATATAAGTGCGCAAGTTATAAAATAGCTGCGTCCCCGGGCACGGGCCAATGCACGCATGCACATGTGTACCCGCACGCCAGTTTGAAAGTTACAGTCCCAAAGCATTAAAAAAACAGCATACAGATTTTCCAGTTATCCAAACTCGTATATGCAGCCATAGCTCCTTATGCTACTTAAGTCGCTTTCCAAACCACACTGGACTCCCTTATTATTCTCAAAAAAAGCCCCCTGAATCTTCAGACCTCTGCAAAAAAGGTTAGAAAATCCTTCTCCTATACCAGAATTATTCACAGATGGTGGGCTCTCCAGGAGCAAATCCTCTCTCTGTTGTCCAAGGGCTGGATTTCCCTGTCAGGCCCACTCCACTTGCTGGAGGGGAATCCCATCTCCTATGGATTTGTTAGGGACCTGAGGCAGAGCACAGCCCCTTTAAGGCCTCTCCCCAGGCTTCCTGAATGCCTCCTATCATCTCCAACTCCCCCCCTTGGGGGATTAACCACCCTGTCCCTCTTAAGGGATACTGCTCCTTAGGAATCTCCCAGCATTGGAACATTCCAGCTCGTGACCTACAGGGAAACCAAGTTGGCCTCACATTCTTTTTGCAGGGGGCTGAGTTTAAACCTCTCTGGCCCTGCACATTCATTGTGCAAGCTTTCAGATTATTTGCACAGATTTTGCAAAGTATTTGCATGGTTTTTGTTTCAGCATGTGGGATGCCTATTTGTGGGACGGGAGCTAAGATGACCTAGGCTTGGCTAATTTTCACAAATATTCTCATTTGTCATGCTCGATGAGGCTTCATTTCATCATATGAAAGCAAACACCTGACAGATTTCTCCATATTCATAAATTATTGAGGAATTGGCAAAAAAATTCCCCACAGTAACTCTTTATACTACCAGCATGCATCCTAGCTTTCGTACAGTCCCAGAAAGAGATTCCCTTTGATGACAGACTGTATATCCTTTGCTGTGCTTCTCTGCCTGGCTCTTAATTTCCAAAGTCTCGGGGAATAGAAAGGAGGAGAGGAAAGAAGGAAGGTGAAGCATGAAGGGGGGAATATGGCTGACACTGAGTATTACTTATACACCAGAAATTCAGGAGAAAAAAAAAAAGACATTTGAATACAACTGTCTAGGATACTGCAACTATCCCTTATAAACCAGCCCTGCCTCTGCGGTATAGTCAGTGACGTCGGTCCCCTCAGTGTCTGATTCTCTTAGGCCTTTACTAATAATGACCTCTAAGCATCTTTAGTACTTATGGATTACTGTAAGGTTCCATGTATTCTGATCAAGGCAGTTTTCAGTGCTCAGTATTATAAAAATAAAACAAAAACAACAACAACGGGTGATATTGTCAAGGGGCACTGTTCAAATCCCAAATCCCTGCAGCAAATGCTTGCATTGCAGTGGGAAATACGGGAAACCACTGAAAGTCTGCAACGCTGCCTTACATATCCTGTCTATAGGAATAATTAAATTTGATTGGCGGATGTAGACAGTATAGATGAATATCTACAATCTGATTTGTTGATTAAAATGCAGTAATGTTTAACAACTGGAAACTGACAAAACCTGATCTGCCCTATGACTGGCCACTAGACGTTGAAATTCACATGCACTGGTTCACCACTGCCAGGGCACGTAACTGCCACGCTCCCTCAGCAAGCATGGCCACTTCAAATGTCAATTATGTTATATAAAAAGGCTGGTATTAAAATAAATTAAGTGCACAGACTTAAATATTAATTTTTGAAAATTAAAAAAATGACCATGGAAATAAATGTGATCTAGTTGTAAAGGTGGGGAAGGAGTTCCAGCCATTTTGATCTGGTAATATTTACTGGCCAGCTGTAAGATGCACTTGCAGCTGACTCCAAGTAAGGGATTGTCTCTGTGATGACAAGGTGCCTAATCAAGGAAAAACTCTTGGCAACTACTAATGAAGTCCCTTGATACCTCAGCCTTGTTCTTCTTCACCCTGCCTTTCACCCATATCCCCACCATGTCCAAACCAATCATAAATGGAAGTAGTCAGAGTTGGGTTAGATTTGTAGCCTGAAGCACAAGAGAAAATACAGTTTCAGAGGGCGCAATATATCAGGGGCAGTGTTTTTGCAGTGCCACAGGCATGATATAGTATAGCTGGCAGCTCCTACTGTTGTTCCTCTGGTGCAGTGTCCCATGTGATCACATATCACAAAAGCTAACCATATTGAGGTCAACAACTGACTTATGACTACCAGAAAACAGAAATGAAAAAAGGTCTGGAAAAATTATGGGGGATTTTCAAAAATCTTGGTAAGATTCGTAACAGAAGACACAAATCATGATAACAATCCAGAAACCTTTCACATTTGCATAACTGCAGGTTATCTGTGATGGATTTTCAACTCTAATTATCATTAGGGATTAATTGATATTTCAATGGTGAAGTTCACCATGTAAGAAAGTCGAGCCTAGTCTGGAGGACTTTTGAGGGATGGGCCTTTTGTAACCACCAGCCCAGAACTGGAGTCCAAAGATCATGTTATTTCATATTATGATTTGTACAAGAGGATATGATTTCCCATTCGACTGTAGCCCGTCTCTAGACCTCAAAACAATAACTACTCCTCAGCAATTTCTGATCTCCCTTTGCATCCTCCCCTTATCTTGTCCATGACTATAGGGCTCACAACTGCAATGATCCCAAAGCCCGCCACTGTCCAATCTTATTTACTTATTTTTGGGGTAATTTTGAAAGACTTTCGAGGGAGTTGTGCATGTAAAATCGGTATTTACACGTGTAAATAACCTCTATGCAAATTTTCAGAAGGGCGGGTGTATGCACATACTGCCGCGGCCTCGTGGAAAGGTATGTATGGAGAAAGGGGTGTTTCAAGGGTATTGCAGGATATGGTTTGGAAGTATGCTCAGATTTACATATTTTTTAAATGGAGTATGCACGTCATCAAACATGCATGCAAGATTTTACATCTGCTAATCAAATCGTGGGTATTAAATCCAACTTTTCTTTTGTCTGCAGTTTTTGGGTGGGAAGTCGTGAGTAAATGGTGGAGAATGTGGCTGAATTGGTGGAGGGTTTGGGTGAACAAGTGAGGGTCTGGGTCAACTGGTAGAGGTCCTGGCAAACTGCTGCTTGGAAGTGCGCACACAAGTAAGTATATTCATAAGCAACATAGGCACACAAAGGGGGTAATTTTCAAAAGGAGTTACGCGCATAAATGTAACTACTATGGGGGTAATTTTCAAAGGAGTTACGCGCATAAATGTAACTACTATTGTAGCAATTTTCAAAAGCCATTTACTCACGTAAAGTGCACTTATGCGAATAAATCCTATGGACGATTCAATGGCATATATTGTAGCAATTTTCAAAAGCCCACTTACTCGAGTAAAGTGCATTTACATGCGTAAAACCCAGATTTACGCATGTAAATGCTTTTTAAAATCCGCCCCTATTGTAGCAATTTTCAAACGCTATTTACTCACGTAAAGTGCATTTACGTGAGTAAATCCTATGGACAATTCAATGGCATATATTGTAGCAATTTTCAAAAACCCACTTACTCGAGTAAAGTGCTTTTACTCGAATAAAGCCCAGTTTTACTCAAGTAAATGCTTTTAAAAATCAGGCCCATAGCTGCTAACTTTATAAAATGCCTGACTTCAAATAAAATGAGGGTTATTAAATGCACGTTACAATTATTTTAATGCGTAAATTAAGTAAGGGGTAGATTTTATAAAAGTACGCCCGCGCGTACTTTTGTTCGCGCAGCATGCGCAAACAAAAGTACGCCGTATTTTAATAGATACACGCGTATCTTTTAAAATCCGGGATTGGTGCGCGTAAGGCTGCACAAAATCGGCAGTCTGCACACGCCGAGCCACGCAGCCTGCCTCCGTTCCCTCCGAAGCCGCTCCCTTCCCCTCCCTTCCCCTCCCTTCCCCTAACTAACCCGCTCCCCCGGCCCTAACTAATTCCCCCCCCCCTACCTTTATCGCGAACGTGTGCGCACCAGGCCAGCTGCCGGCGCACCATGGTCCGGTCCGGGGCTGGTCCGAAGGCCATGGCCATGTCCCCGACATGCCCCCCCCAGGAAAGCCCCGGGTCTTACGCGCATCCCGGGGCTTGCACGCGCCGCCGAGCCTATGCAAATAGGCTCGGCGCGCGCAGTGGGTTTTGGGGTAGGTTTTCGGGGGTTACGCATGTAACCTACATGCGTAACCCTTTGAAAATCTACCCCTAAGTGTATAAAATGTGAGGATCCCCGCATTAAAAAAAAATGTGTGTATACTGAAACATATGCACATACTTTTGGGGCATTGGTACACAGTATTTTATAAACTGTGTGGTTCCCACTGCACAGTTTATAAAATATAGGCATTACTTTTAGGGATGTACAGAGACAACAAATTTGTTTATGTTTTCTCCATTTGTTATTTTGAGCGTTTTAATTTTTGTTTGTTTTAATTTTTGAGGGTTTTTACTCAAATTCATTTTTGGCAAATAGTGCACACTACTTGGTTATTCGCACTATTGAAAACTACCCAGTTATAGCCACAAAGGGTGAAACATCCTGCTTCTATCAGCACTAGCAGAGAGTGCCTTGGGGTTTAACAAATTTCATTGTGCACATCTGGTTGCTATGGAGTTCTCTCCTGATCTAGTTATCCATCATCCAAGAAAAAAATGGGTCCTACTTCGAGCTCAGTAGGCCTTCCTTTTTAAAATATGCATATAATAGGCCAGAAAACTTTTAAAAATAATATAGCCCTGGGACTTGATTCAGCTTAGTTCTAAAAAATAAATGCTTTCCTACCATGCAATATGTGTGCATTTGTGTGTAATGCTGTCTCTATGATGGTAGCTTTTCACAGGCACGCGGGCACACATGTGCGTACATTTGCTGGCTCATGGCCAGGGATGCGGCTAATTTATAACATAAACATGTATATGCACAGCACACATGGTATAAAATAGGCTGACTGAGCACACATATGCTTGCAATTTTTCAATTTAAAGAGAATCCAGAGATCATATAAGTGTGCAATTTTAAATGGGCGTGTGCATATGCATGCAAAGGCCGCTACTACAGCATAAGTGGGGGATTTTAAATCACATGTGGGCCAACGCCATTGGTGGTTTTCCCACTTCATTCCCAGTTCGGCCAGGGAAGGGAAAGGACTTCCAAACCCCACTAGTTTAATACCCTCCCTTCTCCAACCCTTAAAACCTCGCCGATCTATTTCTTTTTATTTCATAACTTGCACGCCATTCATAGCAGAAGTAAAGATACACTGTAGGGGACCCCTTAAAATCCTGCTGACATGCCTAGATTTTTTAATGTTATTACTTACACGCCATCCATAGCAGAAATTAATTTATGCGGCAGGGGATCCTGGCGCGTGCTTGTGCACTTAAGTACTTACGCACTGGTCTCATTGTGAAATCCAGGAATACCCATGGGTGCGTACTTGAGCGACTTATAATCTGCTCAGCTCATGCCGGCCTGACAATATTCATTTATCTCCTGGTTTTGGCACCATGGGGCTTTTAAAATTCCCCTTTAAATGTTTTTACTTTCTCTGTTTTTGTTTTTAGTTCTCTTCTTTCTATCCCTCCCTTTCTCAGTTGTTTTTTCCTCTGATCTTCACTGAAGATAGCTGCAAAACTCATTGTTAAGGGGACTGGCTTCTTAAAGGAAAACATTTCATTGTCTCACTCCAGAAACACTGATTAACCTCTGATTAAATTCCCCCAGGATGCGTAAAGTATGCGCATACTAGCAGTGCCACACGTAAATGTTAAAGGGATATAAAGAGGAGGTTTAGAGGCATGGTTTTAAAATTTGCATACATGTTAGTCGTTTATTTATTATATACTGACATTTGATCTGAGATATCACATCAGTTTACATTCAGGTACTGTAGGTATTTCCCTATCCCCAGAGGGCTTACTATCTAAGTTTTGTACCTGAGCAAAGGAGGGTAAAGTGACTTGCCCAAGGTCACAAGGAGTGATAGTGGGACTCAAGCACTGGTTTTCTGATTTGTATCCCACTGCTCTATCCACTAGGCTATTCCTCCTCCTACAGAGGTATATGTATGCATATATACCATAAGTGGTATCTGGGCATACATTTCTAAATTTGCATGCACTCTTTTACCTGCTGGGTCTGAAATCACCCTTGTCTTTTGTCTGCATTTTATGCTTAAGAGGTCTGGATTCAGTGGTGGGGAGGGTGGGTCATGATGACATGGTGGAGATCTGGGTGAAGTGATGGAAGTGTCAGCAAACTGGTGATTACAAGTGCACAGACAGGTATGTATTTTCATAAGCAGAGAACGCACATAATTTATAAAATACCTGCCTTCATGTGAAAACTGAAGTTATTACGCGTGCACATTACAATTATTTTGAACATAAAATATATGGGCCTAATTTTCAAAAGCATTTACATGGTTAAAACTGGGTTTTACATGTGTAAATGCACTTTACTCATGTAAGTGGGCTTTTGAAAATTGCCTCAATATATGCCATTGAATTGTCCATAGGATTTACATGCAAAAATAGCTTTTGAAAATTGCTACAATAATATGTTACATTTATGCACTTAACTCCTTTGAAAATTCACCTGTATACATGTACTTTTGTAAAATACATATAGAAATTATGTAGGTCCCTGAATTTAAAAAATGGGCATGTACTGAAACATACACATGTACTTCCAGGACAGAGGTCCCAGAGAGCCTGAAACACAGTTTATAAAATAAAGGTAGAAATTATGCACACTCTCTTATGCAGGTATGTGCTGACTTATGCACCCTGTTGAAAATGACCCTCTCTGATGCATGGACATTTTTACTCCCAAAATATTAAATTTAGTGATACCTCCTGATATAGTTAGACAAATAGATGCCCAACACCCAAATAAGCATGGGCAAATATATACATTTCGGACCCTTATTCTTTTGGGTCATCTTTATTGCTCACTATCCTAGCAGATGGTAAGGCTATGACATGATGCCACTGGATATTTTTAGACAGCTCCTAAAAAAGTGAACACCTTACTCTTTTTGCCCTGGGCCATAAATTTTTATGATTATACTTTATCTGCTGGTAAGTGTTTTGAGATATGAATCCGCATAAAAGATGTCATATGTTACAAGACTTGTATTGCTTAATTCATTAGTCAATGAAATTATTCATTTCATCCAAATCAGTTTGTAATAGACCAGATATTTTATTGCCACATACAACACCTCAAGGTAATCAACAATCAATAAAGTCAGCAGACCAGGCTAGTGACGCCATGCTTCGCTGCACTGACAATTTGTTAACAGTACATTTTAATAAAAGAAGATCAGCCCAAACTAATAGGAAGATAATAGAGTCCACATATTGAGACCTGTTAGAACTGGGTGAGTGTCATGCATTCAGGAATATTACTCCAGTCCTTAGGCCAACAATTTATTTAGTGGAAAGTTTCAATTTCCTGCCCCTCTGACTGAAAATACAATCAATTTAGGAGTATTCTAGTTAAATAAAAATCAAAGAGGTTGTTACACTTCATGGAAGCCAAGCTCTGTAGGAATAATTTCGTAACCCCCACAGCAGTGATTTGCAAAGGGCCAGAAATTATATCTCTCGGGTACAGTCTGGGATGGTCCTCATTACATCAACACGCTCAATCTCTAATGAATGCAACAGAAGGAATCAACTTCCATCTGATATGAACTGACAGTGGATGAGTTGTTTGAGATCCTGGCTCTGTCTGGGTATCACTTCTATCTTGACCCAATCATCCTTATCAGAATTAGTTGAGAAAGTTAGCTCTGGTACTAGAGAGAGAGAAAAAAACAGTGCCAGCCTTTCCACTATATGTTTACCTAGAGTGCCAACCCTTCAGGTGGGCAGAAAAATTGCCAGAACCATCCTCTGGCTGCCAGCGGAGCCCATCCCGCTGATGGCAGAAGCTTTGATGAGATAGGCTTGGCAGAGCTGCCAGTGGAACTTATCTTGCCAACAACATGAGGTAAGACTAAGAGGCCTCATGGGGGCTGCTGGCGGAGCCCATACTGATGGTGGCCAAAGACATGAGAGGAGAGGCCCAGAGTGTGTGAGAGAGAGTAAGATTATGTGTGCGTGAGTGAGAGAGTGCATGTGTGTGTGTGTGTGAGAGAGAGAGAAAGAGAGAAGAAATGAGCGTGTGTGTGTGTGAATGAGAGTCAGCATGTGTGTGTGTGTGTGTGTGTGTGTGTATGTGAGAGAGTGAGTGAGTGAGTGTGTGTGTGAGAGAAAAAATAAACATGTATATGAGAGAGAGCAGAATGTTTGTGTACATCCCCTCCACCACTAATCCACCAAAACCTCAAGGTGACTGAAAATCAAAAGTTCCCAAGTATCCAGAAAGGGAGGTTTATTTAAATATCCATATTAGGGCAGATCCAAGATGGCCACTCGATAGGTCAGCACAGCGTTAGCTCTCTCGGCTGAGTGTATTTTTAGCTTTTACTTGCTACTCTTTTGCCTAAGATGGGGAGGAAATGCAAGCCGAGGACAGAACCTTACCCTGCGGTCACCTCGGCGATGCCAGTATCTGGTCCGATGGATGCGCAGCAACACAGGAACGGGACTTCAGCTGCTGGAGAGTGGGGAGGGGAATTTGAGCTCCCCTCTCTCCCTGGCTCATTATCACTGCTCTGTCCAGTGGAGGGAACGCCACCGGACAACCCTGCCACCACAAGAGGTGCCCTAGAGATGAGAGAGACGCCTATAGATCGAAGAGTCGAAGAGCAGATCTCTGCAGGGTCAGACGGGGTAGCAACAGCGACAGGGAGCCATAGGGATGTGCAGAGGGTACGGATTCGTCCAATTCGGTATTCGTATTCGTCAGTGGGCAAATACGTTGCATTCGTTCAATGGTGCCCCCAATACGTTGATACGTGCATTTGTTTTCCGGTTCCCATTAAAGTCAATAGGGGAAGTATTTGCAGCCTATCTTTGGCTGCAGAATTGGGGTTTTATTATCAATTTTGATGAAATTTCTGGGGAGCAATCATCAGAACAAGAAAAGAGCTCCAAGGTACTTAGACTGTGGCAAAGTGGCACCAATGTGGCATGAATAGCCTAAGATACTTTAAAGGGGCAAAGGGGTACCAGGAATGGCAAGAAGAGTGCTTTAATAGAGGTGCAAAGCAGCAGTGAGAGTGTCAAAAACACACCACAGCTTCAAAAGAGAGCACCGATAACAGATGCATGAACCCTCAAAGGCAGCACGACAGGCAAAGCGGCAAGACAAGTGGCATCAACATCCTACACCACAATGAAGGGGGAACATAGCAAGCAGAAAGACTAGCACCAATACACTGAGCAACCATGATAGTGGCAAGAACACCACAAGGAGTTGAGTGAGTCATCTGGTGAAAGGCAGCAAGGCACAGAGGCAGAGGGTAGATATAGGCTGGCTACAACCCGGGAGAGTTCCCTTTCCTTTGTGCAGGAAAGGGCTCCCTAGAATGGATTCGTCCCTAGAGTGGGGTGTTTCCATTGGCGTCTAGTGAGCTCTCGCTGGTCTTTTAAAATCTAGTGGAGTTAGCAGATATACAAACGAGAATTTTCAAAGCCGAGGCAGAGGAGGTTTCCATGTAAACAGCGGTTGAACATGGGTCAGTGGGTAGATACAGGCTAGCTACACCCAGGGAGAGTTCCCTTTCCTTTGCGCAAGAAAGGGCTCCCTAGAATGGGTTTGCCCCTAGAGTGGGGTGTTTCCATTGGCATCTAGTGAGCTCTCACTGGTCTTTTAAAAGCTGGTGGACGTAGCTGAAATACAAACGAGAGTTTTCAAGGCCGAGACGGAGGAGGGTGCATGTGAACAGTAGTTCAACATGGGTCAGAGGGTAGATACAGGCTGGCTACACCCGGGGAGAGTTCCCTTTCCTTTGAGCCGGGAAGGGCTCCCTGGAATGGGTTGGCCCCTAGAGTGGAGCACGAGCCTTCAAAGCGTGGCGATCTGGAGCAGGGTGCCATGTGAACAGCGGTTCAACATGAGCCAACAGGTAATAAGAGATAGGCTGCAATACCGGGGAGAGTTCCCTTTCCTTTGAGCAGGAAAGGGCTTTCTTGGAATGGTTTGGCCCCTAGAGTGGAGCACAAACCTTCAAAGTGTGGCGACGTGGAGCAGGGTCTCTCTGTGAGCATGGTCTCACTGTGTTTGCCACAGTCTAAGTACCTTGGAGCTCTTTTCTCTTTCTGAACATGGGTCAACAGGTGCTAAGAGATAGGCTGCTACACCGGGGAGAGTTCCCTTTCCTTTGAGCAGGAAAGGGCTCCCTGAAATGGGTTGGCCCCTAGAGTGTATAATGGTACAAATTGTTAGGATTTAAGCATTTGCAAACAGATCATGACTTCATAAGCAAGACGGAGGAAGTTCTCTTCTCTGCCCTAAAACTAAAGAAAACTGTTTGTTTTATTTAAGGATCCATGCTGTGAAGGATTACTAGTTTGAATTGCCAGAGACTGAGGTTTCGCTTTGCAATGAGGGTCCAGCCGTTAGGACTTGACATAAGGCCTGGACAAACAGGCATAGCAATTGAGGACAGAGGTCAATCCCACCTAGGGACATAAGGCCTGGACGATCAGGCACAGCAATCGAGGACAGAGGCCAAGCCCATGTAGGGACATAAGGCCTGGACGGACAGGCACAGCATTCGAGGACAGAGGTCAAGCACTCTTAGGGACATAAGGCCTGGATGGTCAGGCACAGCATTCGAGGGTTTCCTTTGTGCAGGTATGTTGTGGTTTGACCTGACACTTTTTCCTGAACTGGTTCAATGCCAGAAGAAAATGGCATCTTTTTCATTTCTGAAAGATAATTCAACAGAGGATGCTTTTAGAGCAATAGAGACTGCCATTTGTGAAGCAAGAACTGAGCTGGAGATTTTTGAATACCCAGAAGCTATTAACTGTACTTATGCACTTCAGCTGATGATAAAGGAACATGTACAGCTCTCAGAAATAAGAAAACCGCTTCTCAAGTCAAAATCTACAATATTGTATTTATTTATTTATTTATTTATTTATGAACTTTTAATATACCGACATTCATAGAACACATCATGCCGGTTTACAATAAACTAAAAGAAAGGAAAAGTTACATTGAATGAGGAACGGGGCGAGGGGAGCAAGCAAGAAAAAGGGGAAGAGAAGGTGGGCAGGGAGCGGGTAAAGATTCAGGGAGAGATAAAGGAACAAAGTTAAGAAGAGAGAGTGGAGATTAACCATAATAACTTACTAAAATCACCTATATCAACCTATATTGACTTTTTGATTTACACAGTGCCTCTGTAAACAATGAGAACACAGAGGATGAACTAGAGTGCAACTACCACCAGTTTTCAATAGTACTAGAATAGTTTTCAATAGTACTAGAAACATTTTCATGCAACGTCATGAAAAATATTGAGCATATGAAATATGCAAGCTCCAAACATCTTAAGTCAGCTTTTTATGTTCTTACATTCCAAATGTGGATGGACAGGCACAGCGTTAGAGGTCAGGCCCTTGTAGGGACGTACGGCCTGGACAGTGGACAGACAGGCACAGCGTTTCAGGTCAGGCCCTTGTAAGGACGTATGGCCTGGACAGTGGACGCACAGGCACAGCGTTTCAGGTCAGGTACATGTGCTGCAGTGCTTATATTATCTGGAGCATAGGAGGCAGATGGAACTGCTGCAAGGCTTTCAATTGCTTTTATTCATCTTGCCATTCACAGGGAAAATTTGGAAACCCAAGCAAAGGCAGGTTTACTTTAAAAAATACTAGCATTTCCATTAACTCTGGTGCCAGCCTTGAGTGGTGAGGGCTCATGATATCCCCTGTCATTGAAAAGACACGTTCACTGGGCATACTGGTTGGTGGACATGACAGATATCGCTGAGCCACTTTGGCTAGGTGTGGCCAGACAGTGGACTTGTGTGCCCAATATGCCAGCGGATCTGTCTGCATGTTCTCTGTCAGCTCTGAGAGATACCATGTCACTGACAGCTGTGCTGGTGTCTCCTTTGCTTGGGTGGGCTGAGAGTCACTTTCTCTCTAGCCCATAGCACAACAGATGAATCTTTATGGGCAACATGCCTTTGGCGTTCTGAAGTGGAGGAGGAGGAGGAGGTACTAGCTGTCACTGACAGAGTGCTGCTCCTGCTTGGGCTACCACAACTCTCTGAAGTGCCCGCTGTTTCCACCTCTGCTTCACCCCTAATCTATCTCTGACTATGGCACTCCTGTTCACGGACTTTTGCTAACAGCAGGTCCTTCACCAATAAGAGACAATCGTACTGTAGGGCGAGTTTCCCTTTCATATGGGGATCACAGACTGTGGCGAGCATGTATGTGTTCTGTTCTGCTAAAGGCCTTAATCTCTCTTCCACCTGCTGCTGCAAAATGTCCAGACAATGCAGCACCTCAACTGTCATTCCCTCTTCCTGTTTAAAGGCCTCCAAATTTTCATCCAGGAAATTAACTATAGGGATGATGTCAGCCAAGGTGGCACTTCTGGAACTCAGCTCCTCTGTGACATCCTTGAAGGCCTGCAGGATTTTTACCAGCTGACTCATGACTAACCAATCTTGATGCCCTAGGGGATTCTGCACACCTATGTCCATTGTACCAGAAAGTTCATGAAGGGGTGTCTGCAGCTCCACTAACCTCTCGAGGATCATAAAGGTGGAATTCCACCGGGTGGCAATGTCTTGAATGAGACACTTGTGAGGCATCTCCAAATCAGTCTGCTTTTGTTGGAGAACCTGCCCCGCCTTCTCACTTCTGTGGAAGTGCGCTGCTATGTTCCTGCACTTCTGTTTTAACCTATGCAGTTATTCATTCTCTTTGTCATTGGAATCCAACCCCAGAGCTGACTTCACTACCAGGTACAGAGTGTGTGCAAAACATTGGATGTTCTTAAAGTGCCCATCATTTATTGCCTTAACCATGTTTGCACCATTGTCTGTGACAAAGAACCCTGCCTGAGGATTCCTGTCTCGCTGGTGTAGTTGCCAGCCCTCCAGCATCTCTCTGATGCATGCTAGAATACTGGCTGCGTTATGGGCCTGGTCCATCAGGTGGGTGTGCAGTAAAGCCCACCTCCACCCTGATACTTGTTCAGTAATAGAGCTGCTGCATGCCCCTGCTTCAGCCAGGTCCCACCAGTGTGCTGTTAGGAAGAGGTAAGAGTGTGCAGCATTCATGGCGGTCCAGATATCGCAGGTGAAATGCACACTCCCCTCTGCCTTAGCTAGCAGCACTTGAATGCGAATGCGACACTGCTTGTATAGGCAGGGGAGGACCTTTCTGCTAAATGTGGTTCTGGAGGGGACTTTGTAATTTGGAACTATGACCTTCAGAATATGCTTGAAACCCATATTCTCCACTAACTGCAAGGGCTGGTCATCAAGGGCAATCATTTCCCCAATGCTCCTGGTTACAACGTTTGAGGCTGCCTGCCTCCTACCCCAGGATAGCATTACCGCACTCCACCCCATTTCCTCCATGGTGGGTTGTCGCTTCTGCCACATGTCAGGGGGTTGCTGGCCTGCCACCTGACTGCTAGAAGGTGATGAGGGCGTGGGCTGACTCTGCTACTTTTGAATCCCCTTCCAAGCAGTTTACGCTGCTTGGAAGGGGTCCCCTGACTGGTACTGCCACCATCCCCAGATGGTGGGTGTTGCCTCTTCATATGATGCGTCATGCCAAAATTAGATAGATGTCCCATTTGCTTGCCTCTGCTAATAGCCCTGCCACAGTAATTACACCGAGCAAAACGCGGGTCATCCGTCACTTTAAAGTGCTCCAGATGGCAGATGTCTTTTGTGATCCTCCCTTCTCTATAGCCTTGGGGGTGGATGCTGGCACTGGAGCTGAAGTAGTGGGTGCACCCTGAGAAGCAATGCCAGGGGCCTCAGTTACCTTCTGTGACTACGCTGACTGCTCTTCCTCCTCCTCATCAGTTTCATCTCTCCCCTGCTGCACTGAAGTGGAGGCTAAGACAGGACTAACTGATCCTCCTAAAACTTCGTCAGCTATTACTTCTTCTGTTTCTAATGAGAATCCCACACAAGATGATTCTTCATCGGAATCAGAAGCAAACAGTGACTGCGCTACATTATCAATTCAACACTAAGTCTTAGTCAAGACTTCTGTCCCACTGCTGCTTTTGGGTGTCGACATTTTGTCTGGCATGTCTCAGCCTCCCCTTCCCTCACCTGCAAAACTACAGGGTCAGAAACATGTGGTGGTGATGGAGATGCATCATTTTTAGATTTCATTTTTTTCCAGATGGAACTGCCTGCCCCTCCAAAGAGTTTAGATTACAACAGGTTCCTTTTTAACTTTACTGGGGGACTGCCACTAGTGCCAGTCCCAATCACTCGACCTCATCTAGCTTTCCCTGACATTATGGATTTAATGTCACTGCCTAGTGCCTACTGGCTGCCCACTGGCACAGTGCCTTGATATGCACTAATGTAATGTGTGTGCACACACTGAGCTTGTAACTACAAAAGAGGCCCACTGGGGATTTCACTGCACAGACTGTCCCAATAATATACTTGAGTCTTCTAAAGTAGCCAGTGCCCACTGGCACAGTGCCTTTATATGAACTAATGTAATGTGTGTGCACACACAGAGCTTGTAACTACAAAAGAGGCAGACTGGGGATTTCACTGCACAGACTGTCCCAATAATATACTTGAGTCTGCTAAACTAGTGTTGTGACCGTCACTGCCCGACGTCTCCACCCCGCCCACCTTATCTCTGTGACAACTCCCTCTTTGCTTGTTGGATGTTTGGCTGCCACGGCATCATCTTGCCGCCCTCCTCCGGCCTCCCGGACTGGCAAGACGCTGCGCTCTGCCATGTTTCCCAGAAGCCTAAGGGCGCGTGCGCGGCGCGGCCCAGACTCATGTACCAGCAGTGGCGAGAACCTCAGGGGCGTCCCCCTGAGATGACATAATACGCATTACGCACCGGATATTTAAGGTCTCTGAATTTGCTAACTAATCGAGCTAGCAAGGAAAGGTTTTCTTACGCTCCTAGCTACTCTGCCTCCTCAGACTTACCAGGGGTACCCACTCCTCTGGGGCCTCGTTTCTCTTTTGCCTTTTAGGTCGCAATCTGGAACCGGTACTCGCTCCTCGAGGGTCCACGTTCTCAGACCTGCCTCTGAGTACCACTTCTGCCAGGAAGTCATCGCTGCCTACAACACCAGTGAGTTACCATCCTTCTCTCAGAGCTTTCCCTGGAACCAGGTACTTGCTCCTCGAGGGCCTAATCCATTCCAGCTTCTGGGCTGTTCCAAGAGACTATTGTGTGAGTGTTACCATCAAGGTTCTATTCCTGAACTCTGCATAACCTGCCTACTCACTGTACTTAGTTTCTCTACAGCTCTGCCATCCTGGGATCGCTGTTCCAGTATCTGAGGGACTACAGCCCAGCCGGGCGCTTCCAGCTCACTACTGCCACCTCTGGTGGTTCAATATACTGTTTAATAAAAGAACTAGTGTGTAGGGATGTGAATCGTGTCCTCGATCGTCTTAACGATCGATTTCGGCTGGGAGGGGGAGGGAATAGTATTGTTGCCGTTTTGGGGGGTAAAATATCGTGAAAAATCGAAAAATCGCAAAACCGGCACATTAAAACCCCCTAAAACCCACCCCCGACCCTTTAAATTAAATCCCCCACCCTCCCGAACCCCCCCCAAATGACTTAAATAACCTGCGGGTCCAGCGGCGGTCCGGAACGGCAGCGGTCCGGAACGGGCTCCTGCTCCTGAATCTTGTTGTCTTCAGCCGGCGCCATTTTCCAAAATGGCGCCGAAAAATGGCAGCGGCCATAGACGAACACGATTGGACGGCAGGAGGTCCTTCCGGACCCCCGCTGGACTTTTGGCAAGTCTCGTGGGGGTCAGGAGGCCCCCCACAAGCTGGCCAAAAGTTCCTGGAGGTCCAGCGGGGGTCAGGGAGCGATTTCCCGCCGCGAATCGTTTTCGTACGGAAAATGGCGCCGGCAGGAGATCGACTGCAGGAGGTCGTTCAGCGAGGGTTCCGGCGCCTCGCTGAACGACCTCCTGCAGTCGATCTCCTGCCGGTGCCATTTTCCGTACGAAAACGATTCGCGGCGGGAAATCGCTCCCTGACCCCCGCTGGACCTCCAGGAACTTTTGGCCAGCTTGTGGGGGGCCTCCTGACCCCCACGAGACTTGCCAAAAGTCCAGCGGGGGTCCGGAAGGACCTCCTGCCGTCCAATCGTGTTCGTCTATGGCCGCCGCCATTTTTCGGCGCCATTTTGGAAAATGGCGCCGGCTGAAGACAACAAGATTCAGGAGCAGGAGCCCGTTCCGGACCGCTGCCGTTCCGGACCGCCGCTGGACCCGCAGGTTATTTAAGTCATTTGGGGGGGGTTCGGGAGGGTGGGGGATTTAATTTAAAGGGTTGGGGGTGGGTTTTAGGGGGTTTTAGTGTGCCGGCTCACGATTCTAACGATTTATAATGATAAATCGTTAGAATCTCTATTGTATTGTGTTCCATAACGGTTTAAGACGATATTAAAATTATCGGACGATAATTTTAATCGTCCTAAAATGATTCACATCCCTACTAGTGTGTGTCTGTCTCCAAACTCTGAGCCTGACCGGTGGTCCCTCTTGGGATCTTCCCCCAGAGGTGTGGTCATCTGCCACCGGCCCAAGGATCCACCCACAACTATCCCAAACAATAACAACTAGCCAGTGCCCACTGGCACAGTGCCTTGATATGCACTAATGTAATGTGTGTGCACAAACAGAGATTGTAACTAGAAAAGAGGCCCACTGGGGATTTCACTGCACAGACTGTCCCAATAATATACTTTAGTCTGCTAAACTAGCCAGTGCCCGATGAAATATATTTTTCAATGGAAGTTCTAGCAAACTAGCTAAAAATTGAATATATCTCTCCCACCCACAACACCCAAATGGTGCTTGCAGCCTAGCCCAGAAGGTGAATTAAACAAAATGGCACTGCTAGCAGCTTCTCTCCCTGGCACAGATCAACTGAAAAAACTGCTTAAAAAAAAACAGGGCTAGCTGGCACTGCAGCTAAATAAAGAACAAATATCTTTTTCTCTGTAAGTAACTAGCCTAGCTAGCAATTGAATACAGATTTGAGAACTCAGACTAGCTCTGAGTGCATCCACGTTCCGCAGAGACAGACCACCTCCCAGCCTCCCCAGATCACCCCTGCAAAGAAAGTGCATGGCACACCGTGTGCTTAAGTATATATGGTGCTGGGTCATCAGGAAAAGCATC
The DNA here is from genome assembly GCF_901001135.1 of Rhinatrema bivittatum. Taxonomy (NCBI): domain Eukaryota; kingdom Metazoa; phylum Chordata; class Amphibia; order Gymnophiona; family Rhinatrematidae; genus Rhinatrema; species Rhinatrema bivittatum. The sequence continues at coordinate 93,672,318 of NC_042622.1, read as the reverse complement.
ACCGAGCACTGAGTGACAGCGCGATTGGCTGCATTCAGTGCATTTCAAAAAATCTTATCGCTGATACGTTGCATTCTGGTATCCATGCCAACCTATCCGACCCAGTCTGACAGGGCTGTGAGGTCACTGATGACTTACAGGAAAGGGCTGGTTTTTGGCTATGGATACACCCAAATTGCGTTCTCTGATTGCAAATGGCGGCGAAGAAAAGCGTGCGGCGCCAAACGTATGGAACGGATGATATGTTATATTCGAGGGGAGTCATGATACGTTTCGCTTCCCCATGAATACAACAAATAGGGACATATATGTTGTGGATTGCCAATATGTTGAAAATGAATGCACACCCCTAGGGAGCCAGAGACCATCATCAGAGCAAGCCGGTGAGGAAGGAGAGGTACGACTGGGTGAGCCCACGGGTGCCTTCGGAGGAACTCCTACAGTAAAAATACCAGCTGTGGTAAGACCTATGATTTTCTCACTTGAGATCTTATGGGAAGCAATTGTGGAAATGAGACTTTCCATATTACAACAGTTGCTCCCGGTTAATGATGAATTCAAAGAACTGGATGATAAATTCAAGGTTTTGACAAATACAAAGAGGAGATGGAACAACAAATGACTTCTATTAGATCACAAATGAATGGAATTCAACAAACTCAATCAGTAATGACTAGAGATAGAAATAATTTGGCTTTAAAAATGGAAAACTTGGTAAAAATGGCACCGGCCATCCAGTGCTCCTACCATGTGACAGGGGCCGGCCAATGGCACGGATACCCTGTCACATGGTAAGGGCAAAGGCCATCGGCACCATTTTTATTAGTGGCAGCCGATGGCCCGAGAGCGGGAGATCGCTCCCGGGACCCCCACTGGACCACCAGGTACCTGTAAAAAGTTTTTTGGGGGGGGGCTCGGGAGGGTGGGGGAAGCTAAGGGATTAGTTTTAAAGGATCGGGGTGGGTTTTTTGTTTATCAGCTCGGGCGCAGCCGATAAACAAAACCACGAACGAGCCGGACGAAAAAAAAAAACACGATGTGAATCGGAACAGGAATCAGAACCGATTCCGGTTCCGATTCACATCTCTAATACATACATATATGCGCATATATTATAAAATCACTGCGTCCATTTGTATGAGCCAGCAAACACACACAGGTCTTAAAATTCACCTCCAAGTGTCTTTTTTTGCAGGTTTTTTTGGTTGACACCACAATAGTCCATGTAAATATAATATGCATGTTATTTTAGTAAGTGATATTTTTACCTCAGAAGACTGTACTTTGAGTGTCCCTTTTTCATGTAAAATTTGTTATTAAAGATACTTAATTTTTCATTGTGTGAGGAGAAGGGGGTGAGCTACAAGGCTGTAAGGTTCGCCTAAGGCACCTAATACCCTTACACTGGCCCTGATAAAAAGTTAAACTTACATTTTCTGTCATGGAAAGGTAAAACAGCTGTACAAAATCTGGATAGTTTCCACAAAGGTATTGATGATGCCTGGGTGGATGATGAAATTTCAGTAAAAATCAATGAAGCAGTGACACAGAGATCAGACCAGGACGGAGAAAGGGAGCTGCGAAGTTGCTTCATTTAGAAGAAGGCAGAAAGGATGAAGCATCTCTCTTCAAGCTCAGAAATAAATTGTAACTTGTATTGGGATCTATATAAATGAAAATGCATTATTATTCTTATTGCTATTATTTGTGTATTTCATTTCAGGCTGATCAGGGTAGGAGGGCATCTAACCCACGAGTTGTTCTCTAATGAAATATTTCCACTGTAAGCACCCTGAGCCTTTTGGTTCCTCCCAGTTGGCAGGATGATGTCATCACCTTGCGTGTGATGGGAAAACCCCTGAGATGTCTTATTTCCTAGCAAATTCCCTCTTGTGCTTTGGTGTGCTGATAATTCATATGCCCTTTAGGTAGCAGAAATAAATCTGACAAATCATTCAGAGCAATAAGAGGCAATGAGAACAAACATGGGGTGGGCCCTGTTTTTAACCAATAACACTTTAAAGAGTGTAAAATGTGAGCTAAATGTTTATTTAAAAATCAACCGTCCTCAGAACTTAAGTTATTGATTTGTGTATGTTCTGTTGTCATGGAAATCAAGGCCTGTTTAGTTCAATATTGGACAAGGGAAATGCAATCCTTTCACCTGTTCTCTAGTCATCTCTTGAATTCAGCACCTGATAAGCAAAAGCCCTTCTAGACATCCATAATGGCAGGGCAAATTCATTCTAGACACGCATACTGTTCCTTCTGTCTCTGAGAGTGATGGCTTTTCTGCTTTCCCTTGAAACAGAATAATGTGTCCAAACTGTATGTTCTCTGACTTAAAAAATAAACCCTGTCTTCATACTCCCTTTTATTTTCCAATATCTCCCAAAAATATCTGCATAGTTCTGAGTGCTGAATATCAGTGAATACCCTGTGCAGGCAAAGCAGGAAAAGTAAACCTCCTTCTCACCCACTTCAGTCCAAGGCGAAGATTTCTAGGCACACATTTTCTGGTAAAATCGAATAATGAATACCACAGAGAACGCACAAAATGGATGATAAAGGGTTGTGTATCAAAAGTACGATTCTGAAGGTGATTCCATAGTAAAAAGGAATGCTACGTGTTGCTTCAGTAGAGAAGCAGACACAGATTCTGAACACAGATAAATGTTTCTATTGTAACACAGGCTACACGGCCATGGTTGTTGGCAGATAAGGACCCTTGACCCACCAAGTCTGCCCAGTGATCCCGACCCAGTGTTTCACTGCAGACTCTTCTTGGATCGCCAGTGTTCTTGAGTAGAGTCTGCGGTGAGTACAGTAAAACCAAGTAACTGTAAATCCTGTCTGCTCTGATAACGTGTACTATACTGCCCATCAGATGAAGACGTAGATAAAATGCTTTAGCTTCAGACAGATTTGTGAAAATATCCTAAAACTTTTCCTTTAATCTGCATTTACAGTAAATATTTTCTTAATGCTAGAGATTACATAGAGATATATAAATATAGCTCTGCAATTCAATAGTCATCTTTGGAGAGAGACCTCCCCAATTCAGGGCACTTTAATATTAAAGGTATGATGCTCAGTCCTTTTGTTAAATGCACAGTTTGATATCCGCTTGTTGATGATTTTGGAAAGCTTGCACGCCCATCCTAACATTGCAGAACAGGCAGTCTTAAACTGCTTCAATTTGTCATTAAAATAGATGGTTTGTCAGTCCAAAGATATGCTGAAAGAGTGCACATTACAATAATGGAGATATGGAATGACGAGGATAGGATAATCCATCTCCCTTCATGCATTATTGCCTAATACTGTTTGTCTGTCACCTAAAGTGCTGGTTAGCTTCCTATTAAAAAACATTTTTCTATCACATCTAGGTTGCCTAGCACTGTTGACATAACTGGATTATTAGTTGGAATCCAGATTGTCTGTCATTACATAGTTGTCACTTGCACGGTTGCCAGTCGTTGAAAAAATTATGCAAAGAATGAACTGAGAGCGGGGAGACTGAAATTGCTGTTCAATTTTTTGAATAGGTTTGGTTAAAGCCAGTTAGATTTAAGTGCTTTGAGAAGAATGCTGCCACGTTTTGTAGACTTGATGGAACAATATAAACAGAGTGCCTTATTTTTATTGGTGCACCAAGGGGTCCAGTGGTGCATTGGCATCAACATTTCTGCTGGAATTTCCAGTCAGCCACGCAGAAACATCCTGTTTCATCACACTTTCGGACCTATTCATGAAAGCGCATTAAGCATTAATCACGCAAAAACGCGCATTTACTTCAGGCCCCATTTACCAATAATATGCATTTTGGCTCACTAATGCTTAACTCACTTTCATGGATAGGGCTGCTTATTCCTTAACTAATAACCACTGTTTCACCAGATTAAAGGCAGTTACCTTTATTCTGACATTCTTGCTACCCATCATGGCTTCAAGCAGAGAATCCACATAATAGTGGTCAACAACAAGGTCCTGATTTTGTTTCTGACCGCATCTGGAAAAGGAAGCTGAGCCATAAGTGATCCTGAAGAGAACGAGTTGTTCTGCAGGAGCTCTGCAATTCAGCCTTGCTTCTCTTCGCAGTTGTCCCTGGGATTCAGCTGACCCATCTGGTACTACAGCTTGTCCGTGAGACAACTGCCAGCGAAAGCAGATGAAGGAATTGTTGTGATTAACCTTTTTAATGACTTCCGTAAAGAGACAAAGATTGTATCTCCATTCTGTGTATGCCACAGGAGAAGCATATGGCGCCCGTTTTTAAAACCATATGCATAAGAAGGATTTCCCTTCATTTTTATTGCTTTTAGCTTCTATACTGATGCTAAAGTTTATGTTGTTGTAATGCATTTTAGTAATCTGTGTAATGATGTCAGAGGCTAATCATGTGGCCACAAAATACTTCTGTACAACAGAGATGGGGGAGATTGCTTGGATTAGATGCTGTATAAATTTAGAGCAGATGCACAGAAACCTGAACTTTAATGGTTCAGCCAATTTATCTGCCCATGGATGCTTCTAAACATCCTTCTTCAGAGCTGGGATGTGACACAGATTTTGGAAAACAGGATGAATTAGTTCATTTTCATTTTGTATCAAGCAAAACAAATTTGGCTCCCAAAAACAAAAATGTTAGTTTTCATTTGTTATTGATAAAGTATTGCAAATAGCATGCACTAATTCTGTCTGATACTTGGTTTGCTTCTGTTTTTTTCAGGGAACCTTTCAGTGAATGGCACTACATTTCTGAGTGAGTGTGTGTGTGTGTGTGTGTGTGTGTGTGTGTGCGTGTGTCTGGTGAGTGGGGCTGACTGGGGGTGGGTGGGTGTTTCACTGGGACATCTGGGGCTAACTGGGGTGAGTGTGGGTGTCACTGGGGCTAATTTATGGTAACACAGGGGCTGACGGGGTATGTGCAAGTGGAGTTGAACTGACATTAAATATGAGTACAGTATTATAAACTTTTAGATACCCATGGTATAATGTTTGAGAAGGCAGAGAGTGAACTAAGGAGGAGGAGGAAGAGCAGACCTGATGCGACCGGGTGTGCAAGCCATGCAATTGAACAGGGTGGCACACCTGGAGGAGCAGCATCGGGAGCAAGGAGAGGCCTGTGCTACCGGCAGTGGACCCATTCCCACTGGTGGTAGAAGAAACAGGAGGCCCTTGCAGCTGCTGGTGGATCTCATCCCACCAGCAGCGGAAGAATCAGAAAGCCTGTGTGACCGCCAGCGGGCTCCATTCCACCGGTGGCAGAAGAAGCCCATCATGCTGCTCCTCCTCAAGTGCTGGCCCCACGTAATTCAACACTCGTGGTACTAGCACTTCCTGCATTCTTATCTCGCAATGCACAAGATGGGAATACAGGAAGTGCTATCACCACGAGTGTTGAATTACCATGGAGCCAGCATGCAGGAAGATGTGCAGAACAGCTACTCTCCCCAACGAAGAAGATTCAGGCTGTCGGCAGCAGAAAAGGCATGAGCTGTGAACCCTGCCTGCCTGGTCTGTATGTGTGTGCGTGTGTAAATGGGAGCCTGCCTGGGATGAGGGTATGTGTGTGTGTGTGAATGGGAACCTGCCTGGAATGGTATATGTGTATGTTTGAATGGGAGCCTGCCTGGCATGTGTGTGTGTGTGTGTGTGTATGTATGTATGTGTGTGCATATGCATGCATGGAAGCCTTCCTGGGTCAGGCTGAGTGTGTGAGAATGGGAGCCTGCCTCGGGTGTGTGGGTGTGAATGGGAGCTTGTCTGGGTTTTGTGTGTGAAAAAAATGGGAGCTGCTTGGGTTGTATGTGTGTGTGTGTGTGTGTGTGTGTGAGAGAGAGAGAGAGAGAGAGAAAGAGAGAGAGAGAGAGAGAGAGAGAATGGGGCTGCAGGTGGATACCAACCTGCCAGCAACTGAAATGAAGAGGAGGGCCTGAGGCTGCTGGCACATCCCAACCAAAGAAGAGCTGGAGATGCCTGTGGATTTGTTTAAGAGGAAGCATATGTGTGAATGAGCTTGTGTGTATGTGTGTGTAAATATAAGAGAGGAGAAAGTTTGTGCAGCCCACTCCCACTAATCCATGACAATCTCAGGATGACTGGAAATCAAAAGTTCCCAGGTATGGAGAGCATGAATTTTTAAAATCCTTTTTAGTTTTATTTTTCTGGTTTTATTTAATGTGTCTGCTGTTTTGAAATATTCATGGGTGATTGGGATGTTTATTAAAAATTGTGAGGTTTTAATTATTCGATCTTTTATTTGTCATCTGTTTTTGGAATATTATTATTATGTCTTTACTATTATGATTATGTATTTATTTTATTTCTTGATTTTATTGTTTGATGTTTGAGGAATGCTGATGGTTCTGGTCTTTATTGTTCCACTGCAAAGAGTATCTGGCTTCTTGTGGTTTCCAGTTCAAGTTTTGTCATGTTTTTATTTCTACTTTATGGTTGCTCTATTCTGTATTTGGTGAGGGTCTATTTATGTTCTCCATGTTTGACTGTCAGGTGAGATATTCTCCTAATAGGAAGTGTATTAGTGTTTTAGGACTTTTGGAGGGTCAAGCTCAAACACAACACACATCACAATAGGCCTAATACCATATGGGTTCCAAGAGAGTTTTTGCAGGGATTTCAGGTTGGCATCACAGCAATGCATGTAAATATAATGTAAATGATATTTTTACCTCAGAATATGGTACTTTGATCTTTTTCATGTAAAATGTTATTATAAATGTATAACTCTTAACTGTGTGAGCCAAGGGGGTAGGTTGGGGGAGCATTCTGCAAAGCTGTAAGGTTTGCCTAGGACACCCAATAGCTGGGGGGGGGGGGGGGGGGGGGGGATGGTATCAGTTTTCAAAGTTTGTATCACTGAAGGGAGCTGGGGATTTTTTGGGTGGGCCTGGGACAGGGCAGCACAGTAATTGTTCACAAAGGGCAGCAAAAAGCTTGCACCAGCCCTGAGAAAGAGTAGAAGAAGCATACAGGACCAGGGCACAGGAAAAAAGGACATTTCAAATAGTGCATGCTATTTACAATACTGTACTGAAAATAAATGAAAATAAAAATTTAAAAGATCTGAAAATTAAAAATAAAAAAAACAAAAACCACGAAAAACAAAACTAGAAACATTTTTGGCCATGCACATCTGTAATCACTGTCATTCTGCCCTCTACTAATTGCATGGCTCAGCATCAGCTGCCAGAACTAACAATTATACAGTAAATAATAATGCCACATGTCCAAGCTTTGTTTTCTGACCCCTCTGCTTGTCACACATTTATTACCAATTGCATTAGTAGAGATTTAATAAGGTAAAGCAGATTTTGTCTTTGGTGTTTCACGTTGCCAAATACTCAGATACAGACAATGCTCTCCAGTCCCTTCCAAGCATGCACACAGCAATGTGTGAATTTATGAGGGCAATGGCTCCTGCTAACTGGGAATTTACCTTTCTCACTCCATTCCTCCATGAATTGACAGCAAAATACTTCCAGATGCTGTATTTATTTTTTAAATATATTTTAAAAATGTTAGAAGAGGACTGGTTTCTTTATTTGGAATTACCATCACATTTTTCCAAATGTCCAATAAATATGAAGACTTTTTGTTTCCACATAAGTTCATATAGCTAGGCAGGTACACAAAAATACATGTGAACATTACAATGGAGATTATTTGCAAGCTAAACTATTCAAGGCTAGATAACATACTTTGGGGTATTTATTTATTTAGTGATTTTTTTTTATATACCGCGGCACGTTTTACAATGAACAAAAATCAGCAACAGGCTTTACAATTAAATGAAATTAAGAGGGAACATTATAAATACCACATAAAACAAAACTATTAAACCAATGATAATCATATTCTACAGTTGAGGCACGCCTAATAAGGAAGGGAGATCAGAAACAGGTAAAATAAAACTTAGCAACGAGCAATTCCTTAATATGGAGTGTGGATATGGATCCGAAAAACAGACTTTACAAAGGGTGGGTGTAGAGTGGATATTTAGATACAATAGATGAGCAGGAGTTATGGCAAGATTTCTATTTGAAGGCAGATAAAGAATTTTGAGTGGAACAAGCGATCAGCATTTCTGAAGAGGAGATGATTATTGAGTGTAAGCTTGTTTGAACAGCCAGGTTTTAAGGTTCTGTTTAAATTTCCTATGGCAGGGCTCTAGGCGCAGGGCTGTAGGCATTTTGTTCCAGATGTTGGTTCCGGCGATCATGAATGAGCGGTCTCTCGTAGCGGCGTGTTTGATGTGTTTAAGTGATGAAGAAACAAGTTTGGCTTGGTGCATTTTTCTTATTGGTCTCTTTGATGTGCGGAATGTAAACTGATCAGAGAACCATTGCATATCTTGGTTATAGATAGACTTATGAATGAGGGTGAGTACTTTGAATAATATCCTAGATGCTACAGGAAGCCAGTGAAGGAATTGGAGAGCTGGTGTAATGTGTTCATGGCGGTGTTCATGGCGGTAGATTTTAAAAGGTTGCATGCGAGCATACACTACCCGGCGTGCGCACATGTACGCCCGATTTTATAACATGCGTGCGCAGGCGCGCGCATGTTATAAAATCCTGGATCAGCGCGTGCAAGGGGGTGCACAATTGTGCACCTTGTGCACGCCGAGCCGCGCTGCCTTCCCCCTTTCCCTTCCCTTCCCCCTAGCCTGACCTTCCCACCCCTTCCCCTAACCTTTCCCCCCCCCCCCCCAGCCTTATTCTAACCCCCCCTGACCTTTATTTTACCTTTTGCGCCTGCCTCTGGCCCTTTGTTTTGTTTTTTTTTTTTGTGCCATAAGCTTTTGGAATGATAAGTCAGTGCCTCAGTATTTTATAAACTGTGGGGTGGGAACTACACATTTCATGAAATATGGCGTATTTCTGCACTGAGAGTACTTATGTATATTTGTAATGCAGGAAAATGCATATTTATTTATTTATTTATTTATTTAGTGATTTTTTTTTTTTTATATACCGCGGCACCTTAAAAACATCACCTCGGTTTACAATAAACAATAATTCAGCAACAGGCTTTACAGACAAAGTGAAATAAAGTGGACATAATATATATCAAAATAACAACAAAATAAAAACAAATACAATAAACCAATGATGATCATATTCCCTAGTTAATGGCAAGTCTAATAATAAATGGTAGTTCAGAGACCAATAAAGTCAAAATTAGCAGAGAGAAGGATAAAATAGGCGTGTAGCAATGAATCAGGGAGAACAGGAACAAGTAATCGGCATACTTTCTCTCCGTATGTTATAAAACTGTGCGCATATCTTTTAGGCACGTAATAATTGTAGCACGTGTACGTAATGACCCTGAGTTGCACAGAGCAGCATGTATTTTATAAAGGCTGTGCATACTTAATGTATGTAAATATTTGTGTGTATACTTGCAATCACCAGTTTGCCAATACCCCCGTCAGTTCACCCAGACCTCCACCAGTTAACCCAGGCGTCCCACTCAAACAAATGCAGACAAAATGACAAGTGCAATTTCCCTTCCATGACTTAATTAGCAAGTGTAAAAGCATACGTAAAGTTCAGTAATGTATGCACGTGTAGCACTTACAAATGAATAACGTGTGTGCAAACTTCCAAGCCCTCTCCCAGAGCATCCCCTAAAATGCCACCTTTTTTTCTCCTTTCATATTTATTCATGGCACTGCTAGTACACACATACCTTGCATTCTTGCAAAGTACTCCTTACATGCATGCGAGGAACATTTCAAAGGGATTTCCATGAACATTGCTTTATACATGCACAAGCAACTTTCACAATTTGCCAGCTACATACACATACTTAGCTGTTTGCGTGGGAAAGTGCATGCAGATAAAGTGGGCATGCCTGGGGTAAGTTGGGGCATGGTTTGCATGTTTGCGCATATTTTGCTATTTTATAAAGAGTGTCATTGAGAATGCATGGACTCTTTTAATCTGCTATTTAACATGCCACATTCAAAATTGCGTTGCCTTTTTTGACCTGGTGTGCTGGCTTCTCCTGGTGAGTGGATAGAGCAACTTAAAAGGAGAAGCTGATGGATGGGGGGCTAACTGGGAAATCGTTGTATTTGCCCAGAAGTGTGTTTGGCATTATTGGGGTTTTTTTGTTAGGTTTGTCCTTCTGGCTGATTCTAGGTTTGCTTCTGAGTGTGTGTTTATGTGTGTGTCACTGGGGCTGACTGGGGGTGTTGCTGGGACTGACTGGGGGCATGTGTGAATGAAGGTGAACTTACATTGAATTTGAGTATTACAAACTTTTGTATTCTGCTCATGGCACAAGGTTTGAGAAGGGAAAGAGAGCAAAGGAGGAGGAGGAGGTAGCCCTTTCAGAGAGTATAGAAGACCATGAGACCATTTTTGTATCTGTTTTAGGAGCAGGTCTTGTGTGCCCTATTCTTC